>NC_055989.1:144875589-145475589 GCF_018446385.1 Zingiber officinale
CGCCCGTAGAGAGTCTCGTAAGGTGTCATGCCGATAGTGGCCTGATAGCTATTGTTGTATGCAAATTCTGCTAAACTCAGATATTTGCACCAACTTCCCTTGAAGTCTAGGGCACATGCTCGGAGCATATCTTCGAGTACCTGATTTACTCGCTCCGTCTGACCATCTGTCTGAGGATGGAATGATATGCTAAACTTTAACTTAGTGCCCAATGCTGACTGTACACACTCCCAGAAGTGTGATGTGAATCTACTGTCTCTGTCTGAAATGATGGTTCGTGGGACTCCATGCAGTCTGACGATCTCCTTGAGATACAACTGAGCTAGCTGCTCCATGGAGTAGGATATCCTGATAGCTAAGAAGTGGGTTGATTTAGTCAATCTGTCGACTATTACCCAGATGGCATCAAAACCATTCGTGGTTCTGGGTAATCCCACTATGAAATCCATGGAAATATCCTCCCACTTCCATTCTAGAATCTGAATAGGTTGCAAAACTCCTCCTGGTCTCTGGTGTTCTGCCTTGACCCTCTGACAGGTCAGACAGGTACTGACATATCTAGCGATGTCTCTTTTCATCCCCGGCCACCAAAAATGTTTCTTTAGGTCTTGGTACATCTTGGTGGAACCAGGGTGCATCGCATAGGGAGTCCTGTGAGCCTCGTCTAGGATCTTCCTCCGTAGTTCCTCCTGATCCGGAACACATAGTCTGTCACCAAAATGTAATATCCCACTATTAGATATTCGAAACTCTCCACTTTCTGACTCTGCTAACCTTTGCTTGATTTTCTTAATTTCAGGGTCCTAATCCTGAGTTGTCTGGATGTCACCAAGCAGGGTAGATGCTAATGTCATAGTAGAGAGTTGCCCAACTATCAGTTTGAGTCCGAAATCTGTAATCTCCTTTTGTAGGGGCGATGACATGGCTGCTAGGGATAATAAGGTAGCACTGGACTTCCTGCTAAGTGCGTCTGCCACCTTATTGGCTTTTCAAAGGTGGTAGAGGATGTCTATGTCATAGTCCTTGACCAGCTCGAGCCATCTGCGCTGTCGCATATTCAGATCCTTCTGAGTGAAGAAGTACTTCAGACTCTGATGATCTGTATACACTCTACATTGAGCTCCATACAAGTAATGTCTCCAAATTTTGAGGGCGAAGACAACTGCTGCGAGCTCAAGGTCATGAGTAGGGTAGTTCCTCTCATAGTCCTTGAGTTGTCTGGAGGCATAGGCGATCACCTTACAATTTTGCACCAGTACTGCTCCTAGTCCCAACTTAGAGGCATCGCTGTAAATATCAAAGCTATCGGTGTTTTCTGGTAGAGCCAGAATGGGAGCACTGGTCAATCTTCTTTTGAGCTCCATGAAACTGTTCTCACAGTCCTCTGTCCACTGTAATTTTCTGCTCTTCCTGGTAAGAGCTGTCAGTGGGGAGGCTATCCTGGAGAAATCCTCTACAAATTTTCTGTAGTAGCCTGCTAGTCCCAGAAAGCTTCTGATTTCATGGGTGTTCTTAGGTCTTTTCCAGTTACTCACAGCCTCTATCTTATTGGGGTCTACCATAATACCATCCTTGGAGATGATGTGACCCAGAAAATATACCTAATCGAGCCAGAATTCACATTTCGTGAACTTGGCATACAATTGGTTCTGCTGAAGGGTCTGCAGTACTATCTTCAGATGTTCTGTGTGTTCTTCCTGAGTTCTGGAATAGATAAGAATATCATCGATGAACACGATAACAAACTTATCTAAGTATTCTCTGAATACCCTGTTCATGAGATCCATGAAGGTAGCTGGAGCATTCGTCACACCAAAGGGCATGACTACGAACTCATAA
The DNA here is from genome assembly GCF_018446385.1 of Zingiber officinale. Lineage (NCBI taxonomy): Eukaryota > Viridiplantae > Streptophyta > Magnoliopsida > Zingiberales > Zingiberaceae > Zingiber > Zingiber officinale. Next base: position 144,877,429 of record NC_055989.1, read on the forward strand.
TGTCCATTTCTGGTCCTGAAGGTCATTTTGGGTGTGTCACCTTCTTTAACTTTCACCTGGTGATATCCCGATCTGAGGTCTATTTTAGAGAACACTACTGCTCCCTTTAGCTGATCGAACATGTCATCTATCCTGGGAAGACGATACTGATAACCATGATTTTACTACATTATTTTGATTCATATATGCATGGTTTGATGTTGATTTCATAGGTTAAACTCATGGTTACATCATATTTTGTACATAGTGTGTATTTTTGGACTTAATCACAAATTATATTATTTTTGGTGTTATTTGATGCGAATATTTGATTCTTATTTTGTAGACATCAAAGGATCTTGGATTTAGATCTATTTGGACCAAAATTGGGCTCGAATCAGAGTCCAAACAAGAAGATCAAGCTTTGAAGCATTATGGACCGTTCATCAAGAATAGGACAGATCTGAACCATCTGTTGAAGATCTGACCGATCCAACCTAATGGGGAGCAGATCTAAGCCATTGATGAAGATCCAGAAGTTTTGATCCAGATCTAAGTTCATCCAGCCATTGATCCAGCCGGATTAATCTGGACCGTTCAATGAAGACTATGCAGATCAGGGCCATCCAGTGATGATCTGATCGATCCGACCTACGGGAGGGTAGATCCAGACCCTAGATCAACATCAGTACCTTCGGATCAGATTTCGGATGACATTTCACCGTTGATTTAGCCCGGAATCAATCTCAGCCGTCCATTTCAGATCCAGATCTGATTTAAATCTGAGAAGCTACAGTGAGCTTCTTCGTCGATCTCCACAGCACTGTTCGCGTCCCGCGGCGTTCTTCTCCAGCGAGATTCCGACCCCATCTCGATCTCTAGATCAATTTTCCGGCCAATTTCATCAGCGATGACGCTCTCAACTGCTTGCGACAAACATCCGGCTATCTGACCTCGCTCAAAGGTGGTCCTACGGCGAGAATTCTGCTCCGCAAACCTCTACTTCTGTCGCACCCGATTTGGAGGTGTTCTTCCTATTCGAGGTTCTGTTTCCATCCGTGAGCTTTGGCGGTGTTCCTCCACTGCTTCTGGACCATTTTCGACGACAATCCATCCACCATCAGCTCCATTTCAGATCTGAGGTTGCAGTTGCAGATTTGCAGATTTCCAGAGTTGGGCGGCTCCGATCTTTATCAGCTTCGTTTGGAGTGGTCTCCGATGGTGCTGGTAAAGGTTGGGCTGAGTGTAGCTACTGAGATTGTCTTCTCCGATTACAGTTGGAGTGTTCTCCGTTGTTTACTTGTGTGACGGCAAGGAGAAGTTGCCGTGAGACTTGGTTTGGTGTTGAGATGGTTTAGGGTTTAATTTCTGCATTCTTTTACTGTTGATAGATTTACATTTCGGTTTATGTTAGTTAAATTCATTAATATAGTTCTTTGTTTAGCTTAATTGTTGAAATTCAAGTGTAGTGAGTAATTTAGTTTCAATCAATTTCGAAGTTGTTGTTAATTTTGCTTTAGCTTAAATTTCAATATTGTTGAGTAGTTAGTTTCCGTAGTTAAGATTAAATTCTGCTTAAGATTAGATTTATCTTATGTCTTGTTATTTCATTGCTTAGTTTAAGTGTGTTAATGATTTAATCACGACGTAGGGTGACAATACGTTATGATTGGATTATTGGCACCGAGTTTGATTTTATTTATGCATTAGAATAGTTTCTTAATTGCTGTGTTTTCATTTGTTAGATTTAGATTCAAGCTTAAATTCCCCCAATTCCATTTTTATATCGAAAACCCCAAAAATAGGAATAAAAATACAATCCTAGATTACATATCATCGTTGGTTCCTCGAGAGCGATCCTGGGCTCGTTACTACAACGTTAACGTGAAATTAAGGGGTTTAGTGAAATATTAAATTGTTAATTTGATAAGCATATTTGTGACATTTAATATAGATTTTAGGCATTAACAAATTTTGGCGTCGTTGCCGGGGAATTTGTTATATGCAGTGTTTGGTAATTTTAGGATTGTTGTTTGATTGTTTTCATGTTCATATATCCATGTGTTTGATTTTATTTGTTCCCGAGTCTTCTGATTTTATTTGCTAGTTGTTGTGTAAGTACAGGGAATTCTATTTGACCATGGATCCATATCAGTATTTTGGAGATTGGAGGGAAAGTTATTACTCTCAGACTCAGTTCTATCAACTTGGATATCAGTATGATCTACCTATGGAGCAACGGAATAGGTATGAGGATGCACAAGAACAAATTGAAGAATCAATGTGGAAATTCAATGAAGTTATGCATCAAATGAGTGAGCATCAAGAGCAACAATTTTCAAGGATACAAAACATACAGAGTCAGTTAGATCAAATTGCATCATCCATCAACCAGTTACAAAAACAAAGAGCCAGTGAGGAGATGGATTTGTAGAGATCTTGTCAGGCCTGACACTTCATCTACTTCTTCACTAGATTCTTTATCTACTTTTTATTGTTGTGATGATGTAGTTGAACCTATTTTTGATTCTACTAATAATGTTGCTTTAGATGTTGTTGAAGATGCAGTTATTGTTGCAGAAGATGATATAAGTGTAGGGGAATGATTACTGGAAGCATTACCTCAAGAATCACCAAGAATGGAGGATGTAAGTGTAGGGACTTGTGCTATGGAGCCAAGCACCCAAGAATCACTACATGAAGTTGTACATTCACCAGAACTGGAGTCTGAGCATTTATTTGAGGAGAAAGAGGTAACAAACACCACTCCAGGTACCTCTCAAGATGACAAGGTGAGTATTTTGTGTAATTTTTTAGAGAATTTTATTGAGGTACCAATTGTTGATTTTATTAGTTGTGATGCAATTCTTGATATATATTTTACCCACACTAATATTCTCCTATTTTCTTTTTACCCCACATGCGTGTGGGAGGTATTTTCTTTTATTGATGTTGTAGGAGAACACAAGCTTCCGGAGTGGGTGCTAAAACTGAACCGATTAAGACCTCCGGAAAGAATTTTGAAGGGAAAAAAGAGTAATAAGGAGAATTTGAGTGGAACCATGATTACTCCACTTCCGGGGTGGCTTCTTCTTTAGACCTTCTTCAACCACCGGGAATTAAAGGGGAGTTAGTTCCAATTTTGTTTTCTCTTGCATTTTGAGTCATGCTTTGTGTTTAGTTTTTCTCTAATAAATTAGTTATACGTTTCTTTGGGTTCATACTTTGCACTTGCACTTTGTTTTTACATTTTGCATTTTATGTTGCATTTTGCTTCCATACTTTGCATTTAGTTTGGTATACATAGCATGTCATTTGAATAAAAGTCTCCATGAATTGTTTAGTGATATTTTTAAGATGGTAAAAGTCTCTTAAATTTGATCATCAAATTTAGGTCATTTGACATGATTGGGTGCTCTACTTACATGATATTGGTTAAAATGGTGGTGGATATCAATTTGATTAATTGAGCTTGATTGCATAATATTACCTAGTGAGGTCTACTTAAAGCCTATACACTATTATTTTCTTTTGTGTGACATGCACTCATAACAATTGAAACTCTAGAACTTGCTTAGTTTCTTTTCAAAGTCACGATGGCATATGTGTGCATGGAGATAAAGGATATTGTCATTCTTTTCCCTCATAAATCCTAATTCCTTTTCCTCACAATTTTCTTTAAGCAATTTCGTCTAGCATCCAAACCCTTAATTATCTTTGCTTGTCATTATTTCATTGAGATGTTTGGATGAATTGCTTGATGAGTTAGATTATGCAAGATAACATGTTTTAAGTGTGGGGGAGGTGTATATTGTTTTTGGAATGTTTGAATTCATTTATTAATGCTCGGGATTCAAATTCAAGCTAATGATGGAGTTTTGGAAAGATGCAATGGAGTTAAATGTTTAAGGGTTTGATGGTTGGAGTGCTATTGTTCTAGAAAGTAAAATGATGAAAATATTGCTATGAAAGAATGGCTCTAATGTTCTATGCTAAATGTGTCCATTTCTTGAGTTTTATCATGTTAAGAGCAAGCTATAATTGCTTTGAATTTAGAGACTTGATACTATGTTGATACATTCAAAATTGTAAGAGAAGTATGTGAGAAGAAGGTTTTGAAAATGCTGAAATTTGAAAATTCTTTTGGAGTTACTGACCAGGAGCTTTACAATATCCTTTTGAGAATATGGTTATCAGTAAACCTAAATGGAGATAGGAGAATTGAAGCAAGTAAGTTGGGTTAGTGTAGGTTACTGAGGACAGTACAGAAGAGATGCTGCTGTGCTGAATTCTGCAGGAATAGATACTGAAATTGTGGAATAAGGAAAGGGAAGGAATGCTATTGAATATGACTGCATCTGAATTTTGCTGATATCAATGAAAGACTTGCTTAGAGTAGGTTGCAGAAATATAAATCTGCAGAGAATTGAAGGCTGCAGAAACAAGGGAATGCTGAGTTTGGTATTAATGTTGTGCTGGAAATCAGGAGCAACCTTTAAGCCAATGTGAAACTCAAGTTAAAGTTCTCTATTGTGCTGGAACAAATAGTATTCTTGCTTCCATGACCTCAATAAACTTTATAGCATAATTTCAGAGATAGAAATTCAGAAACTCAACTTGAACAGCAGAAATGCAGAGAAAAAAGCTTTTGTAACTACTGAAATTTAATTTAAATGGGCTAGGATTCGGAATTCAATTGGTGGGTAACATTTCATCAATGAAGCACTTGAGCATTGTATCATTTACTCTGAAAAGTTGAAGGAAAGGGCAGTACTTGACACTCAAATCAGTGAGGTTTTGAAGCTAAATTTAGTAATACAAAGGTTGAGTATCAAGTTGAGGGCACATTGTATCAAGGTTATTGGATAGCTATTAAATTGAAGAAGAGTTTGGTTTAATCTTTTGTTTACTCATTGATGAATGGTATTCAAGTTTCAATAGTTGAAAATCTGGGAAATTCTAGAAGATTGAATCTGTGGAAGAAATTGCAAGGTGGGAAATCAATTAAAGAAAAGGAAGTGTATCAAGTTGAGAATCAAGTACACATGGCAAATTAAATTTGCAAATGAGGTGTAAATATTCAATTTTGTGCTGTCCTGATCTTGAGGAACATAATAGAATGAAGTCAACTCTCAACTTACAGATTAAATGAAGCTGTAAATGATGTATCCGTGGCAATTGGTACAAAGACCAGAATGTGCAGAAATGATTCAGCAGTGGCTGTACAGAATGGAATCAAGGCGTTTGGTTCAGTAAAATTTTTTGAAACTTAATTGTCAATCCGGTATTAACAAAGGATTGTCTTGCTTCTCAAGAATTACAAGATGTTGAGACAAGAAATTTGATACTTAACAAAGAAAACAGAGGCAAGACAGAGTGTAAAAAGAAGCAAAAAAATTGGAAACTAAAGTGTTGATTGGATTGCTGAATTTAACAGCTAAACTGAACTTCAGAGTTGTAACTGATCATTGCAATCTCGGATGAAAAGAATTTGTATAAAAATCATTGAAGAACTGAAACGAAGAAGATTGATGTTTGGAAGGAAGTTAGATGTGAAACTCAAATTAGAGTTAAGTATTGAACTCAATTGAAAGCTTCAAATCTGTGATAGGTTGAAAGGTTAAAAACTGCATGATGAACACGAATGGAATGATTACCTTTCATGTCATTTGTAATGTGAAGAAAAGAAGTATTCAGAAACTCTACTTGGAAGTTAAAACAAAGGCTGAAAAACAAAAATGAATCTGCTGGAATTTGTTAACTGAATCTCTGATTTACCTTGATGCTGGAATCTTTAAGAGCTGTTTACAGAAACCAGAATAGAGACAGATAAAAAGAAGACCTGCTGAAGACTTTACTAAGCTCTATCTGCTGTACCACAGAAGGATTGAGGAAGAATTGACCATTTTCCTTTATTCTGCCAACTAAAATCTTGAGTATTTGTTGCTGCAGTTGTGAATTCTGTAGATGATTATGAGCATGTTAAATGGTTGAACTTGAATCCTTAAATCCTTGAATTTGTTTGCTGCTGAGTTCCAGGAATTGTTGAGAAACTATTAGTTTAATATGTCATGTGGAAAATTTCTGTTGTCATGTTCTGATCAGCAAGAGTTCAATGGTAATTATATTCTGAAAAGGTCAAATTGCTGGAACTGAATTTTCAGTACTGAAATCAAAGGGGAAATGTAGTATGAAGAGTTGCAAAGTGACTGGAATTTGAAGAGGGCAGCAGTTGGTGCATTAAACAGTGAGGTAAAAATGGAGAAACAGAATTCGAATTGAGAAATGCAGAATTCAGAAATGCCCTGTCCAAGCTTATGCCATTAGCAGGAACTTGCTATCATTATATGTTTTGTTCCTTCCTTTCCGAGCTCACCTTGAATCGAGATATGCAACTCCAATAGATTGACTTTCTTAAACTATTCAGTTTTACAAGAAATTTGGAAAGTATGCTTGTTAAGGAAGGTGGTATTAGGGGTGTTCACTTGCAACATTATAAGGAACTAAATTTAGATGCAATGGTTGCAGAACTTGAGATTGCTGCCTTAAAAACTGAAACAGATATGGAAAACTGCTGGTGTTGAGCTGCACATTGCTAGAGCATGGAATTCAAAGATTTGAGTTTTGATTTCAATTTTTGAATTGTGCCAATTGTGTACCAATTTCTGCATTTAATTCTCAAATCATTGAGAAACTTAAGCAAATGTATTGTATGCTCAATGGCAAATGGTGATCTATGGGAATTAATTATTGAAGCTTGGAGTGAGTAATGGCAAGATCAGAAACAGATTTCTGCATTGTGCAGAAATCAGCCTATTGGCTGTTAAGTTTTGGAGCGTTGTGCCAACCTTTCAATTTATTTTCAGATCGGAAAAAAAATTTTTGCAAGTGTTGTGTAGAGTTTTTGCAAAGATATTGGAATAAAAGGATTTAATCCTAAGTTGCACCAAATTTTAATAAAGATCTTGAATTGAAGCTAGAGGTGTTTCAACTTGGATTGATTGGAGTTGTATTTGAGCTATCAATTCTGAAATTGAGTGACTTAATTTGATCTGCACAGAAGCATGTAACTTCGATGAATTCTGAAACTGAACTTGGTATTTCATCTCTATTTTGTGTCAACTTCTTTTATGTACTTCCTGGACTGGTTCCTATTTTTATCAAACTCCAAGGAATGTTGACTTCTCTTATGTTGCAGTAACCACTCCAACATATTGCTTCTGTTTATGATAAATTCGAATATGCAGACACTTGCTGAATGAAGGAAGACAAAGAATGTGGCTAGAAGAGTATCAAGCCATTGGGAAGTTTGATTTGTTTAATTGTCTGGGACGGACAAGATTTTAAGTGTGGGAGAGGGAGCTATTTGCCATTAGCTAATGTGAGTTTGTTTTTTGTTTCAAATTGCAGAATTTGAAGTGGAAAAATAGTGAAAGAAAATTTTTGAAAAATGGCACAAGAAAAGATAGTATCAAGTGGAAGATAGAGTATCAAGATTCTTTGTTGGTCATCAAATTGAAGGGGAGGTTAGCTTGGTCTTTTGAATTGGTTAAAACAAATGGTATTCATCTCTTTTTACATCAAAATGGCCAACTCATCAAGTATATTCCTCCAATACTCTTATCTATCATTTTCTTCATTAAATACTTTTCTTTTGCCTATTTCATGCATTTCACTTGTTCTTTTTGATTCCATTTCAATTCTTGTTGATAAATCCTTTTGATTCATGTATGCTATGTTTATAGTGGTGGAGAATTAGAAAATAAGCAAGCTTATGGTAGTGAAATGTTGTGAGTTGCATTGAGTGAACTCCACATATATGTAATTTGGAGTGTGAGAGCTAGAATAGGTAAATTCCTTGTGAGATTACAACTTGCTTAATTTTTCAATTGGATTGAAACTACCATACCTACTGATTATTGTTTGGATTGTATTCATGATTGTTTGTGATTTTTAAGATGATCTTAGTTAAACTCTTTTTACTATCTTTTAGATATTGCTAGAGAATTTTCTGTGGAGACGATTTTTAGTTTTCTTTACTTGCACGGGACGTTCAAGACTAAGTGTGGGGGATTTGATAACCATGATTTTACTGCATTATTTTGATTCATATATGCATGGTTTGATGTTGATTTCATAGGTTAAAATCATGGTTACATCATATTTTGTGCATAGTATGTATTTTTGGACTTAATTATAAATTATATTATTTTTTGTGTTATTTGATGCTAATATTTGATTCTTATTTTGTAGGCATCAAAGGATCTTAGATTTAGATCTATTTGGACCAAAATTGGGCTCGAATCAGAGTCCAAACAAGAAGATCAAGCTTTGAAGCATTATGGACCGTTCATCAAGAATAGGACAGATCTGAACCATCCGTTGAAGATCTGGCCGATCCAACCTAATGGGGAGCAGATCTAAGCCATTGATGAAGATCCAAAAGTTTTGATCCAGATCTGAGTTCATCCAGCCATTGATCCAGCCGGATTAATCTGGACCGTTCAATGAAGACTGTGCAGATCCGGGCCATCCAGTGATGATCTGATCGATCCGACCTACGGGAGGGTAGATCCAGACCCTAGATCAACATCAGTACCTTCGGATCAGATTTCGGATGATATTTCACCGTTGATTTAGCCCGGAATCAATCTCAGCCGTCCATTTCAGATGCAGATCTGATTTAAATCTGAGAAGCTACAGTGAGCTTCTTCGTCGATCTCCACAACACTGTTCGCATCCCGCGGCGTTCTTCTCCAGCGAGATTCCGACCCCATCTCGATCTCTAGATCAATTTTCCGGCCAATTTCATCAGCGATGACGCTCTCAGCTGCTTGCGACAAACATCCAGCGATCTGACCTCGCTCAAAGGTGGTCCTACGGCGAGAATTCTGCTCCGCAAACCTCTACTTCTGCCACACCCGATTTGGAGGTGTTCTTCCTATTCGAGGTTCTGTTTCCATCCGTGAGCTTTGGCGGTGTTCCTCCACTGCTTCTGGACCATTTTCGACGACAATCCATCCACCATCAGCTCCATTTCAGATATGAGGTTGCAGTTACAGATTTGCAGATTTCCAGAGTTGGGCGGCTCTGATCTTCATCAGCTTCGTTTGGAGTGGTCTCCGATGGTGCTGGTAAAGGTTGGGCTGAGTGTAACTACTGAGATTGTCTTCTCCGATTACAGTTGGAGTGTTCTCCGTTGTTTACTTGTGTGACGGCAAGGATAAGTTGTCGTGAGACTTGGTTTGGTGTTGAGATGGTTTAGGGTTTAATTTCTGCATTCTTTTACTGTTGATAGATTTACATTTCGGTTTATGTTAGTTGAATTCATTAATATAGTTCTTTGTTTAGCTTAATTGTTGAAATTCAAGTGTAGTGAGTAATTTAGTTTCAATCAATTTCGAAGTTGTTGTTAATTTTGCTTTAGCTTAAATTTCAATATTGTTGAGTAGTTAGTTTCCGTAGTTAAGATTAAATTCTACTTAAGATTAGATTTATCTTATGTCTTGTTATTTCATTGCTTAGTTTAAGTGTGTTAATGATTTAATCACGACGTAGGGTGACAATACGTTATGATTGGATTATTGGCACCGAGTTTGGTTTTATTTATGCATTAGAATAGTTTCTTAATTGCTGTATTTTCATTTGTTAGATTTAAATTCAAGCTTAAATTCCCCCAATTCCATTTTTATATCGAAAACCCCAAAAATAGGAATAAAAATACAATCCTGGATTACATATCATCGTTGGTTCCTCGAGAGCGATCCTGGGCTCGTTACTACAACGTTAACGTGAAATTAAGGGGTTCAGTGAAATATTAAATTGTTAATTTCATAAGCCTATTTGTGACATTTAATATAGATTTTAGGGGTATGTCACCTTCTTTAACTTTCACCTGGTGATATCCCGATCTGAGGTCTATTTTAGAGAACACTGCTGCTCCCTTTAGCTGATCGAACAGGTCATCTATCCTGGGAAGAGGATACCTGTTCTTAATAGTGACTTGGTTTAGTGCTCGGTAGTCTATACACAAGCGCATGCTCCCGTCCTTCTTCCTCACAAACAATACAGGCGCTCCCCATGGTGAGTGACTAGAGCGTATGAAGCCCTTGTCGAGTAGCTCCTGTAGTTGCTCCTGAAGTTCCTTCAGTTCTGCTGGAGCCATGCGGTAGGGTGCTTTGGAGATGGGATTGGTACCGGGGATAAGCTCTATCTCAAATTCAATCTCCCTGTCTGGTGCTAGACTTGGTAACTCCTCAGGGAAGACTGTTGGGTAGTCACATACAACTCGGACCTCTTCTAGCTTTTGGTCCTTATTCTGACTGGTATTGACTACATGTGCTAAGAATCCCGTACATCCGGTATCAAGTAGTTTCAGTGCTTTCATAGCTGAGAGAAACTTCTTGACTTTTCTCTTTGGTTCTCTGATGTAACCAAACTGCACTCCTGCTTCAGGTTGGAATACAACTTTCTGTTTACAGCACTCTATGGAAGCACCGTACTTGATCAGAAAATCCATTCCCAAAATGACATCGTAGTCAACCATATCTAGCACTATCAGATCACCAAAAAGCTCTCTGTTTGCTATAATGACTGGCACTGCTCGGAGCCAGTGAGTAGATGTCATGATCTCTCCTAAAGGCAATGTTGTCAAAAACTGACCACTAAGTACATCTGGAGTTAGTGCTAACTTTTCGGCAAATGCCCTGGATATATAAGAATGGGTTGCCCCAGTATCGAATAAAACAGTTGCACTTTGCTGTAAAATACTAATCTGACCTGTAACAACTGTCGAGGCATTCGCTACATTCTCCCTGGTGAGTGAGTATATCCTCGCGTTCGTTGTGGCTGAGGGGGCTTCTAGTCTGCCTTAGCTGATGTGTGGACCATCTATAGCAGCCTACATCCAGTGTAATTGTGCTGGTTTATCTCCATACTGAATCAGCTGTGGTGGAGGATTACTGATTTTGTTCGGGCATTGCTTAGCCATATGCCCTTCCTGGCCACATTCAAAACATCCTCGTGTGCCCTTGCGATAAACTCCAGGGTGGAATTTCTCACAAGTGGAACATTTGGGATAACTAGACTGTTTACTAGCTGGTCCTCCTTTTAGGTAGCTCCCTGGCTTACGTTTATGGCTGGGATTTCCTTTCCAGTTAGAGTTGTGGCCTTGGTGTTTCTGAGTACCTGAGCCTCCTTGGCCCTTAGACTCTGAAAAGGCTTACTTCTGCTGCTTGATGCTATTCTGGTAATGCTCGGTGGTCAAAGCACTGCTTACTAGTTCTTCTGTAGTTTACGGCCTATGTATGCCTCTGGCCACATTCATTGCTATCTCCGGCCTTAGCATTTTGAGCATCAACTGGACTCGTTCTCTTTCAGTGCTGACTAGTTCAGGGCATAAACGAGCCAGTCTGTTGAATTTCTTCACGACTTCCTCAACTGTAAGGTTGCCCTGACGAAATTCAGTGAACTCGTCGTAGTGGCGGTTTGTGACCCGCATGTGAAAGAACTCTTCAAAGAATTCTCTCTCGAAGTCGGCCCATGTCATCTGGTTCACCGGGCGCTTCGCTTTAATTCTCTCCCACCACATACGTGCGTCTCCTGTCAGGTAGAATGAGGCGCATTTCACCTTTTCAAACTCTGGCCAGTCCAAAAGTTCCATCGTACTCTCCAGTGTTTTGAACCAAGCTTGGGCATCCCATGGTTCACTAGTGCCTGAGAAATTCTCTGGCTTGATTTTCTGCCACTGGATCAGATAGGCTTCTCTTCTTGCCCCTGCTATTGGAGCTACTGGTGCTGCAGGTTGGACTAGTGGAACCTCTATCACCACTGGGGTTGCTAAGTTAGGTTCAGGGGTGACAGTGGGAGTGTTCTGCTGGTTAGCCCTTAGGGTGGCTATCTTCTGTTGCTGTTCAGCTAGCTGCTTCTGTAACTGAGCCACTACTGCTGTAAGGTCTGGAGGAGGCACTGAGCTGCCTGCCTCATGCTGGGGCTCAGTAGATGGTGTCTTTCTAGCTGGACATCCTCGTACCATTTTCTAGAGAGATAGAGGACATACATAACTAATATAATCATGTTTATATAATTACTACTATCAGGTTAGATGTTATCATATATAAACATGCTACTGTTATCCATAAACATAAAAGCAAGAACATAATACAGTGAGAGATATTCTTACTTGGAAGCTGCAGGTTCAATGCTGATGTGTGTGTGAAGGAAGTATGAAACTTGCTCTGATACCACTCTGTAACGCCCCGCCTCCTACTGTCTAGGTTGTAAGGTCGGGGGTTACATTATGTTGAACTGAACTATAAGGTGCGGAAACTGTACTTATTAAAATCTTACTCTGCTGTTTACTATAACATTTAAAAATTTAAATTTCGAATGCACTTTTGAGTTTATACATATGCTAAGGGAGGAACTTAACTTTCTATTTGGTTGAAAACTGAAGTTAGACACTTCTGGCTGAAATCAGACATTCCAATCGATCGGCTGATCGATCGGAGTTGTTTGATCGATCCACTGATCGACTCAACTCGCTACTGTGCACGGGGTCAAAACTGGATTGATCGGCTGATCGATCCAATCTGGTCAATCGATCCAGAGATCGATTCAGAAGCTCTCTGTTCGCGAGATTAAATTCCCGATCGATCGGCTGATCGATCCATGGCCGATCGATCAGCTGATCGACTCATCAGCTCTCTGTACGCGACAGATCGCGCTTCGATCGATCGGCTGATCGATCGGGGCTCCCCAATCGATCAGCTAATCGACTCACTAGCCTTCTGTACGTGGGGACTTCTCCCAATCAATCGGCTGATCGATTGAGGACTGCTCAATCGATCAACTGATCGATTGGGTTTCTGATTTCTACAGAAATCTCACCCGGACTTGTACAGGAACTTTCAGAAATAACCTAAGAGCATAATATCACTACTAGGCATATCATTACTCACATTTACTATCTATTAGTAAGACAATTAGCAGTCGAAGCATGGCATAATACTTAAGTTCACCATTTCTGATACTTATCATCCTAAAAGTGCAGAAAGGTAATAACATAAGAAAATACTGAAGTTTAACTTTGCTAATTCCCAAAGATCTTTATTCCAAGTTCCTCTTCCACACACATCTGGTAGCATTGTCCTCTAGCCTCCGCTAATCCGTCTTTCCTTTACCTTTATCTGCAGTATAAGGAAAATGCAACTATAAGCTTGGGAGCTTAGTAAGAAACCATCTACCTCACAAAAACATGCATTCGAAGAAAATCATGCCTTCTTTTTTTTAAAGATGCTATTTAAAATACATGCTATTAATCATGCTGAAAACACTAAAACATGGCATATGAACATGTAAGTCATGCTAACAAATACTGAACGAAAAGCTATCCATTGTATCGACAAGCTAACTAAATCGATACCTAAGCTAAGCTGATTATTATAACAATGAGAAAACTAAAATGAAACTAAGCTGTATTCATATATCTGGTTGTGAAGTTTGAAAACTATTTTCATAAGTAGATAAAAATACTAATCATGCTGCTGATGGGCCCGACAACTGTACTTGCTATGCGCGCATCCCTAACTAGACCCGAGTTTGCAAGACCCGAATTTAGTAGGGTTTACTAGGTTATCTAAACCTAGGGACAACTATGGGAGCCCAACCCAAGGACAACTGAAGTCCAGTACAGAGCCTCTGATAAAGTAAAATACTGTTTATAAACTGATTTACCTTAACTTGCTTTTACTAGGTTATCTGAACCTAGAACTAGGTTATCTGAACCTAGAACTAGGTTATCTGGACCTAGAGGCGACTGTGGGAGCCCACCCATTGACCGTAGTCTCATATAAGCTGAAGCAAGGCTAAGTATACCATTTAAATGCATCTACAACATTTAACTAAACTATTAAAATGCCTACTGTGGCATTTAGCTGTGCTAACCATTTCATCGAGCACTTGGTGTGCACTAATTCACACCCTACGTATCGATGGATTTGCATCTGACAAAACTAAAGCATAGAAACATACAAATAGCTACTTATACTGCAGGTGAGGGGTTACTCACTTCCTGCGCTAATTTTCCTTAAAATCCAATTGCTAGGTTTTCCGGAGAAGAGATCTCTTCGACGATCTTCTTGCGTCTATGCGTTCTTCTCGCGGAGGGGAACGTCCTCGTGCCGGAGTCATCGCCGGAGGGTGCTCCTACGACCTTAGGGAGGAAACCTTAGGTCTTCTTGAGCTTGGGTGCCGAGAGGTTTTGGAGAGAGAGGGGTCGGCGGGTGAGGTTGAGGGAAAAGAAGAATTGTCGTTCAAGAAAATAACAATCCTCACTTAAGTTCCCTATTTATATTAAGTGATAATTTCACCCCCAACTCCATCATAAATATAATTGTTCCTCTCTTCTTTCAGCACACCTCTGCTGGGGCCTCCTGGTTACTAAGTCATAGAGTTCGCTAGGTCTCGGGTTCGATTCCCGCTTAAGCTGTTTTATGTTTTTATTTGTTTTTTGCTACTTCGGCTATTCTAAAATTTCCATAAAAATATTCTAAAATTCCATAAAAATCATAAAATATTTCTAAAATTAATTTGAGAATTTTCGGGCGTTACATGATAAGGTTCGACTAGTTCAGCCCTTATCTCCACGGCTGACTCGGCTCATTCAAGGCGCCTTAGTGAACAGTAGAAGACGCCTTGAACACCCTTTATAAGGGATCTCGACCAACAACTCACAACAAGCAATTCCAAGTAATCTCTCTGCGACCAGCTGCTAACGACACGATCCCGAACTGCTGTGACAACCACCCGACGGAGCTCCGAAACTTCAGTTTTTCTCACTGTCGTCGATATAATTCAATTGTTTATTATTAGCTATTGTACTTCATCTTGTAATCATTTTTATCGAGCTTATAGTTGTTGCCCACGCAAAGCAATCAAAGATTGCGGGCCTTCGAGTAGGAGTCGATCTAGGCTCCGAACGAAGTAAAATCCCCTGCGTCTTTCTGTGTGATTGTTTTCTGTTTATTCCGCTGCTTTAACTCTTACGCCTTTACGATTCCAACAATCGAAACAAAATAGCCGCGAGCGCTATTCACCCCCCTCTAGCGCTTCTCGATCCAACAATTGGTATCAGAGCGGGGTCACTTCGAATAGGTGAGACCACCATTCAAGCATTTCTTTTGTGGCTTTTTCGTTTATTTAGGCTAAAAATAAAACTTTAGGTCTTTCGTTTTTTCCCTCCAAAACTGTTTTCAAAAAATTCATTTTCATCTTTTCACAATTGATTGAGATTAATGAAATATCGAATTTGGCAAAATTTGAAATAATATTTTTTTAAATATTTTTTAACAATATTTTTTTATTATTTTATTATTTTTTTCTCGAAACTCGTAAATTTCTATTTCCATCCCTCTACCACACTACTAATCTAGGATTAAGTCCTGGGACAAGTTTTGTGTTCACTTTTTCGTGCAAGATTCAATGGCTTTCCAAGAAGGTTATAGCACCACTCGTCCACTGCTCTTCTCCGGCGAAGACTTCGGCTACTGGAAAGGCCGAATGGAGTCGTACCTACGAACCGAGTTCGATGTCTGGATGATCACCAAGACTAGGCTCGAAATACCAACTAACAAAGCCAGCATGCCACTATCGTATGAGAACTGGGACGCGAACCTTATCAAAAAGGTAGAAGCAGACGCACAAGCAATGTATACACTTCAGTGCGGCTTAACGAATAAGGAGCTGAATCACGCCGGCCCATTCTCAAGCGCCAAGGAGCTGTGGGAGAATCTGATTCAGTTACACGAAGGCAGCCAAGTAAGTAAGCATAATTTAATAGATGACTTATTTGAATTAGATGAACAGTATGATACTACTTCGGCCGAGGAAGGTATTACGTTGGTTGCAGGTATAAGAAAGACAGAGGAAGCTAGAAAGAAACAAATGATGAAAGCAACATGGTCCGAGTCATCAGACGAATCTGAATCCGATGAAGAAGAACAAGCAAGCCTCCTCGCTCTACCAGTACTAGCACATGTTGCCGAAACCGAGTCCGAGCTTGAATCCGAAATCGAGAACGAATCAGACACCGAGTCCGAGCGAAGCCACGGATCCGTATCCGTTTTCAAAGGACCCAAACCCACTGTAAGTTCTATAATGTCTAATATTAACCTAGATGATTCGAAAAACTTAATTCCTTACTTGCTTAAGAAGTTGGCCAAATCTAACGTCCAGGTCAAGTCACTTCTAAAGGAGGTATCAGCCCTTAAAGAAGTGACTAACTCAAGTCCCTTAACTGAGTCAGTTCAAATTGGAAGTTCAACTCAAGTTCAACAACTTGAGGAAGAAAATTCCAATTTGAAAACTCAAGTTAAAAAACTCAAGGACACGTTGGAACGGTTCACATTGGGTTTCAAGAATCTGGATATGATTCTTGGAAAACAGTGAGCCGTTTACAACAAATCCGGACTTGGATTTAAAACTAAAAGAAAATACAAATCGTATTTATCATTAGTATATAGAAATAATAAAAAGGTAGTCCAAGCATGGGTACCTAAGTCCAACTTGGTCAATCAAGTTGGACTTGGTCAATATTGGGTCCCCAAGGATCAAGTCTATTACCTTGATAGACCATATCGAGGCTCAAAAAGAAAAACGATACTAATAAAACGAACTTAATTCAAAATTCAATTAAAAAATCGAAATTAAAATTCAAAATAAAAAATTAAAAATTAAAAATAAAAAATTCAATTAAAAAATTTGAATTTAAAATTCAAAATTCAATTAAAAAATTTGAAATTAAAATTCAAAATTCAAAATTCAATTAAAAAATTCGAAATTAAAATTCAAAATTCGAAATTAAAATTCAAAATTCAATTAAAAATTCGAAATTCAAAATTCAAAATTCAAAATTCAATTTAAAATTCAAAATTAAATCAAATTCAAAATTAAAAATTTGAAATTAAAATTCAAATTTCAAAATTCAATTAAAAATTTGAAATTCAAAATTCAATTAAAAACTCAAAATTAAATCAAATTCAAAATTAAAAATTCAAAATTCAAAGTTCGAAATTAAATTCAAAATTAAATTTAAAATTCAAAATTAAATTTAAAATTCAAAATTCAATTAAAAATTTGAAATTAAATTAAAATTGAAAATTTAATTTAAACCAAATAAAAATATAGAAGAGGATCCAGAATAGCTGGCACCCCTAACTAAACTACCCGATTGGGTAACCGAACTTAATCTACCCGAAATGTGTAAACAAGAGTAGACTACCCGGCAGGGTAATTAAGGTTAGAAAAAATGGGCTAGGTTTAACTTGACCCACGGTACTGGTGAAGTTTTTAGATGATAGTACGTTAGGGAAGCTTGGGCATCGCATGTCTAGGAAGATATGACTTCGACCTGGTGCATTTGGCCAAGTAGAACTGACCGAAGCTACCCTTAAATGAATCCTAACTAGTTAGACCAAGGTTTAGTATTAAGTTCAATGGGTAGGACTATTTGGGAAACCTCGAAGGCATTGTTACTTTAATGATGTCCTTATGACTCACCATAGCCCAGAAGTTTATCCAAAGAACGCCTACTTATTGAACCCAAAGCTAAACCTGAATCTAACCCAAAGTTAAACCAAACCCTTAAATCGAACCTCAATTCATCTCACAAAAAATTATAGGATTCCCTGATTGAAAATTTAGATCGGGTGAGATGACTAAAGAATTTAAAATTCAAATTCAAAATCAAATTAGTAACTATAATTAATTCAAATTCGAAATTGAATTCATAATTAATATTTCTTTTCAAATAAAACTTAATTTCAAAATTATTTCAAAAACTTTTAAAAATTATTTTAAAAATCTTTTAAAAACTTAATTTCAAAATTATTTCAAAATATTATTAAAAATCCTTTGAAAAATCTTTGAAAAACTTATTAAAAATCCTTTGAAAAATCTTTGAAAAAAAACTATTTAAAAATCCTTTGAAAAATCTTTGAAGAAACTATTTAAAAATCCTTTGAAAAATTTTTAATTCTCAAATCATATTATAAAATTATGATTGTAAATGTTAACTCCAATTAATTTCTACTATAGTCTCAAAGTTTAATATTTACTAATTTGACATTCAAACTTATATTTTCAATAGTTTTATTGACAAGGTTAACTTTATCTAACACTCTCTCATAAGCTAAACATGCCTAAAAACCTAGAATGGGTGAGATGGAAAATTAGGCAATAAGCAAGTAGCTAAAGGTTAGATAGTTGGTGAAGGAAATGGAAATATTAAGATTCAGCATGCTTGTACTTTAAGGCTCTGATATCTGATCAAGACATGTTAGATAATTTGAATGCTATTTATCTTGACTCATGTTTGGACTTAAGGACCAACTGAATAATTAACCTAAATTATATTTTTAGCTACTCTCTCTCTTCATCCTTAAAATTAACAACTCCTAATTTTTTCAAAAATAATTATTATTTTATTCAAAATTAAGCTAAGTCTCTGTTTAACTTAAGTTATATTTTCAAAATCCAATGTTTGCAAAAGGCTTAGCTAAGTGACTATAGCAACTTTCAAACTTTCTCAAACTTAGCCACCTTTATAAATTTTAACTCTAAGTGCTAAAATATTTTTCTAAGTTACCTCTTAGATTCATTCTATACTTAGCTAAAAGCATTATAAGCTAAGTGATACACAAGCACTTTTTCTTTCAAAGACTAAATCTGTTTTTCTAAAAACTTAAAACTTGCTTTCAACTGGTTTATTTTTTGATAAATGGCAAAGGGGGAGAGTAGGAAATTCAAAAGTAAAAATTCAAAAAGGAAGCCCTGTATTAAGGGGGAGCTTCGTAAAAGTTTAAGTGTTAGCTTAAATTATGCTTTTATTTGAATTTATATACTTAAGCTTGCTCACTTAAAACCTTTTAATATACTTATGCATTTGTTTTACTTAACTTTGAATTTGGGTTGTCATAATCAAAAAGGGGGAGATTGTTGGTGTGGAAAGCATCCGACGATCAAACCTGAGTTTTGATAATGACAAAGGATTCAAAGTTAAGGTGTGTTGTGATCTAACGTGCTTGACTAAGTGTTTCAAGAAAGTCCTAACTGTGGTTAGGCAGGTAAAAATCCTAGGGGGTGGTAACCCTAGGTCATAGGGGGTGGTAACCTTATGCGGAAAATCTTGGCAGGTCGAATGCTTCAGGCAAAAGTCCTAGGGGGTGGTAACCCTAGGTGGAAAGTTCTAGTGTCGCGAACCAGGTAAAAGACTGGACTAGCCGGGAAGCGGATGTCCAGCAGAAAGTCCGGAAGCTTCGAGTGCTGAGCAAAAGTCCAGTCGATCTGGAGGATCGCACTGGCAGCAGGTAAATCTCCTGAGTGGAGTAGGTGAGGACGCGTTCCCCACAGAGGGAACAGTAGGCGTCAGGTCGACCTAGGGTTTCCGGTTGGAAACCCGAAGTTAGACTCGGACAGTCTGGAGACTGTCAAACTTTCACTTTTATACTATCACTTATGTGTTATGAGCTAACTTTGTGCTGTAGGGTATTTTTGTGTTTAACATATCTTGCAGGGACCAAAGTGCAAAATTGGCCTCGGATGAACAGTACCGAGGCGCCTCCATGGAGCTTGGAGGCGCCTCGGGTGCAAAACCTGAGCTGGCTGCGAAGCAAGCTTGGAGGCGCCTTGAAGGAAGCCAAGGCGCCTTGGACAGCTTGATGAAGGCGCCTTGGAGAGGCTGAAGGCGCCTTGAACTTGATAAGGTTCAACTAGTTCAGCCCTTATCTCCACGGCTGACTCGGCTCATTCAAGGTGCCTTGGTGAACAGTAGAAGGCGCCTTGAACACCCTTTATAAGGGATCTCGACCAGCAGTTCACAACAAGCAATTCCAAGTAATCTCTCTGCGACCAGCTGCTAACGACACGATCCCGAACTGCTGTGACAACCACCCGACGACCCGGAGCTCCGAAACTTCAGTTTTTCTCACTATCATCGGTATAATTCAATTGTTTATTATTAGCTATTGTACTTCATCTTGTAATCATTTTTATCGAGCTTATAGTTGTTGCCCACGCAAAGCGATCAAGGATCGCGGGCCTTCGAGTAGGAGTCGATCTAGGCTCCGAACGAAGTAAAATCCCCTACGTCTTTCTGTGTGATTATTTTTTGTTTATTCCGCTGCTTTAACTCTTACGCCTTTACGATTTCTACAATCGAAATAAAATAATCACGAGCACTATTCACCCCCCCTCTAGCGCTTCTCGATCCAACAGTTTCTCCATACCTTGTAAAATCGGTTCTGAACTCATACAGAGGGCCTTCTGCGACTTGGGAGCCAGCGTTATCCTACTCCCGTACTCTTTATGTAAGAAGCTGGGACTCCATAACTTTAAACTAACCACCATGGAACTGCAGTTAGCTGACCATTCATGTAGATATCCGATGGGAATAGTGGAAGACGTGACAGTAGAAGTGGGCGGATGTATCATTCCCACAGATTTCATCATTCTTGATATGGAGGAGGATCCCAAGATACCGATCATCCTTGGAAGACCATTCCTTGCCACAGCTGAAGCCCTCATTGATGTGAAGAGTCACAATTTATCCTTGAAAATCAGCAAGGAAAGGATTGAATTTGATTTATCCGACTCTTCTAACTGCGTCTCCTTTTCTTAGGAAAACTCTAGCAGGATGAACATACACAGAGACGAGGCATGTAGTTCTCATCAAAGTTCCCCTCCAGCGAACAATAAGAAGTATATATGTCTTGAACGAGCAAAACTAAAGGCGCAGGCTAGAGCATTAACCCTAGGCGGAGAGTCGTGCTTCCATGGGTTTAGTCCACACTGACTGAATGGGGTCGAGATAAAGACTTAAAACAAGCGCTTCTTGAGAGGCAACCCAAGGGCTTTTCATTTTGATTTGTTATTTCGTTTATTGTCTTATTCCTTAGTTAGTTAGTCGAGTATTTTATCCCTTTTTTTTGGTATTTCATTTTCAGGATGTACATAGCCCCCACGAGCTAACCATGAACGTTTCATGGGCGTGGAAGCGACTGAGGAGCCGAAACGACGACATAAGGTGAGTCACCGTGAGCTTAAAGGAGTTGGCCGTGTGACCTCACATGGTCGTGCGGAGCCAACAGAGAAACGGAGACCATGAGTCGTGCAACCCTACATGGTCATGTGGCTTGTGCAGAGAAGAGAGGAGCACGGGCCATGCCAATTGTCATGGTCGTGCGATGCTGCCAGAGAGGAAAAAGAAGCAGGTCGTGACAATTGACACGGCCGTGCAACTTGTGCAGAGAAGAGGAAGGCATGGGCCGTGCCAACCGGTACGACCATGCAACTTCGGTCGAGGGGAGAAAAGAAGAGGTCGTGCTAATCGGCACGGCCGTGCAGAACTCCATTTGACCCGACCGTACTATAAGACACGACCGTGCCCTAGCTCGTGTGCACCACCTACTCCTCCAAAAACCCTAGTTTCTACCTCCTCCTCTCCCAAGAACTTTCTCCTTCCCACTACACCTCATCTAACCCTAATTCCCCCCCCCCCCCCACCCTAGAGTCCAGTTTTGCTTAGATCTACATCCAGATCTAACACCTCTTCAAACCAAACCGAAGAAAAGAACCCCCACTTTCCTTCTTTCTCCTCTCCCATACTCAATACTCATCTCCACAAGAAACTCCTCAACACTTTGCACACCATGTCGCAGATCTTAAAGAGACTTCATCGAGAGAGTAGTGGATCTGGTGAAGTAGATGCGTTGGGAGGCGACAAGGGCAAGGGGAAGGCTTCTTCATCAAAGGGGAAAGGAAAAAGGGTGGCACGCAACGAAGGTAACGAAAGAGAGTTCAATATTTTTTTTAGAAATCATGAACAAAAAGCTAGATTTGATATCCTTGTCGCTAGAAAAATTATATTCACTAGATATATGGATCCCGTTACTATAGAAATACTAGGAATTAAGGATGACGTAGATTGGATGACTAGTTCTTTGGATTGGAATGACATTATGTATGCTCATGCACCGACTTACCCTCGTCTAGTCCTTGAATTCTTGAGCTCGCTTGATGTTAAATTTTCATCTGAGGACGACTACGTAGGGGTCATAACTTTTAGGATGATGAATAAAGAAGTTCGGTGGACTTTTAATGATTTTAATGATTTTAATGATTGTTTTGATTTAACTAGTGGTGGTGCCCGTGGATTTGATAGTGGAATTATATGGAATGAATTTTAGAAGTCAATAATCGGATCAAACGACCCTTATGAACCCTCTAGAGCCAAGGCATCCCGCATGCAAAACCTGACCTTTAGATACCTTCACCGAGTGATAAGCAAAACGATCTTTGGTCGAGGAGAGAGTGATGGGGTAGTTAGAAAGGTAGAGCTCTATTTTCTTTGGGCAATGTTGAATAAAGTGAATTTTGATTCAGGATTTCATTTTTTGCAAAATTTGTTAAGGGCAGCTAAATCATCTTCGAGGATGATAGTGTTTGGTGGATTGATCACCCTAATAGCGTTCAATTTGGGTTGTGAGCTTGATGGATTAGAGATTATTCATAGCAATGATAAGATCGACATCGATTCTTGTCTTGCAATGAAGATGATTTGTCGGGATGAGAATGAGTTTGCCTTCCCTAGAAATAATGGTTTTCCATTACCCCTTCCTTACCCCGAGCACACTTCAGTTCGCAACCCCGCGAACTGGGTGATCACTGATTTATACCCCGGGATTATTCCTTCCCTTATGGAGGATACCGAATACCACCAAGAGCCTTTGTCATCAGGAGTCCCGCAGCCTTTCGGACATCTGGAACCTCCTAGACACTCTTTTGCTTATGGCACGGGACCCTCTCGATTTGATTTTTTTGACTTCCGTGTCTCCCTAGAATCCCTTCACGAGAAGTAAAATATCCAACAACAATTGTTGGAGGGTCACTTCAAGTTATCCGACGACCAGTTTAGGGAGGTGCGAGATCACTTTCAGTTAACTAGAGATTTTCATAGTCAGGTGACGAGATTCGTTCAGGATTATGAGGTTGACCAGGAAAGAATGAGGAATTTCATGGATGATATGAATATCATTAGACAACAAGTAGATGTCTTGTATCAATATCATCAACACATTGGTCATCTTCCTGGTATGCCTAGATTTCCCCCTGGTACACATCGAGAGCCTCCTTATCCCCCACCCCGCCACCGTATTAATTTCATCGGGACGATGAAAAGTCTAAGTCTGGGAGGGTGTTGTGTTGCACAACCTGAGTGGTGTTGTGTTGCACAACCTGAGTCAAGTCGAGTTGAGTTTTTCTTTTTCTTTTTCTTCTTGCATATTTTATTTAATTTGTCTTGTTTTATTTAGTCTTGTTTTATTTATTCGCATTTTATTTGTTTCTATGTGCATCTCATTTGCATTTTCCTTTCCTATCTTTAATTTTATGACATATTTGAGAGCATCAACCATCTACCTTTTCTGCTACTTGTCCGATAGCAAAATGACTAGCATTTTCTTAGTTCATGAGTTGTCCAGATAGTGTTAGTATGTTTGGTATATCTCCTTTCTCTATCTTTAGTAGCATGAAATAAGCTAAGTATTGTACGGACTTTGGTATAAGTTTTGGCCTAACCTTAAGGACCTTATTTTCACTACACTTAAGTACTTAAGCTTGAATGGTTGATATACTTTTGAAATAGTTATGATTCATCCAAATTATTTAGTACTTTTGTTGCCATGGTGATTCCTTATTTACATTTTAGTTACTAGGTAACCTCGGATCATGGAAGCTCATTTGGAAAAATCCAAATCCCAACATATGCATCTCGCATGTGTGCTATAAATAAATAAATAAGGGATAAAAAACAGTTGTCGTGAGTGGAAACTAACAATTCACTCCTTTGAGATCGAGTTAGGTTGCTGGGGAAATGAATGTTATGTTTCTCTTGATTCCGAGTAGTATCCTTTGAGACCTTGTGTGATTTAAGGAAAATGAATAAAGTGTATGGCAGGTAAGTGCCTATCACCGGGAACATTAGGAATTCAATTGTATGACGACTTAACTAGGACAGAGAATTGAAACTTGAAGAGTTTGAGCTACTTACTGCACTGAGCACAAAGGACTTTGCTTAGGCCATACTTAGGTTACTCCACAGTCATGCTTATCAATGAAACTAGTTGATAGAGTTAGGCGAATGCATTAGGGATTATGAAACACTGCAGGAACTCATGAACATAGTTTGTAGCATTTTGCTTGAGGACAAGCAAAGGTTCAAGTCTGGGGGTGTGATGTGCGTAAATATTATAACCATTTACGCATATTTTAGCACACATTCACTTATTTTATGCATGTATATTCGTTGAATGATCGCCTCTTTCATCATGTACTCACTATATATACTCTTTTATTCGGATATCTGCTCTTTATTTGGTTTTGTGTTGACAGAGACAACTTTCAGAGCAAAAATAATGATTATTGATGCACCATAACAAGCCAGAGAAGATGGGCGTGCAATCTCGCACGGCCGTGTGACCAGATAGAAGGGGAGCAGTGCACGACCGTACAACTCTTGCACGGCCGTGCGGCCAAGATCGAGGCAGATCAGCAACCGAACAATGCACGACCGTGCACCCTTGCACAACCGTGCCCTAGGAGTCGAGCCCGGAGACCACACGACCATGCCAATTGGCACAGCCGTGCAGCGCGACCAGAAAAGGGAAAGGGCACGACCGTGTCGCCGCAGCCGTGCCCTAGCCTATATAAGGGTGTCAACCCTTTTTCTCAAGGGGGGAGAGCCGGGAAGCGAGCCGTCAGTTAGAGAAATGTCTGGGTGTCATCCCAGGCCGTCTTGGACTTCCGTCCAGCGATCTTCCATCACCACATCGACTCCAGAAATAGAGGATTGGATATGAAGGCCACTCGTCGTCATTGATAAGCATATCTCTTCTTTCTTTCTTCGTGTTTGAAGATTGTATGTCTATATACACTATGTCTTCGTGGATTTCTCTAGCACCTATGGAGTAGATTCCTTGTTCTACGATTAGGGAGTAGTTGTAGTTCAGTTTGATGTAAGACTCGTATTTATGCTTATATTTGTTGGATGATCTCTTTTGTTTTGTCTCAGTTGCATGTTGATTGATTGTGTAGGAATTTGTTAACCTCGTAAAGGGATTATCTCTAGATCGTACACCAGAGGGGCCCTAGTGACAGGGGTAACCCGTTCACAGACATCTAATATACTTTCTTGAAAGGAGAGGTAAATTCTCCTCAAGGAAGTGAGAGACTAAACTTAGCTCTTATTCTCTATTCTAAATAATACCAATTAGAGTTGTGTTCTTAAGATTTGCCGAGGCGCCCTAGTAACAAGGGTAAACCGTAATAGGACTTCTTAGGGATCTTCTTTATTCTGGTACTTAAGAATAGTCGCCTTAGCTTCCGACAAATGCATGTTGAAGGACAGTGAGTGTAGGATAGAACGTGACACATCAATACCACCACAACGAAACCGACCTCCTAAAACTCCTCATAACCAAGTTGACACTTCGACTTACCAGTTCTCGATTCTTCTTCCCGACTTTTCTTCTTTAGATTATTCACAACTATTGGTAGTCTAGCTAACCCTAAGTGAATCATTGCTAGTGCTTATAACCAGTTCCTGTGGGATCGATATTTTTATTACTGATGACGAATCCATGCACTTGCGGATCGTAACACTACGCTCTCCACCTAGTACTGCAAACGAACGGGAAAACTTTAGTGCCGATCGGATGTAAATCCTGAATTTACTGCCAAATACTTGCTCCGGTGGACATTTGTAGATAGATATTGGCGAGTGTCCCCGGGGGCATCATCGTTGCTCGCGCCCTGGCTTCCTCCCAAAATGTCAGTGAGTGGCCCACGGATAAGGATTTGGTGCTCGGGAGTGCGCGGCTGGGTGCTCGGCTCGAGGTAATCCTCCATTGGCAGGCGGAGGATCGCCGTTACGGACCACCGACCGCTTGGGGCCGACTGAGAAGATGTCGCTGGACCGGAGGGTTGGGCCTCGGAGGCTGGGAGGATCCCGGATCGCAAAATCCTCCGTCGGGGCGGTGGCAGAAACTAGATCGACGGTGCGGCAATGGTCTCTGGCGGCAGCTCGGCCAGGGACGATGTCCGATCAGATGAAGAGACCTCCACCATTTCAGGGATAGCCGTGGGAGATGAAGTACTGACTTGCTCGGTGGCCCTCACAACTGAGATCGCGGACTGGGAAGGCTTGTCCGCTCGGCGCCTCTTGCGCCTAGAAAAGGGCTCGCCGGAAGACCCGGAGCCTTCGATCCGGGCGGCGAGCTGTGAGTTAGGGGGAGGGAGCGGCTCGCCAGCCACTTCGATGCTGGGCATATGGCTGGTGACGCCCTCGCCCACAGTGGGTGTCTCCCCGCTCTCGGAGAGCGTGCCTTCATGGGACCCGACCGACGTTAGGCCGCGGCTCGCCAATTCTTTTGCAGTCGCTGCCTCGACCTCGGCGTCCTTGAGCTTTGTTAGACCGGCCACACGTGCTCGCATCATGACTTTGGCTGCAAAAGAAAAAAAGAAATCAGTTAGACTCAAAGGAAAGGATCCAAGAAGTTCCATACCTAGGCTGCTCGGGAGCTGGGTGCGGATCAGACTCAGGTCGAAGATGTACATGACACCTTTCAGTAGTAGCTTATGGATGTCATATTTTTGACCGACCATCATGGACGCTGCATGAAGATAGTTCGATCGGTTCTTATACTTCTTCAGATTGGGTTGAGGTGGTAGTCCGACCTGCTAGCGCGTCGGAAAGCTAGGTCATTCAGGAAGTCGCATGAAAATTTATATTCCTTTCAATATTTGTTGAAAGTTGGCATTTTGTCAAAAAACACTAACCCAACCTGAGACTGAAAAAGAAAGGTCCTTAACTCGGACTGCTTGGGATAATAAAAGTAGTGAAAAACTCGGGGGGGGGGGGGGTCAGAGGAATGTCGTGCAACCGAAACAACACAATAACGCCGCACAGAAGGCGAAAAGAGTTCGGTACTAGTTGCGGAAGGGGGACGCGAAAATAGTTACAGACTTCAATAATGAAGGGGTGGATAGGGAATCACAGACCGACCACAAAATGGTCCCTGAACGGGCATATGGTGCCAGACGACGGGTCATTTGGCCGGTCAAACGAAGAAGCCAAGATGATCTCGTTATCAGGAGGAATCTCGAAAACATTTTTGAGGCTCTCAGCATCACCCACATCAAACCTGGCCTCCATGATGGTATACCAAAGACCAGGAGAAGGATCTGGTGGTTGCGAGGAGCTCGCCATTGCCAAAATACGAGAAAGAGGGAGTTCGAAGAGAAGAAATGCGAGCGAAAAAAGCAGAAAGCACTGGAACAGAAACACAAAGATTGAAGGTAAGCAAGGTTTAGGAGGAGAGCTTACAAAAGAAGAAAAGGTGGCTACAGAAGAGGGGAAGAAGATCGCCGGAGCACTGATTGCAAAGGGACAATTCGCCGGCAGCTTTTGCAAAAGACGCAAAGTGGGAAAAAGAAGCCAGCGTTGCAGCTTTATAAACTTTGGGGTTGACCGACCGGAGCTATCTGATCTAGGTCACGGAAACCGGAGCACAGATCCAGCCATAGAATTCAAACCACCAAACGTCACATCAACGCCTGTCGCTTCGGGCATGCGGCGCCTACAACAATGACACGCGGCATTTCCTCACTGGTCCACATTTAATGGGCACCATTACCAGTCATGGGCGCATGCTTGGTCTTAATGGGGGTGATTTGCACAAATTCTAAGAGATCCGGGTGACATCAGCATTGATCGCACTCGTCCAAAGACACCGAATGAAAAATTCCAAGTGCAAATACGCGAAGCGCTGATTAGCCCCAAGGATCAGTCCCATGGCCTACTGACATTCTTCAGTAGGCTTATCGGAGCCCAACTAGTGGCATGGCTGATCGGCCAACCAATACCTACAAACTTTTTATCTAATCAGTCGGACTTGTAGTCTCCTTCGACTAGACTTAAGAGGGAGGCATACGATGCGGTGATAAGGAGGGGCCCACCCCGCAGAGGGTTAACACCCCTATATCACCGATCGGTCGGGCGACCCACTCGCCCGACCGGGATAAACAAGGTCCGATCCAACACCATCGCAGCTCAGCCACGTACCGAGCTTCTGGTGCTTAGAGAGATGAGTATTGTAGGAGATTCGCCGAGTGACCATCCCGCTCGGCCTCACATAAATCCTTGAAGCCAGCGAAGCAGAGTCATGACCGAGCAAACTACATCAGATATGATGAGATTAAAGTCGAGCGGCTCAAAGATCCCCTGCACGACACACCAGCGATCGTTCTGCGATGACAGTGGAATATTGGCCGAGTGGCCCATCCTGCTCGGCCCAAGGGCAGAACGACACTCAGAGGGATGAAGGCTGGACGAGCGGCTCTCTCGCTCAGCCTAGTAACAGACAACAAGAGGATATGTTGATATCTTTTTAGGAACCAGTGCCACCTGTTGGAGCAATCCCAATGGTCCGTGTGACCATGTGTTTTGGTATTTGGGCAAGGGGTTTAAGTTAGGATTACCCTCGTTCTTTGATATATGTATGTGAGTATGTAGGTTTACAGGATACACATATGCTTGATGGCTTCGGGTCCGGTGAAGGATGGAACATCCGAGGGACCGTGGACAAGGCAATAAGGACAAGGGCCGAGGGAAGTGACTTCGAGGCATACGCGAAGGATGACATTGGGAACGAGCCGCGAGCTTGGATGCATCCGAGGGATGAGAGCCAAAGGAAGTAGGCTTGAAAGCAAGAGGTCAAGGCTGCAAAGAAGAGTCAAGTGAGTCGTGAGGGTACGAGTGCATGAGAGATTGTACTCGGGAAAAAAATCCGGTGGGGGGGGGGGTACTATAGCAGTCAATAGGGCACTATACAGTCAACGGGTACTACAACAGCCAATGACACTGTAGCAGTCGACTGATGCACTGTATCAGTCGACTGGTGTACTATAGCAGTTGACTGGTAAAGAGCCGTTGGGCTGGCACCAGTCGACTGGTGTAAGGACCAGTCGACTGGTAACGGTAAAATAGTAGGGTTGTTTTCTTCCAAGCTTTATGAGAAGGAGCTTCGGATGGCCGACCAAGGTGATGAAACTAGACTTGGTTAAAGTCTAATTAGTAGTCACTAAGTGCTCAAGGGTTCCCTTGTGTCCAAGTGTTCTTGGTGAGCGTTGTGGTGAAGTTTCTCCACCCACAAGGAGGTTTGAGCTAGCCAGAGTTTCCGGGGACTAATCCACCGATAGATTGAGGGATCGTCCACCTTACGAACAACCGTGGAGTAGGAGCAAGTTATCTCCGAACCACGTAAACAAACATGTTAGCGGTTTGCATTTCTTTCTTGTTTATATTTGTATTCGTATTTGTTATTATATTTTCGCTTGCACACTGACGAATACCTAGGAAGCGAACGATTGGGGGGCACATCTATTCAACCCTCTTCTAGCTGGCCGCATGATCCCCCTACAATCTGGTATCAGAACGAGGACGCTCTCCATCGAACTAACCGCCGAGAAAGCTAAGAAGATGACCGACTTGATAAATCCGCCGAAATATGAAGGAGGAAGCTTATTGGACATCACCTTTTGGATGGTAAAGATGAATAACTTCTTTGAGACAGATTGGGACACAATGATATGGTGGAAGAGCCATTTGAAGTCTTGAAGGACAAGAAAGGGAAGAAGCTCCGACCACGACATTGGACGGAGGAGCAAACCACATGGGCAAAGGCAAATTCAAAGGTAATATCTATTTTGATTGATATTTTGCCTAATGATGTGATGAGTCATGTAGGTGAATACGAGAATACTCATGAATTGTGGATCAAAGTGAAGAAAGTTCTAGGAGAAGAACTTTTACCTACACATGAAGAGGCAGAGCCCAAGGAGATAGGTTTAAGTGCTCAAGAAGAGGAGGTGGAACAACCGGAAGTTGAGTCATGCTCAACATCCGAGGAAGAGAAGGAAGATGAGGAATCATCTACACCCTCAAGAATTGAAGAAGATTCCAAGACAAGTGAAGAAGAAGAAGAAGAAGTCTTGGAAACCAACTTAGTGAACATCTCCACCGAAGTGAAGTCAAAAGATCACATCATTTGCTTCGGATGTAATGAGAAGAGACACTACAAGAGTAGATGTCCATTGGATAAGAAGAAGGTAACTCCTAAACCCAATCAAGTTATTTTAAATACTAACAAGGGGTGTAAGAATGAAGAAGTCCAAAGGAGGAGATTGCGTATTGTGTGCTTCACGTGTGGCAAGAAGGGACACTACCATACAAAATGTCCCAAGAAGGGAGAGATCAAGAAGCTAACGCAATTAAAGAAATGGGAGCAAGAGAAGAAAAAGAATGGAGGTTCATGTCAAGGGGGAGCTCCAAAGGTAAAGTGTAAGGTAAACCCTAGTTTAAATTTGAAGTCAAATTTAAATTCTTATACTCCTTGCATGCTAGGAAAAATAATGTTAGTCATTATATGCCCATGCAAAATTTTGGCTTTAGATATCATGATAAAAATATGGTAAATGTCGATTATAACCCTAGGAGACCTATGCATGATAGACCTAAACATGTTAAATTCTCATTACCTAAAGAGAAGAAGGTAATGGAGAACCTAGGCATTAATCCTAAGAAGGGAAGACACATGCATAGAAAGGGTAGGTCTAGGAATGTCCAAGGTGGACATGTTGACTCTAGGTTTAGGAACCTAGAAAGGGAAAATCAAGCTTTGAAAGCAAAGCTTGATAAATTGGAGAAAACTCTAGAAAGATTTAATGTTGGATCTAAGGGTTTAGGTATGGTGTTGGGTAGTCAAAGACCCAATAATGATAGATCGGGTCTAGGATACCGATCTAGTGTCTCCAATGCTAAGGGAAAGTCTTATGCTAGAGTTGCATATGACTATAGCAAGGAGAAGCCAATAAATGACAAGGGAAAGTCATTTAATGGTAAGAAGAAATTAACCAAGGATAAGATGCCCAAGGTTAAGAATGTTAGGTTTGTAGGCCAAGTATCACCGGAGGTACACCGATGTGACCTAACAATTATGAATGAATCACCTAGGGAAGTGACTAAGGTAAAAAGCTCTAGGGGGAGCTCAAAGAGTCAAATTGAGACCTATGGTAAATGGATCTCAAGTGAGTTTTACTTGGGAGTCTAGAGGAGCCATGAAGTGTGCTAAATGGTTTGGAGACGGACTTGAGTCTCAAACCTAAGGAATTGACACACATAGATTGTGTTTCATACAAGGAAATATGACATTAGGGTCATATAGCATAATAAATGATTTTGGATGTATATATGCCATATAAACCAATACTAGGGATGCATTGTGGGTTAGTATGAGCAAATACATCAACAGGAAGCCAAAACTATGACTTTAGGTCAATGTTTAATTGAACCATTTAGCTAGTTTTGTGATTTTGTGTCAATCTTGGGATTGGTGATAGATACATTTTGTAATGTATTTTTCCCAAGTATAAAAGGGTACAATATACCTCTCCACAAAATTTGAGAATTTTTGGAGGTCTGTGGAATTTCTGGTGCATTTCTGAAGTTGACCATAAAAGGCTGAATTTTATAGAAATAGGGTACCAATCGACTGGTGCGGATAGCAATCAACTGGTAACAATATTTTTCGACCACAGAATGCTTCTGTAAGGTTGTGTCGAGGGTGTTGGAGGATCGGTGGCCGCTAGAGGGGAGGTGAATAGCGTATCACCCAAATCGATGGTTTCCTACGTATTCGTTAGTGCGCAAGCGGAATAATACAATACAAATTACGAATACGAAAGCTAAAGATAAAGAAAAGAACAAGAAAACCAATGCACGTCGATGTAACGTGGTTCGGAGATGATGCTCCTACTCCACGGCTGTCCGTAAGGTGGACGATCCCTCAATCCGTCGGTGGATTAGTCCCCGGAAACTCCGGCTAGCTCAAACCGCTCCTTGTGGGTGGAGAAACCTCACCACAACTTCAACCAAGAACACTTGGACACAAGAGATCCTTGAGCACTTTGGTGACTACTAATTAGGCTTTAACCAAGTATAATTTCGTCACCTTGGCCGGCCATACCAAGCTCCTTCTTATAGAGCTTGGAACAAATCAGAACCTGATTTGCCCGTTACCAGTCGACTGGTCCTTCCACCAGTCGACTGGTGCCAGCCCAACGGCTCTCTCAACGGCTATGCTACAGTGCATCAGTCGACTGATCCATCACCAGTCGACTGCTACAGTGCGCTATTTTCATGATAAATAGCATTATAACGATTTAAATTTGAACTAGCATTTAAGTTAGGGTTTACCTCCCTTACCCTTGAAGCTCTCTTCTTATCCCACTTCTTCAAGTGCACCAATTTCTTGAGCTCTCCTCTCCTTGGGCACTTTGTGTGGTAGTGACCCCATTCACCACATGTAAAGCACCTAATGTGTTTCTTCTCCTTCTTCTTCTTCTTCCTACAACTCACATTAGTTTCTAAATTAACTTTAGTGAGTTTAGGGTTTACCTCCTTTACCTTCTTGAGTGAAGGACACCTACTCTTGTAGTGCCCCATCTTACCACACTCAAAGCATTTGATGTTGTCCTTTGTGCTCTTCTTGGTAGTTGAGGTGGAGGGTTGAGCTTCCAAGATCTCCTCTTCCTTGGATTGCTCTTCTTCCTCTTCACTTGAAGATGTCGTTGATTCCACTTCTTCCTCCCTTGAAGATGTGGATGATACCTCCTCATCTTCCTTCTCCTCCTCGGATGTTGACTTTATGTCAACATCGGATTGGTCATTCTCTTCTTGGACCAATGAGCCCTTCTCATTGGACTCCTCTACTCCTTGGAATTGTGACGGGTCTTCATGATAGGCAATGATCTTTTTCCAAAGATCACATGCACTTGTGCATTCACCTACACTCATAATGATATTAGAAGGTAGTAAATTATGCAAAATTCTCGTTACCTCCTTGTCCGCCTCCGATTGCTCTCGTTGCTCTTCGGTCCAATGCCGAGGTCGGAGGCGTTTACCCTTCTTGTCCGTAGGAGCTTCAAATGGGTCACTCAAGACAACCCATTGATTCCAATCCATTTGGAACCATGTCTCCAATCGCTTCCTCCAATAATTGAAGTCCTCTTTGTCATACGGAGGTGGAATTCGGATATCCCATCCGAGCGGTCCTTCGGACTCCATCTTCTTCTTCCTCTAGCTTCTTGCTCTCTTGGCGGTTAGTCCGTAGAAGAGCGACCTCGCTCTGATACCAATTGTTGGAGGATCGGTGGCCGCTAGAGGGGGGGTGAATAGCGTCTCACCCAAATCGATGGCTTCCTACGTATTCGTTAGTGCGCAAGCGGAATAATACAATACAAATTACGAATACGAAAGCTAAAGATAAAGAAAAGAACAAGCAAACCAATGCACGTCGATGTAACGTGGTTCGGAGATGATGCTCCTACTCCACGGCTGTCCGTAAGGTGGACGATCCCTCAATCCGTCGGTGGATTAGTCCCCGGAAACTCCGGCTAGCTCAAACCGCTCCTTGTGGGTGGAGAAACCTCACCACAACTTCAACCAAGAACACTTGGACACAAGAGATCCTTGAGCACTTTGGTGACTACTAATTAGGCTTTAACCAAGTATAATTTTGTCACCTTGGCCGGCCATACCAAGCTCCTTCTTATAGAGCTTGGAACAAATCAGAACCTGATTTGCCCGTTACTAGTCGACTGGTCCTTCCACCAGTCGACTGGTGCCAGCCCAACGGCTCTCTCAACGGCTATGCTACAGTGCATCAGTCGACTGATCCATCACCAGTCGACTGCTACAGTGCGCTACAGTAACTGCTACAGTATGCTACAATAAAATTCTAAAACTAGGAGTTTACTCCGAGTACAATCTCTCATGCACTCGTACCCTCACCCTTATGACTCATTTGACGCTTTCTTTGCAGCTTTGACCTCTTGCCTTCAAGCCTACTTCCTTTGGCTCTCGTCCCTCGGATGCATCCAAGCCCGCGGCTTGTCCCCAATGTCATCCTTTGCATATGCCTCGAAGTCGCTTCCCTCGGCCCTTGTCCTCGCTGCCTTGTCCACAGTCCCTCGGATGCTCCATCCTTCACCGGACCCGAAGCCGTCAACCTGAGTCACATGTGTCACCTGCAGTCGATGCCAAGGCTACACACTTGGACTTACTCCGCCGAATGGACTTACATTGCCAAGGCTACACACTTGGCAACCGCCGAATGGACTTACATTGCTAAGACTACACACTTGGACTTACACTGCCAAGACTCATCCTTGGACTTTCCTCCTTTGCCAAGATCACACTTGGACTTACGTTGCCAAGACTACATGATTGGACTTACACCGCCAAGACTCACCCTTGGACTTTCCTTGTTGTACCTGTATCCTGCACACTCACAATGCATATCAAATACAACAATAAACCTAACTTAAACCTTTGCCCAAACATCAAAACTTAGGGCACCTAGATTGCTCCAACAGAGGGGAGCAGTCAACTGGTACCAAGGGTCAGTCGACTGATACTAGCCTAAAAGTATTTTTCAGCACTGTTTTTGACCGTGTTAACTTGTTTAGATGTATGAGATCCATGGGGGATAAATACATGAGTTTAGGGTCAGTTTGGATGATAAGTTTTTAACAATTGGGATATTGTTAGAGAACTTTTTTGATGTTAGGCAAAGGGGGAGAAGTAAGGTTTAGTTGGAAAAACCTTAAGTGTCTTTGCGTAGGGGGAGCCTTGTAATAGGTTCTTAAAAAAAATCCTTGTGGAAAAATCCTAGCTCATTGGGGAGCTTAGGTGTAGGGGGAGCCTTGTGATAGGTTCCAAAGCATGTTTACATTTTGTTTCGGTGGTGTAAGTCCAAGTGTGTAGCCTTGGCAACGTAAGTCCATTCGGCGGTGTACGTCCAAGTGTGTAGCCTTGACAACGTAAGTCCATTTGTTATTAGCATGTTTATTTGCTATTTGTTTTCCTTAACATAAACGTATTGCCAAATATCAAAAAGAGGGAGATTGTTGAAGCAATCCCAATGGTCCGTGCGGCCATGTGTTTTGGTGTTTGGGCAAAGGGTTTAAGTTAGGATTACCCTCGTTATTTGATATGTGTATGTGAGTGTGTAGGTTTGCAGGATACACACATGACTCAGCTTGATGGCTTTGGAGCCGGTGAAGGATGGAGCATCCGAGGTACCGTGGACAAGGCAGCAAGGACAAGGGCCGAGGGAAGTGACTTTGAAGCATACGTAAAGGATGACATTGGGGACGAGTCACGGACTTGGATGCATCCGAGGGACGAGAGCCAAAAGAAGTAGGCTTGAAGGCAAGAGGTCAAGGCTGCAAAGAAGAGTCAAGTGAGTCGTGAGAGTACGAGTGCATGAGAGATTGTACTCGGGAAAAAATCCGGGGGGGGGGGGTATTGTAACAGTCAACGGACATTGTAGCAGTCGACTGGTGCCCTGTAGCAGTCGACTGGTAGAGAGCAGTTGGGCTAACACTAGTCGACTGGTAACGGTAAAATAACAGGGTTGTTTTGTTTCAAAGCTCTATAAGAAAGAGCTTGGGATGGTCGGTTAAGGTGACGAAATTAGACTTGGTTAAAGCCTAATTAGTAGTCACTAAGTGCTCAAGGGTTCCCTTGTGTCGAAGTGTTTTTGGTGAGCGTTGTGGTGAGGTTTCTCCACCGACAAGGAGGTCTGAGCTAGTCGGAGTTTCCGGGGACTAATCCACCGATGGATTGAGGGATTATCCACCTTACGGACAACCGTGGAGTAGGAGCAAGTTATCTCCGAACCACGTAAACAAATGTATTAGCGGTTTACATTTCTTTCTTGTTTATATTTTTATTCGTATTTGTTATTGTATTTCCATTTGCGCACTAACAAATACCTAGGAAGCGAACGATTTGGGGGGGGGCACGTCTATTCAACCCCCCTTCTAGCCGGCCGCACGATCTCCCTACACCACCGACAGGCGGCATGGTTGGTGGCATGGTCAGGCAGAAGATCGTACGACGGAAGCTTCTACTATCACATCAGATATATGCTTGGGTCGTTTAGGTATGGTGTCAGAGACACTATCGTGACATGTCTTTTCAGAGAAAATTTTGAGAAGCATGCACGCCTCGAGGAGCGTGCACGCGTGCTCCCGAAGCCCTATATAAAGAAGCCCAAGCTTCATCGTAGGTACGCGAAATTACTGTTACTACACTGTTCCTCTACTTTCCGTCTCTTTGCTTCGCTGCTTTCCCATCGCTGGTGACTGACTTGAGCGTCGGAGGGCTAACGCGAGGGAACCCTTCCTTGGCTCAGCACTGATGTTGTGGTAGTTGCAAGTCCATCTCGTTCAAGGTCTACGCAGTCAACAAGAGCATCATGCCCCCAGCATCCATCGTCTCGACGCTCGGACATGATCAATTTGACCATGTTAGTAACAATTGTTTAATAAAATGATTGATTTTTTTTTAAAAAAATATAACTCGAATTTAGTCAGTTAAATATTATTGAACTCTCAATTTAAATATATTTGATTATTTAAAATTTTTATATTTTTAATTTCTATGAGTTGATTAATAAATTTAATATTAGCTAATATATATATATATATATATATATATATATATATATATATATATATATATATGATAAAAAAATTTATTAATAAATAATTAATGATTTTTAATAATAATAAGTGTTTAGTAAATTTAATGAGTCATTTAAATATCTTTATTTAATTAACCTTTTATACATTGAACAAATATAAAAATCTCTTATAAATCCAAACACTAGGTCACGCCGCAGCTGTGGTTACTCGCAGATGCATTCTCCCATCTTCGTTCGTTTCCCTCCCTCTTATTTCCTCTGATTTGGTAGCAGACTAGCAGAGGTTGCCGAAGAAGGGAATGGGGAAGACGGCGAAGGGATCGCGGAAGGGGAAGAAGGCATGGAGGCCCGATATCACCACCAACCACATCGACGATTACTTCGACGAGTCCATCAGGGACGCCTTCACCGGCAAGGCTTCCGAGACGAAATCCACTGACAGTAAGTGTCCTCTACTTCTTCCTTTTTTTTTGTTAGGCTAAATCCTGCTCAGTACTCATGCTTTTGTTTCTCCCTTTTTACGCTGTGACGGCGCTGGTCATGGAATTGACGATTCCTTGATCGATCAATAATCAATTTTTCTATGAAGAGGAACTTAAGAATGTGGGCTGTAATGGAGCTGTAGGACATGATAATCATTTAGAAAAAGAACGTGGTTCTGTCATGCGGATCGCTTTTAGAATTGGGCTATTTGTGGATCTGAATGGTCTTACTTTTGATTTAAATAGGTGGACACCATAGGATAGCTTGTTCGTTTTTTTGGATAATGAGAAATTGTCCAATTCTACCTAAACCGAGTGATTGATCCCCAGTGTTGTAACTACACGGAGAAATAAAAACCCATGACCTGTTTTTCACCTGCCAAACTCAAGTATTTGACATTTTACTGGTCATGGTTGTTTTCACCTACGGTACCAAACAGGGTTTACACATTACTTAGCATCCTTTTTATTGTGAAGATCCAATCACGTATATCAGATGATGATTAGGTTTTACTGTATCTAACTAAACTAATATCATTGGTGTCCTACTGGAAATAACAAGAATGGTGAACGGTTAGGCCATATGTTGGACATACTAAATTAACATAGTTTTTTTTTTTTTCATTCTTTAACACAGTATCATATGTTTTTTAAAGTGATTGCAAGTGTCCCAAGTCGTTGACACTGTCCACAAAATACTTTCTCCTTCTCAAGATGTTTTGTTGTGATATGTCAAAAGTTCTCTAACCTCTGAGTAGAATGTGGCATACATTGCTACTGTATTCCTGTAAATGAATTTAGTTATTTTTTTTTTAAAATTAAGAACTAAAACTAATAGTTGTATGCTATTAGAGATGGAGAAGAAAATATACTTTTGTTCTTTTTAGAATACAACATACAAAGTTTTCAAGTTTCATCTCAAGTGTGTAAGTTGTGCTCCTCCCAAGTGTATGATGGATAAACAAAAGAAAATTGTGGATTATTTAAAAGCCAATATGTTACAGCAAAGAACATTTGTAGTTTCTGTTTTGTTACTGTCAATCTAAAACACAAAAATGCTGGTTGAACCTTCACATATATTTTGCATTGTGTATCATTCTGCCTTCCTAGTAATTAATTTGAGTAGCTTGTTAGTCGAGGTATGAAACAACTTGGAAAGCAACCCTTGAATGTTGCTCTCTCTCTCTCTCTCTCTCTCTCTCTCTATGTTCCATGTGAAATTCTCATTCCAATTTAGTGGTAGCTTGGCCACATATGGTACATGACCATGCTATTTAGTGAATTCAATTGGTTCCCTGCAATCAGTAGCTGCATTTGTTTGGGTAGTTCTTTTAGTAACTTAAGTAGGTAGAATACCATGTTATCGTGGTCTATTGATTGTTATTGACTGATGCAGAAATTCCTGTGAAAAGAAAAATTGAGAAACACAAGAAAAAAGTTCTCCATTATGATAGCTTGCTTCAGAAAAATCCTTTTGCTGTTCCATCGTCTTCTTCAAAAAAATCAAAGCGGAAAAAGAAACAAGTGAACACACAAATAATAGAGACTGACAAATCTTCACAGGTGTACAATCTCTCTTAA
Source organism: Zingiber officinale (assembly GCF_018446385.1). Lineage (NCBI taxonomy): Eukaryota > Viridiplantae > Streptophyta > Magnoliopsida > Zingiberales > Zingiberaceae > Zingiber > Zingiber officinale. The sequence continues at coordinate 144,916,133 of NC_055989.1, forward strand.
GTGTTCCTTTTTTATATATAAAAGTTTATGATATGCATCTCCTATACTGTTTATGTCCTCAGGTAGATGATATAACTTCCACTCTAACTGACATATGGAATAATGAAGGTTCTCCGACTTCTCTACTTCTCATTTGGTCTATTGTATCACTAAGTTCTAAAAGTTGAATTCAACATCATAAATTCTCTCTAAATCTTTCAGGTCAAGCAACTGACATGCCTAAAAAGGTGAGTTTTTGTTTATTTGACAATCAATGTTTGGTAACAAGCCATTGATACTCATGTGAAAGTGTCTCTGATAGTTATTTGTTTCTGAAATTCGTAGTCTTGTAATGGATCCCAGGAAAAGTTTGGTAAATTTAAGGGACTTGAATTTTCTATTTGTCTATTTGATTTTATCTCTGGTCCAGCACAAGACATGATAATGTATCATGACTGCTATCTTGATCATTCCATTAGTTGAACCATTAATATTTGAAATGAGCATTTGCTTCCCCATTGTGAATGTAAATTGTGATGGAAAGTAGTATTGTGTTGTTGATATCATTTAGTAGGACAAATATTAATGCCACTAAATTTTATATGATCATTTTTTTTTTTTTTTTGCATAATATGGGCCTATCCAAAATGCTTAATAGCTGCTATAGCATTTACTGGCTAAGATAGAAAGCCCATTTAAGATAATGTATAGAGAGCCAAATTAATCTTTTTGATTATTTCAAACTGTTATGTGAATTGAATTAAAATATCTTGAGTGTGAGAAAAAATCCACAAAATTGTTTGAGCTAATCAATTTTCATAATGTACCATATAGGCATAAACATATGATTAACATTTTTCTGCTTTCATTGACAATATGGATTATTTATTTATGATGTTGTTGGATCATATTATGCCATTTTTTCTTAACATCAGACTAGGGATTTTCCTTTTAATTGTTTGTTCCTTCCTGAATAAGAATAGATGTTTCTCATTTCTCAACCACTTGATTTTAATTTTTTTTTTTTTAATTTCTTCCCATATTTGTTCTTGCAGAAACAGAAGTCATCTATCATTCAAGCTGTCGAAGTGGAACCACTTGGTTGTTCATTTAATCCTTCATTTGAGGCTCATCAAGTAAATATTCAAATCGTTATGCACTATTGGTTTGGTGTTATTCCAATTCTCCCTATTAGAATCTCACTTTTGTGTTCTGTCCTACTGTTTATATAGGATTCATTTTCTCTAGCTGTTGTCAGTGAGATGCAGAAAATTTACAGAAAAGAATTGGGTCCTCAAGCTGTACCAAAAACAGTTCCAGGTGAAGCAATTGCAGATGAAGATGTGAGCATGACAAATCTCTCTTAATTGTTCATATTATACAAAAGTTGTTTCTTGTTGAAGATATTTGATTTTTAGCAAAAAAAAAAAGCTGCTTCTTTGATGAACCCTTGTGCATTTTTGGTTGCACTTTAATAGATGAATTACATACTCATAAACATAATCATAAACCAGTAATTGATGGCATTTGATAATACTAGTGTTGCTACATCAAATCAAAATAGCTGTCAATTTATATAACCCTTTTATATATTGATCAACAAACATTCAACCTTTATAATTGTAGGACAGGGCCTTCGCTTGGGTGGCCACCTTGCCCGACGAGGTGTGGGAGCACACTTTCTCTTTCCTCCCGAACAACGTTGATCGCCATGCCGTTGCCCTAGTCTGCCGCTCTTGGTATCGGATTGAACGGGTGTCGAGGCGGAAGATCTTCGTGGGGAATTGCTATGCGGTCGCGCCGGCCGAGGCAGTGCGGCGATTCCCAGAGGTCAGGGTGGCGACCATCAAGGGGAAGCCGCATTTTGCTGATTTCAACCTAGTGCCCAACGACTGGGGCGGTGCAGCGGGGATGTGGATCCAGTCGATGGCCTTGGGGTGGCCGCTTCTCGAGGAACTTTGCCTCAAGCGAATGGTGGTCTCTGATGATTGTCTCAAGCTTATCGCCCGGTCCTTTAAGAACTTTAGGGTTCTGTCTCTAGCATTCTGCGAAGGGTTCAGCACTGCCGGGCTGGCCGCCATTGCAGCCAATTGCAGGTCAGAGTCTCTATTTTCTTTTCCTATTGCCTGCCTACTTCTCTTTATTTTCACTTTTACTTTCAGTTCTGGTCTTAGAGTTATAATTTGCTATTCTAATTCTAGAAAGATCAGTTGATGTCACACCAAATTTGACCCCTCTTATTTTTAGTTTGATCTACTTTTTAACTGACCATTAACTGACGTTTTGCTGGCTATTCAGATCCATTACCTTGATTACCTAAAACGAGTCAACTCCACATTGATACTATGAGTTGCTTTGTACGGGGATATTTTCCAATGGATTTGAGGGGAAACCATCCTTTCTCCCCTTTCAGATTTCTGTTTAATTTGTTCATTCTAGACATCTTTTATAGTTTTTAAATTTCAGTATCTTTTTATTGGTTTGTATTTTTAACTCAGATGGATAGGTTACCTCATTTGTGTGGTAATTTGTGTATTTTATCCACCAAAGCAAAGCTTTAAGTGCTTATTTTGTGCTGTAATAATGACCTAATATTTATTGTTTACATATCCTCATTTGTGCTTAATGAAGAGATTAGAGGTTTTGATGTTTTATGGATTTTCTTTCATGAAAAACATATTATTATTATTATTATTATTATTCAATCAACAATAGAAGTCTCTTATAATCTCAGCTTAATCCTATGTAACTTGTATACTGACAGTTGTGTTGTAGTTAATGTGTACTATGTAGTTAAATTGAATGAAATAGCAAGGGAATTCGTGTTAACCTTGCACTTTAAGAAAAATTGTCAGTATTATAAAAGATAAATATGCTTAGCCGATCCCACCTAGTGGAATAAGACTTTGTTGTTGTTGTTGTATAAAAGATAATTATGCTTTCTGTCAATGTTTCAATTGTAATGATTCATATAATGATGATAATTATAGAGATGCCATGAACAGGGTGTTAAACCAGCATTTGTTAGAATACTGGATCCCTACCTTCTTGCTACATCCAGTCTGGACAATACGATTGCCAATGATTTGATTGCTTTGAAGAGCTCTCTTAGGAAGAAAGTGCATGTTTGTGGAGATGATTTATGAAAACTATGAAAGCTTTCAATGAAATAAAAGATTCTCCAAACCAATTGCTGGGAAGACTGCTATCAGGTTACTTTCTTGACTAGGTGTCGCTGAAGTGCACCATGATTTGAAGCCCATTGATCTTAAGAATAGTAATATATGAGACAAAAATTAGAGGCACTCAAATTTTACTATGTATCAGAATATTGATTCATTTGCAAAAAAGAAAAAGCAGGTAAGGTTGCATATAATGGATTCTTCCCCAGCATCTTCATTATTTGCCTAAACTGTAAACTGTCCATTGAGTTTGCTCCAGATGTTGGCAGAGACACTCCATCTTTAGTATTGTGGGCAAGTTTACTGAAAGTGAACATGATTCCCAACCAGTGACCATTTAGCTGTCTTCTCAATGTCAAAGTGTTTGCCAAAGTATTCCAGCTTAGCTGATTTAACAATTGGCAAGTGAGAAGAATTTTCTTAAGTTTAATTAGATATTTGACTTTATGCTAAAAGATTATGTCCACATGCAACCATTATCTTGAACATATTGATTGTCAATTCTCTTAACATTGTTCAGCAAATGAAAACTCGATAGGATTTACTCCTTTTACTAATTAGTATCCTTTTGTTGCTTGGATCTATTATGGTGATTTTTTTTTATCCACAACAGGAATTTGAAGGCACTTGATCTGCATCAATATAAAGTGAAGGAGAATTGTATAAACTGGATATCTCATTTTCCAGAATCCTTTACTTCCCTTGTTACTCTCAACATTGCATGTCTGGATGGTGAGATGAATGCATCTATTCTTGAGCGCCTCATTAGCAGATGTCCCAATCTCAAGACCCTCAGACTCAATCATGTCACTTCTCTAGAAAAACTTGTTGGCCTTCTACACAGGGCTCCACAGATGGTAGACCTTGGAATTAGCATTCTTATAGGAGGTCATCCTGGACTTTTCTCCAAGCTTGAGTCTGCTTTTGCACACTTAAAACATCTGAAGAACCTATCTTGGAAAGCTGGACCATTATACTTACCAGCAATATATTCAATTTGTGAAGGTCTTACAACACTGCAGCTCTTTGACTCTAGCATACTAGCTCCAGAGCTCTCAAAAGTAGTTAGCCAGTGTAAAAATCTTCAACAACTATGGGTATATCTTCATGGCCTTGTCTAATTAATATCATTTTCTTCATTTGGAGCAATTGCATCTTTTGATATGCTTTCCAGCTATTCCAGTGATAGGGTCTCACTTTTACATATGCATGGATTATTCCTTATTGAGAGTTTGTCTTTTCTTAAAATTCACTATTGGCATAGTCTTAAATTTTTATTGTTGGCTTTATTTTTTGCTGCAGAAATGAATTTTATTAGTAGAATTGTCATTACTCACAAAGTCTATATGATTGTTTTATCTTCCTGATATTATGTCGTGCTTCTGTTTGTGTGTGCATATTAAAAAGGGTTATGCTTTGTCAGGTTATGGACTTAATCGAGGACAATGGGCTTATTGCTGTGGCATCATCTTGCAAACTCCTCCGAAAATTGCGAATATTTCCTTCTGATCCACCTTACTGTCCTCTCACAGAAATTGGCCTTATTGCTGTCTCTTCTGGTTGTGTAATGCTCGAGTCTATTCTCTATTTTTGCCGGAAGATGACTAATTCTGCCCTCCTTACTATTGCTAATAATCGCCCCAATCTCACATGCTTCCGGCTCTGCATCATCAGGCCTTACACCCCTGATTATATTACTCAAGAGCCTCTGGATGTTGGCTTTGGCGCTATTGTTGAATCCTGCAAGGACCTCCGACGTCTCTCCTTATCTGGTCGTCTTACTGATCTTGTGTTCAAAACTATTGGGGCCTCAGCAAATCGTCTTGAGAGGCTCTCAGTTGGTTTTGCTGGTGATTGTGATGCAGGTCTTCATTACATTCTATCTGGTTGTAGGAAATTACGCATTCTGGAAATTAGGAAATGCCCGTTTGGGATCAAGGCATTATTGGACAATGCAGATAAGCTGGAGACAATGCGATGCCTTTGGATGTCATCATGCTCCGTGACACTGGGGGCATGCAGATTATTAGCTAAGAAGATGCCACGGCTTAACGTGGAGGTTATTGATGAGAATGGAGGACGGTCGTTGGATCTGATGCCCGATCATTTCCCTGTCCAAAAACTCTACATTTACAGTACTATTGCTGGCCCCAGATCTGATGCCCCACCTTTTGTCTTGACTGTTTAAGGTGAAATCAGGTATTAAGGAATTGATATTATCTTTATCTTGTTTATCATTCTAAATTGCTTTTCAGAAGTCAACTCTTCTTTTGAAATGATGGGAAAGCAGTCAGTTTATAGTATGTGCAGCATGATTATGTTTTTAGATTTCACTCACTGTTAAGTTATCAAGAATTCTACTTTTGATTATCACTTATCAATGAGTTGTGGGACTATATGACTTATGACATATACTCAACATATAGCATTTCTCATCTTTTGGTTTAATATATTTTAGATTGTTAGCTATTACTTTTTAACTTCTTGATGTTCTTAACATAAATTTTCTTATTAAAGTGGAAAGGAAAATATTGAGACCCTAGGATCTTACATGTATTTTTACATCATGAATTTGTGATTACTAAGTTCTTACTGAATGACTGCCTTGTCTAAGTACCTCCTTTTGATTACCAAGTTATTACTTAATGATTGCTCCCTTAATGGTGGGAGAAGTCTCAGTATTTGGAATTAACAATTTCGTATGGAGGATGCAATTAACAAAGAAGACGTATTAGAAGTGAAGTTTGAGATTTCTTCCCAACTATTATCAAATATTAAATTTCATATCTTTTCTTTAGAAAATAATAATAATAAAAAAGAATGCTTTTTTTAATGAGTAAAGAAGAGGTATAATATCGTCTTAGTATTGCTATATTTAGAAAATAATAATAATAATAATAATAATAATAATAATAATAATAATAATAATAAAGAATGCTTTTTTTAATGAGTAAAGAAGAGGTATAATATCGTCTTAGTATTGCTATATATATTATGTTTTGTCGTCTTTTTTCATAAAGGATAATGACTAGAAGTAGTAACATTTCTATTAAATTGAAGCAATCGATTAATTTAGAATTTTAAAATTCAATTTTTGGTTAAATCGTTTAAATTAAATTGGTTAACCTAACCCCTGATTGTTTTGTTTGGAATAGTAATTGACGGATTTGAATTGATTTTTTCTTAAAAAATTTCTTTAAAATTTTTGAACATAATACCTACTCAAATTCTTGAATCGCAATTAAACTCCTAAAAATGTGGAACTGTCGTATTAGCAGCCCTGGCCGCCCATAGCCCCCGCTCATTGCTATTGAAAGAGAGATAAAATGGGAAAGTCTAAGTGGTAAGTGTTAGTGTAGTTTATATTAATGATCTAATTCATGATAAGTAAATTAAGTTAGGTATTTTGTGATCTAATTGTTTTACCGAGTGTGCAGGAATTGATGAGTCCGAAAGACCGGATATCAGGTTGAAATTCAATTAAGTTCGTGAGACCAAATAATTGGTACGAATTTTAGATAGGTCAATGGGCCGATCGAAAATCTGACAAGAAGTCCGGTTGAGTCTGCGGGACCAGACAATTGGCAGAAGTCCATTGAGTCTGTGGACCAGACAACTGGTTTGAAGACTTGATGAGTCGACACTAGTCAACCGACTGCAAGTTGGTAAGTGGAGGTAATTCATTGGAGAAGAGTGACTAAGTGAGTATGTGTCTTAGTTGACGGACGGTAGACATCGGTCTAGGTTAGGTCCATTTTGGATCCCTAATATGAGACCTTGATTAGTTTCTGGTCCTGGGAGGATAGGAACTAACTATTACTCAGTATTATTGTACTAATACGTGTCTTGTAGGTTATTATTTGATTTATTGGACTAACACAACTTGCAGGGCAAAAGGAGTAAAAAGCCTTCGGATGAATAGTACCCGAAGATGCATTTGCACTGTTCATGGAAGACGCCTTCAATGGCATGGAAGACGCCTTCCAAAAGATAAATTTTGGACCTTATCGCAGATAAAGCACAACGAAGTCGGGATCAGATTTCTTGCATTGAATGCGCCTTCAAAGCTTTTGAAAGACGCCTTCTATGTCCTTTATAAGGTAATCTTGACTAAGCTTCAAGACATAACTTCAATACAAGCTTCTAGGCATTCATTTAAGGTTTCGACTACTCCGACTTCCTACTGTGGCTCTGCTGCAAAGCTGCTGTGCCTGACTACTGCTCCGAGGACTTTCGATCGCAGCCGAGAGACTGACACCGACACACGAGCGCTCTCACTTTGATCCTTATGTGTTGGTAATGAAGTTGTTTCTTTGTACTTTATTACTACAAAAGGACAAGTGCAATGTGTTGCCCTTGTTCCAACTTTCCTTGTACTTGATTCCCTCTTCCGGAGGTACAGGAAGAGGTATTTTAGTGGATTACTCATCGATAGGTCAACGGGTCCTGGATCTTGGAGTAATAGTCATCGAAGGCTCGAAACCAAGTAAATCGACCGTGTCGGTTTTTGTTTTCTTACTTGTCTTTTTGATTTCTGTTTTCTTTTCCGCTGCATTCATACTTTGTTTTTAAAATCGTAAAGAAAACAAGTTTCTTAAAAACACATGATTCACCCTTTCACACTTGCGACTCGATCCAACAAGTGGTATCAGTGCAGATTCTGCTCTAAATTGGTGCAACCACCAATCAAACTAAGGGAAAATCATTTTGTTTTTGGATTTCATTTTTTTATTTGAATTAGTAAAAGTTTACCTCTTCAAATAATTCTTTCTCGTTCGTTTTTTACTCGAAGTTGGTGCAACACCAATCGAGCTTCTCGATATTTCTTTCTTAAACTCTGTTAATCCAAGACCAAGTCTTGGTACCTTCTTCTAGTTTTCTATTTCAGCTCTAAATGACCCAAAACGAAGGGCACAACATCGTTTGTCCACCACTCTTCAACAGGAACGATTTCCCATGCTAGAAGCGGATAGAAGTGTACCTGAACGCGGACTTCGACCAATGGTTCAGCGTCACCAAAGGGTACAAGGCGCCAATTGATAACGTCGAAATTCCAATGGACCCAAAAAATTGAAATCCAGAAATAAAGAAGAAGACCCAGATCGACTTCAAGGCCCTCAACACAATCCAGTGCGGGTTAACAAAGGAGGAGCTAAACCGCGTCGGCCCACACGAAAATGCAAAGGAGCTATGAGGCAAGCTCATAGAACTATAAGCGGGAACCAACGACGCAAAGGTAACTAAAAGGGATTTGTTTTTAAATAAGTTATTTAACATAAAAATACAAGAATGAGAATCTGCCAGTCAACTGCACGCAAGGATAAAAAATATCCTCAATGGGCTCCACACAATTGACCATAAGATGGAGAACTGAGATCTGATAAGGTATGCCCTAAATGCCTTTCCTTAAAATGCATTGTGGGCATCCATCGTGGATGCTTACAAAATTTCGAGAAACGTATCTAAATTAAAATTAGATAAACTTTTTTATGAATTAAAGCTACATTAATAGCGCCAGATCCGGGAAAGATATTGCTCTTGTTGCAGGAACGTCAAAAGAAAAATTCAGAACTAAGCCAAAACCTGAAATCGAGTCTGACCTTGACTCAGATGATGAAGAATACCTGGTGAACTTGGTAAGAAAAATGTTCATTAGGAAAAAGAGAATTTCATCAAAAAGGACTTGCAGAAGATCAACTCCACTTCTAACTCTAATAACAAGACAAACGTCACATGCTTTGGATGCAACAAGAAGGGATACTATAAGACCGAATGCCTGAATCTCATGAACAAAAGAGTCCTCAAGGCGACTTAGGATGAATCGTCCTCGGAGGAATCGGACAACGATAAATCGAGGCACACCAACTACCTCGCACTAATGGCACACGGATCATAATCGAAAAGGGAATCATAAGACGAGTTTGAACCCGAATCGAGCCATGAGTCCATACTCGTTTCCGAAGGTTATGATGAGGTACAGTCTATCTTAAGCAAAAAGTTTTTTAAAATTATTACTTGCTTACATAAGAAATTGACTGCATCTGAAGTTCAAATAAACGAACTAACTAAAGAAAATAAAATAATTAATGAATAACTAAATTCATACTCAACAACTCAGCTGATTCAACCTTAAATCCTAACACAAGTTGCAAAACTTGAAGAGGACAATTTCAAATTGAAAGGCGAAGTAGTTGAACTAAAAGAACTACTAGAGAAATTCACAACTAGATCCAAGTACCTTGATATGATACATAGATCACAAAGAGTTGTGTACAACAAGTTCGGACTTGAATACAAATCCAACTCAACTAACAAAGCCTTTACATCTCTACTCAAACAAAATAAAAATCAAATCAAGGTTTGGATTCTGAAACCGTGCTTAATCACACAAGTAGGACTCAATCAATATTATATGCTTAAAAATAAAATTCACTACATAAATCGAAATAAATCAAATAACTCAATCTTAACCTCGAAAATTAAAATAAATCTAAACCAAAGGAATTAAATAAAATTGAATCAACCCAAATTAAGTAAAATCAAAGTTTATTATAATTATAAAATAAATTGACACAAATATAAAACTTAAAATTCAAGCTCAATAATTCATGGGGAGGTTCTAATCTAGTTGACACCTCCAAATTTAATAACTTACCCCGATCAGTAATTAGGACTAGACTAAAAAGGGACAACAGTTTAACTTGATAAACGGAACTGGTGATGTTTTAGATGATAGTAGGTTAGGAAAACTATCCCTATGCATGTCTAGGAAGATATGACTTCGATCTGGTGCATTTGGTTTAGTGGAACTAATTGAAGATACCCCTTACCAATCCTAGCTGGTTAGACCAAAGTTTTGTTATTAAGTTCAGTGGATAGGACTATTTGAAAAATCTTAAAGACATGGTTACTCTAATGATGTCTAGGTGACTCACCATATTTTAGAAATTTATCCCAAAAATACCTATTTGTTGAATCTAAAGCCGAACTTGAATCTAACATAAAGTTAAACTAAATCTTAAAATTTAACTAAATTCATCTCACAAAATCATAGGATTCCCTGATTGAAAATATAGATCGGGCGAGATGATTAAGAATTAAAAATTAAATTAAATTAAATTAAAATCAAAACTTAAATTTAAAATTAAATTAAATTTAAATTAAATTCAAATTCAACTTAAATTAAGTTAAAAATCTAACTTAAATTTAAATTAAGAATTAACTTAAATAATTAAACAATTCAACTCTTGTTAACTTAAATTAAGTTCCTAAATTGAACCCAAATTAACGATTCCTATCCTTTGTAGGAAACTAAGTGGATATTAAACAGTGACTATTCTAGACACATGATTGAGGATCACACCAAATTCACTTAACTCACATACAAAAGCTTAGGGACAGTTACTTTTGGAAGCAACAACAAACTTAAGGTAATCGGGATAGATAATATCAAACTTAAAGTTGATTTTATTGTTAAAAAAATATTACTTATTGATGATTTTAAATACAATTAGTTAGCATCAGCCAATTATGTGATTCAGGATATAAGGTTAGGTTTCTATCATCTGAATGCTTAATTAAGTACCTAGATAATCCTAACATAAACCTAAAGGGGTTTAGGAAGGACAATATCTATGCAATTAACCTAACCATCTCCTCACTTAAATGTCACTTGACAAAAAAAAAAAAGAAACCTAGTTATGACATAGAAGAATGTCTTACAGCAACTTTAGAAACCTAACAAAATTTAATGATTTAGTTAGAGGCTTATCAAATTACCTAACTTAGATTCAACAATTTGTAATGTCTGCCAACAAGGAAAGCAAACCAAGTCAACACATAAATCAACTAATCAAACTCAAACAGATTCTATATTAGAATTATTACACCTAGACTTATTCGACTCCCATGGAATTAAATCTATAAATGGGAGTGTCTATTGCCTAGTAATAATAAATGATTACTCAAGATTTACCTATGTGAAATTCTAAAAAAATAAAGATGAAACATTTGAAGTTTTTAGAAATTTTTATAAGCAAACTGAAAATGAAAAAGACCCAAAAATTAAACGAATTAGAAGTGATAAAGGAGGTGAGTTTAAGAATGACAACTTTAATCTATTTTGCCTTGAAAATAGTTATCATCATGAATTTTCATGCCCTAAAACACCCCAACAAAATGAAATAGTGGAAAGAAAGAATAGAACCCTACTTGAAGCCTCAAGGGTAATGTTAAACGAATATCAATTTTCAAAATACTTTTGGGCAGATGCTGTTAGCACAGTCTGTTATGTACAAAATAGAACCACAATAAATAAAAATCATAATAAACTTCATTTGAATTCTATTATAATAAAATACCCAATATTAAATACTTTAAAGTATTCAGATGACCAGTTTATATATTAAATATAAGAGAACAATTAGGAAAATTTACCTCAAAAGTAGAAAATGGAATTTTTGTAGGTTACTCATTAAACACTAGAGGTTACAGAGTATATAATAAACAACACGCTAAGAATCGAAGAGACCACAAATGTAAAATTTGAAGAATCCAACCATGACCTAGAACAAACTCATACCCAAACAATTGACTTTGTTAGAGATAGCAGTAATTCAGGGGGAGCAAGTGAAAATCTAAGTTAAGAATACGAAGAACATCAACCTCAAGAAAATGAACAAACTAGAACCATAAGGTTTAATCTAAACCATCTATTTGAATAAATAATTGATGACCCGGACCTAAGAGTCCAAACTAGATTAACCTTTAAAAACCTAAGTCAAATTACTTTAATTTCTAAAATCGAACCCAAAACAATATAAGAGTCATTAAGTGATATAGATTAGATCCTAGCCATGCAAGAGGAACTTGCCCAATTTGAAAGAAATGAATTCTGCGATTTAGTTCCATTATCAAAAAATAAAAGGATAATTGAAACCAAATGAGTTTTTAGAAAAAAACTAAATGAAAAAGGAGAAGTTGTTAGAAACAAAGTCAGATTAGTAGCAAAAGGATTTAGCTAGATTAAGGGACTTTGACTATGATGAAACCTATACAACAATTACCAAACTCGAATCAATTAGAATGTTACTAAGTTACGCAGCTTATAAGAGTTTCAAATTATATCAAATGGATGTAAAATTGACCTTTCTCAATGGATTAATTAAAGAACAAGTATATGTAGGTCAACTTCCAGAATTTGAAAACTTAGAATACCGTAATCATGTGCTCAAATTAAAGAAATCCTTGTATGGCTTAAAACAGGCCCCTAGAGCTTGGTATGAAAGAGTGACCACATACTTAATCTCAAAAAGCTTCAAACATGGTCAAATAGACCCAACCCCTTTTGTAAAAGTAATTAATCAAGATCTATTTATAGCTCAAGTCTACGTGGACGATATAATATTTAGATCAATTAATTCAAAACTTCTACAAGAATTCATAATGTCAATGGAAAAGGAGTTTGAAATGAGTCTAGTATGACAACTAACATTCTTCCTAGGTCTACAAATCAAATAAACAAATGAATGTAACTATGTTTATCAACAAAAGTATACACTTGAATTACTTAAGAAATTTGGAATGAAAAACTCCAAAGACATTAAAACTCCAATGGCTACCAATATAACCCTAGACATTGACCCAAATGGTAAATCTATAGATCTCAAATATTATAGAAGTTTCATAGGAAGCCTACTGTACCTAACTGCAAGTCGACTATATATCTAATTTGCAATCAGTATGTGTGTTAGATATCAGACTTGTGCCAAGGAATCATACTTAGCTAATATTAAAAGAATTTTTAGATATTTAAAGGGTATGTTCAACGTAGGAATGTGGTACCCTAGAATAGCAAATTTTGAACTCATAGGGTATTCTGACTCAGATTATGTCGGCTGCAAACTCAATAGGAAAAGTACAAATGGTGGTTGTCAACTACTTGGATCATCACTTATCAGCCGGTTTAGTAGAAATTAGCATTGTATTGCTTTATCTACTACTGAGGCAGAATATATAACAATAGGGAAATGTGTTGCACACCTCCTATGGATGATGCATATCCTAAAAGACTTCAATCTAAACTTTAAAATCACAAAAGTGTTAATTGATAACATTAGCTCAATCAACTTTACAAAAAATCTAGTGCATCATTCAAGAACTAAACATATTGAAATAAAACATCATTTTATCAGAAATCATGTCGCTAAGGGAAATATTGAACTCAACTATATTGAGTCCAAATCCAACATAGCTGACATATTTACCAAACCACTCCCTGAAAGTGAATTTAGCAACTTGCGATGACTACTAGGAATGTGTTTCATCGAATAGGACTGTTACTTTTCAAATAAATTCTTAAATAGTTTAAAAATTCTAAGGAAATATCTTTACCTTTATTTTCTTAAAATTTCCATTTCCTTAGACTTTCCAAATTGATTTTAGCCTTAGTCTAAATCAAATCCATAGAAAGCATGTTCCTATAAATCTAGGACTTGAGTATCTTACAAACACTCTAGGTTTACCTTGATTGTGTATTCACAAACTCAGAACGACGTGAGATGTATACTCTTCACCTGGACTTAAGATGCTTATATCTATGCATCAACACAAGTCTGAGCAAGAAATACTAAATTATAATGATCATGTTAAGTAATCCAATAGTAGTCAAACACTAACTAGATATAATTACTTAACTTGACTAACCAAGTGAACGCTGTTATTCTCTAATAGTTAGTTAGTAACTACTGGTTAGACATGTAAGAACAATTTCTAGATGATTATATTTTTCAAATAATATCATGTCCAGGGGAGCATAGTTGAATAATAATTTCATCGGTTGAAAATTCTATTTTGTTTATTTAGAGCTATTCTTTTTGTTTAAAAATCTTACCTTAAAAATATCTTGGACTTTAAATTTACTTTTGCAAAAGCTAATTTTAAAAATCTAGTATAGTCTTTCAAAACTTTCGTGCAAAATTTTGAAACTCTTTTAAAATATATATTTTTGAGGAATTAAATATTTTTGAAATCTTTTTTAAGTCCTTTGTAAACTACTTTAAACATTTTCACACAGTTGGTTTGAAAGGATTAATAAATCCTTGCAAAAACCTTTTGTGAAAGTTAACAATTTCTCTAAACTCCCTCCTACAATAATCCTGAAAGTAGTTTGGTGCTACTAAAATTTTTTCCTTTTTGATTTCTTTACTTTGCATATTTTTTTTAACATTGACTCATTTTTCTACTCATGTGTTTTTTTCATGAATGTCAAAGGAGGAGAGTTAGAGTTTAAATTAGAAAACAAATGGAAATCAACATATCTTAACTCTAAAAATGATCAAGAGAATAAAACTATCTCATTTTTTTTATTACTTCTCTTAATTTTTTTTTTTATTTTTCATATGTTTTCCCTAACTTAACCTAGGTTGTCATTGCATCACAAAGGGGGAAATTATTGGTGCAGTTTGCACTAATGATTTAACTCAGGTTTTGATGAATGTCAAGTGAGTTAAGTTAGGAGTTTTGTGATCACTTGCTTTACCGAGTGTGCAGGAATTGACGAGCCCGAAGGACTGAACACCAGGATGAAATCCAGCTAGGTCCGCAAGACTAGATAACTGATACGAAGTTCAAATAGGTCAACGAACCGATCGAATATCTAGCAAGAAGTTCGGTTGGATCTGTGGGACCAGACAACCGGTAGAAGTCTAGTTGGGTCTGTATACTAGACAACTAGCAAGAAGACCTAGTGGATCGAAACTAGTCAACCGACTGCAAGTTGGTAAGTGGAGGTAAGTCACTGGTGGAGAGTGACTAAGTGAGGACGCGTCCTAGTTGAGAGACAGTAGGCGTTGGTACAGGTTAGGTCCATCTTGGATCCCTAATATGAGACCTTGACTAGTTTTTTGTCCTGGGAGAACAGAAACTAACTACTACTCAGTATTATTGTACTAACGCTTGTCTTGCAGATTATTATTTGATTTATTGGACTAACACAACTTGTAAGGTAAAAGGAGCAAAAAGTCTTTAGATGAACAGTACCCGAAGGCGACTTCAAGCATTGGAAGTCGTCTTGGCACTGTTCATGGAAGACGCCTTCAATGACATGGAAGACGTCTTCCAAAAGATAAATTTTGGACCTCGTCGCAGATAAAGCGCAGCGAATTCATAATCATATTTCTCACATTGAAGGCGCCTTCAAAGCTTCAAGAAATAACTTCAATACAAGCTACTAGGCGTTCATTTAAGGTTATGACTTCTCTGACTTCTTGCTGTGACTCTGCTGCGAAGCTGCTGTGCATGACTACTGCTCCGAGGACTTCTGATTCTAGCCGGCAGACCAACACTGACACACGAGCGCTCTCACTTTAATCCCTACGTGTCGGTAACGAAGCTATTTCTTTGTACTTAATTACTGCAAAAGGACAAGTGCATTATGTTGTACTTGTTCCAACTTTCCTTGTACTCGATTCCCTCTTCCGGAGGTACCGGAAGAGGTAGTTTAGTGAATTACCCATCGATAGGTTAACGGGGCCTAGGTCTTGGAGTAGGAGTTGTCGAAGACTCCGAACCAAGTAAACCGACCGTGTCTGTTTTCATTTTCTTATTTGTCTTTTTGATTTCTGTATTCTTTTCCGCTGCATTCATACTTTGTTTTTAAATCGTAATGAAAACAAGTTTCTTAAAAACACATGATTCACCTCCCTTTCACGTGTGACTTGATCCAATAGTAAGTGCTTAGGCGAAGATCTGTATAGTGTAAGATCGGAAAGAAGCTAGAGGGGGTGAATAGCGATCGTCAAAAAACTCGATTTAAAACTAAGTTACGTAGTGAAAAACAGAAGCAAAAAGACAATGCTAACACAAGTTGGTTTTACTTGATTCAGAGTCTTCGACGACTCCTACTCCAAGGCCCGCACTCGTCGAGTGTTTTCGTTGGGCAATCCACTAATAATTCGCAAAAAGTGTTACAAGAGTCAAGTATAAGAATTGGAAATAGGAGTTACCGATAACAAGGAAAATAAGAAAGTCTTGATCGTAGGTTGCTCGAGAAGCGTTAGAAAATTAAAGCCTAAGTTTATATTTTTTATTAACTCCCACTTTAATTGTAGGGGTGAGCATTCGGTCAAAACTGAACCGACCGAACCGAATAGACCGAAAACCGAATAAACCGAATTTCTTTTCAACCAACCGAACCGACCGAATTTCCCTATGAAACCGAACCGACCGAACCGATAAGATATCGGTTAATTCGGTTTTCAACCGAATTGATCGAATTAACCGAATTTTAAAACCCTATTCGGTTTTACCTTTTAAAAAAAAATTATTTAATTAATTATATTTTAAAATAAAAATTAATTAAAATAATATTCTTATTCGGTTTATTCGGTTTAACCGAATTACAAAATTCAAAACCGAAACCGAACCGAATTAATCTAAAACCGAACCGAATTTTCAAAAAAAAATCGAAAACCGAATTAATCGAACCGAATTTCTAAATTCGGTTGGTTCGGTTCGGTTAATTCGATTTTTTCGAACTTTTGCTCACCCCTATTTAATTGGGTATTCAAAACAGATTTTAGAAAAGCCTAACCCATTTATCCTTATGAATTATCTAAAATGACTCAATAAAAAAATTCAGAAAAAATTCAATAAATCCCTAAAATTCACATATACTCTTTTACATTTATTTCTTTAGTTATTATTGATCATTTCATCCGTATTTTTGTATATAAATTCTAAATGATTGAATTTTAATCATTTTATGTTGGTGCAGCGGAGACCGACAAGAGGGGGGTGAATTGTTGTAAATAAAAATGAAACTACCCTCCTCGGATTTTAACTCATAATAAATGCAGTAGTAAAATAATAAAAACAGAACGTAAAAACAGAAACAGAAATTTAACCTGATTACAACCAAGAGGGTTGTTAATCCAGGGCAGTGAAAAAACGCACTAAGAAAATTCTCCTTCTCTGAAGGCGGAGAAGCCTTTTACACTCTAATTGCTCAGAACTACTGCTAGGAATTGCTTACAGATTGATTGCTTGAGTTGTTGTTGAATTCCTAATTCTAGGGGCCTTTATATAGCTCCTGCGTCTTCCACTCGACTTCCTGTGTTCCTAAGCTCCTGCACACTCAGACACAGGGATCAAACACAGCAGGACTTAACCAACTTGATTGATCACATTAAAACTACCACGGGGTCCAACATTTTAGTCTTTCTCTCGAGATATTTAATTATATTTAAAAAGTATATATATTGGATATATTACATTCTCCCCCACTAATCAAAATTTGATCCTCAAATTTCTTACTTAAGTCGTAATACCAAGATATCCCCATCTATGGGTAACAACGAGGCAATATACACTTATACTAGTCTATTCTAATGTCTTTAAAAATTTATAACGGTATGATATCTCTCATACACTACTTCCGAAATCCTTTTCACATGTCTGTAGTAGATCCTCCAGTTGGTGAATAGTGTGCTTCATCCGCTTATCTGACATTCTGAACAAAAATACAGTTTTGTACACATAACTGATTGGAAACTCCGCCAAGTAATCCAAAAAGTCGGTCTGTGGATCAATAGAAAATGATCAAACTTTATATCAGTCAATGATCACCCAAATCTAATCATGTACCCTCCAACGTACCAAACACATCCTAAATAAGTCTACTGATCTCTGATGTTATCAGTGGGTTAGGGGCCCACTTACCCTCTACTACACCACTCTGATGTTCTATCTTCATTTGTTGACACATAAAGCATCAGACTCCAAAGTCCACAATATCTTTTTTCCCACCATTCCACTAGTAGGGGCACTCTAGGTCATGATACACAAAAGTATCCTGCAATGATCCATAAACCATGATTGATGTGTTTTTCGATGTAGGTCTTCTATAATCGGATGTGTCTCGGGAATACACAATCTTCCTCGCAGATGGAGAGTCTACTCTTAAGCGCGTGAAAAATCTATCGACAGTCCTGAATATCATTCATCATTTTAGAACATGAGGTGTTGTTTCCAACTCGGGCTTCCTTGTTACATGCTACAAAAAGGTGACTAAACAACCCTAGTCACCCGTAAGTAATCTAATTTCCCAACTGGTAATAATTTTCTACCATTTTGGGGATACACAAAAATGTCTTTGTCATAACCCCATATCCGAGAAGTCCAATGGAAGTTAACTAAAACGTGTATTTTTTTTAAAAAACTTTGCATATCAAACCTCCTTTCGTAACGTTTTGGATATACTTCTCTTTTGATCTTGAATATCAAGATATCGTCTATGAATGATAACAAATTGATCAAAATACTCCAAGGACACCATATTCATCAAATCTCTAAGAGTGGCTAGAGAATTGGTGAGCCCAAACGGCCTCACTAAAACTCGTAACATTCGCACCGACTGCGGAACGTCATCTTCTACACGCCCGTAACTTTTACTCTACACCGATATGATCTTAGAGTATACTGATATGTCCTTGAGTTGATCAACAAGTCCTCTAGATGGTCTCTATGTTAAGTTGTCTCAACTTGCTAGACATTGTCAATGATTCATTCTTCTTCTTCCCTTAATCCAACACAGTACATAGAGTCAATCATCCAATTAACTAGAGTAAACAACAAAAGCTTGTATTGAAGATATTTAATCCAAAGTTCATCAAATTCACACCCAGGTACACTCAATCGTAATACACTGGCAATGGTTTTATAATCTGATCACCAACTGTAAATTATCAGATCTATAAATATCACTCCGTGTCACTCCTTACGCTACAATCAACGACAAATACCTAATGATAAACCATTAAGTCCATATCCACTAATAGACCATCCGAAATCAACATACCAAATCTGATCTCACAATATCCATCAATGTCTCAAATTATCTTCAACATCAATCAAAATAAAGTCATCCACCCACAAGTGTATGACTACTAAAGTCCAAGGGATATCCCTATACTTCCTGATTGACGATCATCCCTCTCCAGGTGGTAAAGATGCGGCTAATCCATATGATATGAGTATAGAAATCTTACTCATCTTATCCAAAAATATCCTCCAATATGTGCCAACATAGTGTCGACTAATCTGATATAGACTTCAAGACCTTGAGTAAATGATCATATGCTCAAGTTCTTGAACTAATGGATGGAGACAATGTTAGTTGGATCAATTAACTCTTATCTTGTAATCTATCACACTACAAAAGGTCACTAACACTAGATGGTCAGTTGAAATAACTATCAATTGATGCTCTGCCACTCGACTATCATCGTAAATTTCCATCAACTATGGTCAGATCTCATATGTGTTAAATAGCTAACACTACATCCTCCGTACTATTACGGGGCGCAAGTTCCAATGTACCATCGAGGTTATCAACCATGTACGACCAATACATAGTCAAAATTGTTGGATCGTGATGCACGTGAGAGGGGGGTAAATCACATGGTTTTGAAAAATAATTCTTTTCCAGTTTTTGAAAACAAGAGTACGCAACAGAAAGTAAGAATTCAAACACCAGAAAAACTCAAGCGATTTTTACTTAATTCGGAGTCTTCGGCGACTCCTACTCCAAGGCCAAGGTTCGCGGACCTATCGATGGGCAACCCACTAAAAACTTCTTCCGGTACCCCCGGAAGAGAGAATCGAGTACAAGAGACTTAGGTCAAGTACAACACATTGCACTTGTCGTTTTGTAGAAATTAAATACAGAAAATAAATATTACCAACACTTTTAGAAATCGAAATGGAGCACTTCGTGTTAATGTCTGTCTGGCGGGCGCGATCAGAACTCCTAAGAGTAGTTGTCAGACTTAGCAGCTTCACTGTAGAGTAGTAGTAGTAACCGGAAGTAGTCGGAAGCTCGAATATACGCGTAGTAGCTCAAATACTCTTGATGTATCAATGCCTCCTCAAAACTGCCTTATAAAAGGCTTGGATGGCACCTTCCATAAGCATATAAGATGCCTCCAATGAGGCAAAATCAATCCCAAAGTGATCGGTGCTTGTTCTTGACTTCGGCCAAATTTCGTCCAGTGGAAGCTTTTGCGGGAAGCATCCGACGATCGAACTCGTGTTTTGATAATGGCAAAGAATTCAAAGTTAAGATGTTTTGTATTCTAACAAGTCTACTTGAGGATTTCAGGAAAGTCCTAGCTGTGGTTAGGCAAAGGGATAAACCCTAGGGGGTGGTAACCCTATGCGGAAAGTTTTGGCAGGTCGATGACTTCAGGCAAAAAGTCCTAGGGGGTGGTAACCCTAGGTGGAAAGTCCTGCGAACCAGGTGAAAGAGGATGAAGTCCGAGGCGCCTCCATGAGGCTTGAGGCGCCGGCAGCTTAAGGGCCTAGGGCTAGTACGTCGTCGGTATAGATTTCTTTTATCGCATTTCTTGTAATACTTAGTTTGTAATAATCGAGCTTATAGTTGTTGCCCACCGGAAGCGATCAAGGATCGCGGGCTTTCGAGTAGGAGTCGTCTTAGGCTCCGAACGAAGTAAAAATCTCTTGCGTCTTTGTGTGTTGATTTTTATTCCGTTGCATTAACTCTTATCCGATAGTTTTTACGATTCCGATACGAACAAAATAGCCGTGAGCGCTATTCACCCCCCCTCTAGCGCGGTCTCGATCCAACAGGCGCCTTCAGGGGTATTGTTCACCCGAAGGCAACTTTGCTCCTTTGCTTGCTTTCTTGCCCTGCAACAAATGTGTTAGTCCAAAATACCCTGCAAGACAAGTGTTAGCATAATATATAAAAAAATAGAGTAATTAGTTCTTGTCCTCCCCATACCAAGAACTAGTCAAGGTCTCAGTCTAGGAATCCCAAATGGACCTACACTGGACCGACGCCTACTGTCCCTCAACTGGGACGTGTCCTCATAGTCACTCTCCTCTAGTGACTTACTTTTACTTACATTTTGTCAGACATCCGGTCAACCCGTCGACTAATCTGGACTTCGTGCTAGCTATCTGGTCGACCCGTCGACCTAGCTGAACTTTGTGCCAGCTATCCAGTCGGCCCGTCAACCTAGCTCGGCTTCGCACCAGCTATCTGCTCGGCCCATCGACCTAGCTGGATTTCGTGCTAGCTATCCGGTCGGCCCGTTGACCTAACTGGGCTTCGCACCAGCTATCCGGTTGGTCCGTCGACCTAGCAGAATTTCTCCTACATACTCAGTCAAAATATTAAATCACATCAAAACTAACTTAACCTACTTTGTCATTCATCAAAACTTGAGTTAGACCGTTAGTGCTAACTGCACCAACAAAAATCTCCTATAGAAAAGTGTAGGCGAGTTGACTAACCATCGATTTGAAATTCATTACACTATGGAGCGAAAAGTACTGCATCTCCAAGGCATCCCAAAATAAAACCAAGTAATGCATTATTCCCCGAATATCATCTTTTGTATTTTCCATCAAGTACAACCTAATTCCATATATGGTATGCAGTTAATTCAACCTTGTCTATATATGTATAAATCATATACCCAAATGTACCCTCCAAGTTATCTAACCAGGCACAACCTACCTAAGGTCATAAACTCTATAAAACAGAGTAAATCGATCCTTTATTGACCGAGCCAACAATGATATGCAGTTTATATCCTTCTTTGCATTAGGTCAAGTGATATACCCGAATATATCTCGTAAGCGTTAAGCAGCTGGCTACTTAATACTTTTCCCGTATCGGTGCACTAGAGGTATTTTCTAGGTTAGCTAACCAAGTACACAAAGTCCCCATGACTAGGATGTATCGATCCTCTACTAACTATGAATATAGGTATATATTCCTTGTCCTTTACCAAACTGGTAATAACAAGGGATGACTTGAGATTGTGTTCCTTGATCTCCACTAGGTTGTTAACAGATTCGACCTTTGCTTTTAGACTCTGTATCAGTCGGCACTACCAGATAAATAACATTCTCTTCCTCAAGGTCGTGTTCTCAATGGGCCACTAGTCGCTTCCATGGTTGACCTCGACCACAATTACAAATAGGGTTGATTGACTAAGTGCTATCATGGTACACCAAGTCAGGGAATACTTATTAGATAGATATAGAAATACATACACAATCTAACTAAATTGGAGAGTGTCTAACCATAACCTAACAAGATAGTGAACATAAAAGATAAGATAATCATCAGAGGTATACCTTACTTTCTATAGCTTAGAGATGTCCTTTGGCTTACCTTGTCCCAAACTCGAAAAAAATCATAAATTGAAACGGAATCGAAATCTCAAAAACACAAAACCTAGCATTTGAACTCGAACCATACTCTGATACCAATAACATTGTCACACCTTGATGGTATACTTGTCCGCCAAATAGGACGATACCCCTATTGACAATATAGGAAATATAATATCGAACCAATTCAAATCAACATAAAATACCAATGAAATATAATAACACCAAGTCACAAATAGCAATAATGATAATGCGTGTATGTATGCATGCACATGTGAACATATTAAATTAACCAAAAGCATAACCAACGACATAAAACATTCGATATAAAGAGGAAATCCAAACTATAAATAGCAGAAAGTAAAGTAACAACTCATATAGCAATCCAACTCGAAAATATGAACTTGAGTGGGACTGACAGCCAGAACTTCTGAGCAACACACATCCTCTATCTGCTAGCCTGGAGGATTAAAGAAAAACAACGGGTAGTGAATATAAAATACTTAGTGGATAGAACAAAATAGTGCATAGATAATATACTGGCAGGAGATCAAAGGATACAGTCTCAGGTAAAATACTTACTAACCAACGCAGGTGTCCTAATATAATCACCCGCTAACTAAAAGTATAATCAATAACAAATCATGAGTACATACAGTACATCCAAACATGCACAAACAAATATATGATCGACATATAGCAAGTATATAACAAACACTGACGGCAGGAAAACGTTCTACCACGGATGGTCCCGTGGGCAGTCAAGGTAAATGACTAGTCACTCTCCACAACTGTCTGCGGGAGAACGTTCTTCCACGGATGATCCCGTGGACGGACAAGATAAATAACTAGTCACTGTCTGCGGGAGAACGCTCTACCACATGGTCCTGTGGGCAGACAGAGTATATACCAATGGTCACTAACGACTCTCTCACCCATGCATGGGAGACAAGATATACTAACAGTCACTGACGACTCTTTTAACCACGAATGGGAGACAATGGTCGACAGGTTATACCAACAGTTGCTGACGACTCTCTCAACCACGAATGAAAAACAATAGTCGATAAGGTATAGCAACCAAGGGTGTAGTAGGATCCTCGAAATCCTACACTATGGTATAATTCTACTAATATATAGACATGAGTCTATACAACAAGGGTCTACTAGGATAGTCGGTACCTTATATTACGATATAATCTTACTAATATATAGGCATAAAATAAATAATTACATCCCCAAGTTGCTAGTCACCTAGTATTAATATCCCAACTAATTCTATCGTATCATCACATATATAATATACAACGGGGTCAAGATCAAATAAACCTAGGGGTTGATCCGAAAGGAAAAGCCTAGTAGGATACGCTACCCTTCTACTAGGGAGTGATTCCCATCAAGTATAGGTCAGTATAATCTCACTAACATATATACCCTTGCACCTAACTATACTACCTATAGGATCAATGACTTATATACACGAAACTAAGTATATAACCATACTATAACATAAATTCATGAACATAAGTTATAGGCTAAAATAACAATAAAGGTCTATTAGGATATTTAATATCCTACACTGCAGTATGAAATAATAAATAAGGGTTTAACAAGATGCTTAATATCTTATATTAAGGTATGATCATCCTAACAATAAACACATAATTAAATCATCTGCTATGGGGTCTAGCAAAATATCCAAAGTCTTACACTACGATAAGGTAATAACATGCATATTCATAATCACAATCATAAATATTAAACATAACTGCATAGTTATCCACAATAGATCAACATGTAAGGGCAATTAATAATGTATCAAGCTCAGATTATGATTGCAAATGTTAACTCCAGGTAATTCTTAATATATTCTCAAAAGTTTAATATTTACTCATTTGAAATTCAAACTTATATTTTCAATAGTTTTATTAACAAAGTTAACTTTATTTCACACTCACTAATAAGCTAAACATGTCTGAAAACCTAGAATGGGTGAGATGAAAAATTAGGTAAAATATAAAAGACCTATTATATTTTATACATGCTTGGACTCTAGGACCATAGGGATTCATGTTTGCATTAATTAAGGGGGAGTCAAGCTAATTATCAAGTAACTTTTGAAAAACTTTTCAAATTTAATATATTTCGAAAAACTTTTCAAATTTAACTCAGTATTAAATGGTCTTTCAAAATTATCTCTAATTTGGCTATATTTTTTTTATTATCCCCTATCAAACTCCCTACTTTTCAAACTAAGAATTTAACTAAGTAGTTAAAAAAAATCCTTATTAAAATCGTTTTCTAATTTTAAAAGTTAACTAAATATTTCTTTCAAGAAGATTTTTTAACTAAATATTTTTTCGAAAGCTTTTCAAATTTAATTAAGTATCTTTCGAACAACTTTAACTAAGTCTTCTTCAAAACTACTTCAAATTTGACTAAGTTTTCTTTGAAAAATCAAGTTAAAATACTTTTTATTTTGACTATGTTATCTATCCTTAAGTGAAGTATTTCTCAAGTTTAATCAAGTTTTCTTTAAATTAAAATATGTTCTAAACTTAGCTATCTGGCAAAGTGCTTTTTCAACGCAATCTTTTTAAAAGCTAAAAATATATCTAAGTTGATTTCTTTTCGAAAAATATGTGCTACCCTTCAGGGGGAGTTTAAAATCGAATATTTGTTTTTCTCTTTTCCTAGTTTTCTTTTTTGATTTATGTCAAAGGGGGAAAGAGAAAAGTTAAGTAAAGAGTAAACTTAAACATAATCAAAGGGGAAGCATAAAGTTTTATTTATGCTCATGGGGGAAACATAAAGTTTTTTATTTATGCTCATGTTTAAGTTTCTGTACTTATTGTCATACTTTTTTACTTAACTTTGAACCGTATTATCATAATAAAAAAGGGGGAGATTGTTGGTGCGGGAAGCATCCGACGATCGGACCTATGTTTTGATTATATCAAAGGGTTCAAAGTTAAGGTGTTTTGGTTTCTAATATGTTGAACAAGTTTGCAGAAAAGTCCTAAGTGTACTTAGGCAAAAGTTCTAGCTGCGGTTAGGCAGGTGAAAAACTCTAGGGGGTGGTAACCCTAGGTCATAGGGGGTGGTAACCCTATGCGGAAAGTCTTGGCGGGTCGAGAGCTTCAGGCAAAAGTCCTAGGGGGGTAAACCTAGGTGGAAAGTCCTGGTGTCATGAACCAGGTGGAAGACTGGACTAGCCGGGAAGCGGAAGTCCAGCAGAAAGTCCGGAAGCTTCGAACGCTGAGCAAAAGCCCAGTCGATCTGGAGGATCGCACTGGCAACAGGTAAATCTCCTGAGTGGAGTAGGTGAGGACGCGTTCCCCGTAGAGGGAACAGTAGGCGTCGGGTCGACCTAGGGTTAAACTTTTCAAATCCGAAGTCAGACCCGGCCAGTCCGTTGACTGTCGATATTTTGATTTAGTATACATATTCTGTGCTAACTTTGTTTTGCAGGGTATGTGTTTGGGACTAACACATTTTGCAGGAACAAAGAAGCAACTTTGGCCTCGGATGAACAGTGTCCGAGGCGCCTCCATGGAGCTTGGAGGCGCCTCGGGTGCAAGCCAGATGGAGTCCGCTAAGAGGAGCTGAAGGCGCCCTGGTTGGATCTGGAGGCGCCTTAGAGCTGGGATTGAAGGCGCCTTGAGCAGGATAAGCGCAGAAGAAGTCTGCGCTAATCTACGCGGCTGAATCGGCTCGTTGGAGGCGCCTTGGATGGCACTGGAGGCGCCTCCAGCATGCTATAAAAGCAGGTCTCGAGCAGCTTCTTGGATAATCATCTTTGAAGCGACCCTTCTGTTACGAGCTGCTAACGCAAAGTTCCAACAAAGCTACGACTTAACGCCGACGACCCGGAACTTCACTTTCTCCAATTCTGTTGTCGGTATAACTTTAATATTTCATTTTGTAATCCATATCTGTAATCTATTTGCGCGAAATAGTGAATTGGCCACAGTAATCGCTCAATGAGCGAGGGCCTTGGAGTAGGAGTTGCCCAAGGCTCCGAACTAAGTAAAAATACTTGAATTTTTGTGTGTTGTTCTTTTCTGCTGCTTTAACTCGAGTTTTACGAATCGAACGAAATAGCCACGAGTGCTATTCACCCCCCCTCTAGCGCTTCTCGATCCAACAATTATTTGGGGTTTACCTTGTTTGTCCCGAGAGTGACGCATCTGTTCCCACCATGTTGATGCTCGCCCTTTGAGTCTGATGCAATTAACTTCACTTTCATCCGATCTGGAACTTACTTGTAGTCGAAGATCCTCTCTACTTCGTTGATCCAGTCAATGAAGTCCTCTGCTCGCAACGAACTAGAAAATTTGGGCAGATCCCGAAATTCAAAGTCTCCAGCAGGCTCCTCTCGTCCACGGCTTTCTTGAGGTGAGTCCCGCCGATGATATGAATTCTCGAAGGAAGACTCAGATCCACGATCTGAAATCCCACGATCTTTGAGATCTTTTGCCGCCAGACACTGGGTCAAATCTGCAACTTGGATTCATAAACCCTCAATCATCATTATATCTTGGACCCTATGACCACAGTGCTCAGCTTCCTCTGTTGAAGCCTGCCTGCTGTTGCGACCGCGATTAAAACCACAACGACTTGCCATTGGATTTGTTGATGACCTTAATCTTGCTCTGATACCAACAAACACCAGACAAAATAGCGATTATCCTGTAGGCTGACGTGAAGAGAAAATTAAGGATAAGACAAGAAGAGGAACCTCCAAGAAGGAAACTTTTTATTAAAACTTGAGGGTTAATCCCTCAACATCTAAACACGACTCTTATATAGACCACAAACTAAAACTCAAATCAGGAAAAAATTATAATAATTATAATTAACATATCTTAATTCCAATCTTATAAGAAAGGAAATAGATTTTTGCCTGAAAAGGAAAGTAATTAGCTTAACGATCTTAACTCAAATCAAGATATGGATCAAGACAAATCCTCTCTAAAAAATACCAAAAATATGAAAATTGCCTAAATACCCTAAAAAAATAAAAATAACCAAAAATAGTAAAAAAAAAAAAACCCTAAAAAGGGTTTAAACGGTAGAATTTGGGCTAAAATTTGACGGTTATGGTTATACTCGTAACAAATGTAGGGTTTTAAATTCTGCACGTGTGACGACGGATGGAGTCTGATTCCGAGTCTCGAGTCAAATTGTATGCCCGTTTGAAGTTTGAAGACTTATATTGGGTTTCAACATGGGTTGAGCCTACATCATAATATAAATTGTCACGCCCCAAAGGAGTCCCTGCCAGAGGAAATTCCAGCAGCACCTCCCCTGTACGGGTGACAATCTAAACCATTTCTACAGACATAATATACCTCAGCCACAGGCGATTGGAATATACACACAACCACACAGTTTATACGCAGCCTATTCGGCTGATACAATAAAAACACAACCACGCAGTTATATGTAAATCTAACAGCCCACTCGGCTGTACCAAAACCAAACACAGCGGAAAATGATAGAAAACCAAATACAAACTAAAATACAAGACTGCTAGCCGGATATGCTTACACAACTAACAAACAATATAAAATACCACATAACAACACTCCAGCGCCAAAACCAGAATATACAATGCTAAGTACTCTTAATACATAAAACAAATAAAACATAAATGAAACCGGTAAATCTTCTGATGTGACGTAGGGACCGGCAGGCAGAATACTCCAAGCAACTCCATAAACAACCAGGTACCTGAAAAAGATAGTGTCCACGGGAGTGAGTTCAACAACTCAGCAGATACCTAGTTGACATGTATAGTAAACTATAACAAATAGTAATAACTATGGAGTACAGTCTCCTGGACAAAAGCTGGAAATGCACTATAGAAAAGGCTGAAGAGAACTGTACTCACCAGGGCCTCCTATCAGAATAGTCAGGTCGTCAGATCGAGAGTATCATAAATCTTGTATGCATGTCAAACAAATACATCCACCAAAATGCAGCAAATAAGTGCAGCAAATACAAGCAATAAATGCATCAATGCGTATGATGCCAATGACATGTCTTGGTCACCCCTGATGTCAGTCAGCCATCTCACACACGATGGTGAGACCGAGTGGGTAGGGCTGTGACAACCATGCACTCTGATGTCACTGCTCCTGATGAGTGACCGAGTGGACGAGATGCTGTCGGAGTACACCTATCTAGAGTTTATGAATCCTGATAGCCAAGTGAGCGGCGCTCACTTGGTTACCAGGATTTATAAACTCTAGTACTTAGCCTGGAGGTCTAGAGTTCAAATACTGGGGAAGGCAAAAATCCACTAGCCAGGGGTGGAAAGACCTAGTGAGTAACAGCACGGTCGACGGGTCAGTCGACGACATAAGGGGTCGCCAGTTGGGCCGCTAGTGTGGCCGCCCAAGGGACCACCAAGGGGCCGCCAGTTTGGCCGCCATTGTGGTCGCCCAAGGGGTCGAGGGGTTGGGTCGTTACAATTTCAACATGGGTTGAGCCTACATCATAATCTTAATTGCAGCCATTAGACATTTTTCTATCATTGCACTAGCAGTTTTGCTAAATTCTTCAATGCAAGAATAATGGGTAGGGCTATAAACGAGTCAAGCTAAGCTGAACAGTAAAAAGCTCGAGCTCGGGCTCAGTTCGTTATCCCTAAGCTCAAGCTTGGATCGAGTTTCATTTGAGCTTTAGTTCTTAAGTTCGAGCTTAACTCATAATAAAATTAAATAGCTCGAGTTTGGCTCAAGCTCGGCTCAAAAAAAGCTCGTTTAAAAATTAAACAAGCTTAGTACGAGCTCGTTTAAGATAATTAACTATAATAATTAATAATATATTATTATATTTATTATTTATATGATATTTAATTATATATATATATAGAGAGAGAGAGAGAGAAAATATATCTTATGGCACTCTTCGTATGGTTTGGTGCGATGCGCATTTCATCCTGGATCAATCCAGTGTGGCTGAATCGATCAGTGGATCGATCCAGCCCCACCTGCCTTGTCTTCTCGCGCCCGTTGCGCCCTCCCACTATTGGCGGCCTCTAGTCGCCTGCCCTGAACCTTCCTATAACTGGAGGGGAAGGTGAACCAGGTCGTTCCGGGCGTGGTTAGGGTTGGATTACGGCCGGAATGATCCACAATCGCAAGACGAGCATGAGAAGATGAGGGCTGAATCAATCCAGCCCCCGCCTGCCTTGTCTTCTTGCGCCCGTTGCACCCTCCCACCATCGGCGATCTCCAATCGCTTGGCCCGAACCTTACTATAACCAAAGGGGAAGGTGAACCCAGGGGGTTCCAGCCGCGGTTGGGGCTAGATTGTGGTCAGAATCGTCCGTGATTGTGAGACGAGCGTGAGAAGACTAGGGTTGAATTGATCAAGCCCCCGCTGGATCAATCCACTACACACAAAAAGACCAGCAGGCGAGGCCGAATTGATCTACTGATTGATTCATCCATGTTGAATCGATCATTGGATTGATCCACCACACCAATCCCCGATCCGCATGGATACGTACCGTAGGGTAATATATATATATATATAATTGTTGCGCTAGAGGGAGTGAATAGCGCTCGTTTTAAAATAAAACTCGGAGATATGCAGTGGAATAGAGGAATACAAACAATCGCAAACACTAAGAGTTACTTGGTTCAAGGCCTGTGGTGACTCCTACTCTAAGGCCCACACGGGAGAATACTTTCGATGAGTAATCACTAATCAATCGAAAGTTACAAATGATTTATAGTTGAAGTACAAATAACTTTGAAATACAACAATACCGATGACTTAGAAAGTTGAATCCTTAGCGCAATCGTCGTCGGGGCAGTTTTCGAGAGTCGAGGAGGCGTTTTCTGAGTAGCTCGAAGAAGCAGAACTTGTTCAGAATGTTGTTATCAAGATCTTGGTCGAAGGCTGCTTTTATAAGCTGTTCTGGGCGCCTGGAACCACTCCGAGCGCCTGAACCACGTGGTTCGGCCAACCGACGTGCGCCACGTCAGCTTGCAGATAACTTTTGGGTTCCGTGCACCTGGACTGACTCTAAGCGCCTGGACCAGCTTTGAGCGCCCGAACTCCGAGCACCCGAACCAACTTTTTCCAGTCCCTTATTTTCTGCAAAATAAAGTTAGTACAGGTAGAAAACAACATATATAATATGAAATTTGAAAGTCTCTGACTGTCCGATTCTGACTTTGAATTTCATTGAAACTCTAGGTTGAACTGACGGCTATTGTTCCCTCTTTAGGGAACACGTCCTCACCTACTCCTCTCAGGAGATTTTACATGTTGCCAAACCGGTCCTTCAGATCGACTAGACTTTTGCTCAGCGCCCGAGACTTCCGGTCTTCATGCTAAACGTCCACTCCACGACTCGCCTAGGCTTCCACCCGGTCCACAACCACCAGGATTTCAACCTAGAGTCCTCGACTCTAGGATTTTGCCTGAAGCGCTCGATCCGTCAAGACTTTCCACCTAGGGTTACTATCCCTTAGGTACCGCCCCTTAGGATTTTTCACCTGCCTAACCGCAACTAGGACTTTTCATCACCTAGGGTTACCACCCCCTAGAGTTTTCACCTGCCTAGAATACATTAGGAGTTTTGCCTAAGACAATTTAAGACTTTCCTACAAGCTCAATCAACCTTATTAGACAACAAGACATCGTAACTTTTGAATCCTTTGCATTATCAAAATACAGGTTTGATCATCTAGTGCTTCTTGCACCAACAATCTCCCCCTTTTTTATTATAGCAATCAGGTTCAAAAGTTAAGTAAATATATAGCAGTTTAATGAAAAACATTTAAAGAAAAATATAATATTTTTTCACTAAGTATTAGCTCCCCTTAATTTATCACTCCCCTTTACTTTTGACTATTTCCTCCCCCTTTGTCATATATCAAAAACAATTTAGGGAGAAAAAGTTATTTGACAAAAAGGTTTTTACTCTGTTTAACTTAAGCTCCCCCTAAAGGGTAGCACTTAAAAAAAACTTAGCTAATTTTTAAACATTGAAAGTGAGTTAGCTTTTTAAAAAAACTTAGCTTTAAAAATAATTTCTTTGAAAAATATTTAGCTAAATTAGAAAAGCTTTGAAAATACTTAAAGTTTTTTTATGAAAAACTTTATCAAGTACTTAGGTTTTTGAAAAACTTTTCATAAAAACTTGGCTATAAAATGATTTTGAAAAAACTTAGCTTTAAAAAGATTTTGATAAAAAAAAACTTAGCTTTAAAAATATTTTGATAAAAGTTTAGTTAAGTACTTAGCTTAAAAATGATTTTGATAAAAGCTTAGTTAAATACTTAGCTTAAAAAGGATTTTGATAAAAGCTTTATAAAAAATTTGATAAAAGCTTAGTTAAGTACTTAGCTTAAAAAATTTTTAATAAACACTTAGTTTTAAAAATATTTTTTTAAAAAAAACTTAGCTAAGTAAAAGATTTATTTGAAAAATACTTAAAAATATTTTAGCAAATACTTAGTTTTTATCTTTCAGAAATAATTTATTTTCTTTTCAAAAATAGTTTACAAAAATTAAACTTCCTCTTTCAAAAGTATTTTGAACTTTTAAAATGTTTAACTTTTAAAACGAATATATAAAAATTAGTGTCTTAATCTTCCTTTCACTTCCCTTAATTAATGCCAAAAAATGTTTAAGGGTCCTAGAGTCCAAACATGTAAAATAAACATAAAAGTTATTATTTATTTTCCTAAGTCTCACACATTCTATGTTGTAAAGCATATTCAACTTATGAGTGTGTGTGTGAGGGAGTTAAGTTAAGTTGATTTTATCTTTAACTTTGAAAAATATTTATGATATAGAAGTATATTTTAAAAATAATTTAAGTTAAATTTAAAATTTTTAAAATACTAACTTTGAGATTTTAAAATATAAGTTTTAAATTTGAAGATTTCAAAATGTTAAGGTAAAAGTATTTTAAATTTGAGTTTCAGAATAATTAACTTTGAATTTGAAAAAATATGCATTAAAGTAATTAAATTTTGAATTTGTAAACAATATATAAAAATAATTATGATTAAGATTTTGAAAATTAAATCATTTGAAAATAATTTACTTTGATTAATGATTTTAGAATTAATTAAAATTAATTATACTTTTGAAATTAATTAAAATTTTAAAATTAATTATAATTAATTAGATTAATTAAAATGAATTAGTATAATTGAATTAATTTTTAGTTAACTTAATTGAATTTAATTAATTTAGGTTTGATTAACTACTTTATATTTTAAACTTAGATCCATCTCACCCTTTTCTAGATTTTCAATCAAGGAATCTTAATAGTTTTGTGAGATGGTTAATTTAATCTTCAATTTAAATTTCAATCTAAGGATTGATTAACATTTGAGTTAGATTAAGATTTAACAGTCAATTAATTAAATATCTATTTCAATAATTAACTTCCAAACTATGGCGAGACACTAGACCTTCTTGGGTATGAGATCATCCATCACTTTTAGACAAAGTCTTTTAAAGAAATTAAATATTTAATTTCCTTTATGAAAGTCCTAGGTCTAATTAGTCAAGTGTGGATCAAGTCTAAGCTCTTATCTATCCTAATCTAGATTAAACAATTAGTAATCATGAATGACATTTATCAATTAATTACTTATATGCATATTCATGGTAATTATGCATGGATCAAACAAATCAAGCATTTATTAGTTAAATTAACATGTTACCATTTTAAGTTAACTTTTAAGTTGAGTTATGAGTTTACTGATTAATTTAATATTTATCAATTGGTTTTATAATTAAAAGATACTTGATTATAATTTGGTTTGTAGAGTTTAAGTTTTACCTTCGACTTATAATCCAAGTTTAGATTTTGTAATTTGGTTAAATTATTAACAATCTTTTCTAATTTATCAATTTTATCTCTTAAAATATTATTCTATTTTTCTAATTTTCTAAGAGTTAATTTTTTATTTTTATTAAATAATTTTGAGTTATTCTTATTTGGATTTGAATCAACTTTATTCATTATATTATTGGCATGCATATCTAATTTTCGAGAGAAATCTATACTTGAGCAAGCAGGATTAGCTAGGGCACTGACATGTGTTGTAAAAATTAGATTTTCATGTAATTTAAACTTACTAACCTTGATTTATTCCCCTGGATTCTTGGGTCTTCTTTTTGGGTATTGACTTTTGCAGTGACCCATTCGTTTGCACTTGGAGCATTTAATGTGCTTCTTCCCTTTCTGGATTGATTTATCCTTTTCCTCTGGTTGTGCAGGCTGAATCTTACGAGTAGAGCACTGGTTTCTATAGTGTCATCTCTCCCTACACTTAAAACAAGTTATGTGAAATTTACAATTTGAATTTATAATTTTACCTTTTGGATCCATGATAGGATTCTCCCCCTTAACTATTGTCATCTTGAATTTAGACTCAGATTCAGTTATCTCTTCTTTGGCCATCAGTGCTATGAAATCGGTCTGATTCGATTCTTTTGAGTCTGGTTCGGAGATTGATTCTGGAGATTCATACTCAAATTCAAACTCAGGTTTGACTTGGTCTTCTGGCTCTAAAGGAATCTCATGAAGCTTGATCAATTTTTCCCAAAACTCCTTAGCATTGTTGAACTTTTCAACTCCATAAGAGACTACATGTTGCTTTTGCATGTGCCTCGATTTTTCTTCTTGTTTGTGCATCCCACTTGTCACAGGCGATGGACACTCCTTCTTCGGTGCGGAGTATAAATCCGATCTAGACTATGGTCCATATCTCCACTTGGGTCTTCAATTGGTGCTCCATCTGGTCTTTCCAGTATCCGAAATTCTCGTTGGACAAGAGTGATACGTGTGCGGTGCTTTTCCCATCTTGGTAGGCCAATAAAAAAGAATCTCGCACAAAAAAAAATAATAATAAATGTTCCAAGACTTGGTCTTGAATTAGTAGTGCAGAAGAAAAATAAAACTAGCAATTCACTAATTTCAGGAAAAAAATAATAAAATATTAAAAAATATATTATTATAAATTTTAGTAACTGTGATATTTTACTAATACCGACCAATAGTGAAAAGATAAAAATAATTTTTTAAAAAATAATTTTGGAGGGAAAAACCAAAAGGTCTTGCTCTAATACCAATTGTAGGATCGTTGCGCTAGAGGGGGGAGGGTGAATAGTGCTCATTTTAAAATAAAACTTGGAGATATGTAGCGGAATAGAGGAATACAAACAATCCCAAACACCAAGAGTTACTTGGTTCGGATCTTGCGGCGTCTCGTACTCCAAGGTCCGCACGTGAGAGTGCTGTCAATGGGCAATCACTAATCAATCGAAGGTTACAAATGATTTATAGTTGAAGTACAAGTAACTTTGAAATACAACAATACCAACGACTTGGAGAGTTGAATCCTTAGCGCAATCGTCATCGGGGCAGCTTTCGAGAGTTGAGGAGGCGCTTTCTGAGCAGCTCGAAGAAGCGGAACTTGTTTGGAATGTTAGTGTCAAGCTCCTGGTCGAAGGCTTTTTTTATAGGCAATTCTGGGCGCCTGGAACCACTCCAGGCGCTTGGACCATGTGGTTCGGCCAACCGACGTGCGCCACATCAGCTTGCATATAACTTTTGGGTTCCGGGCGCCTGGACCAGTTTCGAGCGCCCGGACCCCTTTGGGTGCCCGGACCAGCTTTTTTCAGCCCCCTTATTTTCTACAAAATAAAGTTAGTCCAGACAAAAAACAACATATATATATAATATGAAATTTGACAGCCTCTGACTATCCGATTCTTACTTTGAGTTTTGTTGAAACTCTAAGTCGAACCGACGCCTACTGTTCCCTCTTTAGGAAACACGTCCTCACTGACTTCTCTCAGGAGAGTTTACCTTTGCCAAACTGGTCTTCCAGACCGACTGAACTTTTACTCAGCGCTTAAGATTTTCGGTCTTCATGCTAGCACTACAAAAAAATAGGTGTTTTTGAATCGGTCTTTTTGAAGCGTTTGAATAACCGCATCGAATGAGTAAAGGTTTAGAAGCGGTTACATACTTTCCGCTACAATAGATTTTCCATAGAAGCAGTTATGATATACCGCTTCTATTTAGCACATTTAGATGTGGTTTTATATTTTGCTTCTAAAAGAATCCTTTTGAAGCGGTTGGAACCACTCCTAAAAATAATAGGTTTTATTTAAGCAGAGATACATAGAAGAGTTCACGTTTATTTAGACATTAATAACTCACCTATTTCATTGCTCCAATCGTCGACAGGGGCAGATCCAGAGATAATTTTTAACGAGGGCTAACAAATTTTATTTTACAACAATAAATATATTTAATAATAAAAATTTTAATTTGACATCATAAAAGGATAAAAATACTAAATTAATCAATTACAAAATTACTATTAAACTATTGCTTATTAAAGTATTGGTTAACACTTGGTGACATAGGTGGTCATCAAATACAAAAATTGAGATAATTGCATCTTGCTTTTTCATCTTTTGAAAACACTGTAATATTTCAATTGTTGAAAAGATATCCTTTTTAATACATATGACTAGACTATCATTCATTCACTCATCTTCAATTCTGTTACGGGGAGAGAAGAGAGGCCAAAAATGGAAACGAATCCAACTAACTAGTTTTATTTTGTTTTCTAATAGGTAGGGAAATAAGGAGCACAAAGAATATATTATAATACCACCGTCAAGTGTAAAACTATAAATTTTGTCAAGTGGATATTTTGTTTTCATTGTTGATTTAAACATTGTCAAGTGTTTACAATAAATTTTACCAATCTTAATAAATTTATGAGTTCATTTTAGTTATTATTAATAAATTCTACCAAATATTCAGAATGAAAAAATTGGCTAAGTGTAAAACTCAGCAAG
The DNA here is from genome assembly GCF_018446385.1 of Zingiber officinale. Lineage (NCBI taxonomy): Eukaryota > Viridiplantae > Streptophyta > Magnoliopsida > Zingiberales > Zingiberaceae > Zingiber > Zingiber officinale. The sequence continues at coordinate 144,952,363 of NC_055989.1, forward strand.
GTTTACTCTTCAAGTTGATCGTTTTTTTAAGTCTACCAATTCATGGGCAAACAACGTCATTATCAAGTTTATTTACTTTGCAAATTTTTTGTACCATCTATTAAGTTCAGACGACCATTAATTAATTAAATTGGTATTTGATGAGGAGATTGATGAGATTTTATTTAACTAAATAAAATCCTTGTAAAATTGAAAAGATTTATTAGGATTTGTGCTATGGAGAAAATATAATTACTTTTAATATTAATTGTTTATATCTATCTCGTAAATTTCATATTAAGCTAAAATTCTCTATATACTATTGCCATATTTTCTCACATCTAATTTAATAATTTAATATTTTATAAAGTTAAAAATGGTATGCCTTAATTAAAAAGAGATTTTGGAAAACGAAAAGGCTCTTATATGTTGCCTAAAAGAACGTGGAAAACGAAACGCGTCATCTTATTCAAAATCCCGCATTAATATTTGATATTCCCGCTTGTAAGTTTTTTTTTTTTTGAGAAAATCTGTCTGTAGTAAATATACCTCATAATCGATTTTTTCTGTCTTGTGTAAAGAAAATTTTTGGTCTACCCTAAGTTACAATTCGTTTTCAGATTCTAGAGGTAAATACTCTTAACATTATGTTTTAAACGAGTTTGATGTTCAGATAGCTAATGAACTTTTGTAAATCTTTCATAAAATTTCTTTTATGTTGTGAAGGATTATGAGCAATGATTCTTTTAATATTGTGTTTGTTCTTTATTTGGTTGTAACTATTTTTCTTTTGAGATTGGAATGTAGAAGTTGTTCCCTAGGAGAGAAATTTTCATACGTGTTATTATCCATCCAAGTTCATGACCAATGTTCATAGAAACAAACAACCTATTGATCATATTCTTTTTCTATATAATATATAATTAAATTAAAGAACTCCACCACATCAGATATATCTATCATACTGGTGCAAATTGGGGTCTTCTTTATCTCTACAATCGTCTATTTGTTTATTTTTTCTATAATTATTTGTTATGTATCTTTACAATCTTCATTACTATTATTATTATTATTATTATTCTCAGGTACATATGAAAAATGACAAACAAAAGAATTCAAAAGTTGACGAAGAATATCAGAAGGCGATCTAGGGGACAAGAATCAAATAAAAGGTGTGACGATGAAGTTGAATCACAAGACACAACATCACATTCACCATCGGAAACCCAAAATAATGCACTAGCATCACAACAACATGATGAGGAGTTCCATGAGGAAGGTTGGAAATATATTTTTTATATATTTAATTAAGTTTAACGCATGACAAAACAATCATATTTTGCATGTATATTTATCCGGCAAAGATGCAGTGTTGCCTTCGCAGAGGCAGCCGAATAGACGTGGGAGGACTGTAATGAAGGATGTTCATGCATTGCATCACGATGATTTGCTACATGTCACATTTAATGAAAGAGGCCAGCCTTATGGTGATTTACAACCGGTACTAGCAAATTATGTGGGAACAATAGCTCGGAATGGAGTTTTGTTAACCCTTGATTATTTAGACTGGCGAAAAATTCCAAAGCATCGGTTGGAGGAGGCATGGAAACTTGTTATTGTAAGTTGAGAAGTACTTAATATCACACATGAGTTTCAAACATTAACATATTTAATTTTATGTTTATAGGCACGATTCATAATCTCCGATCAACACCGAGATTTTGTGATGCAAATGATGGGAGCTACATGGAGGCGATGGAGGACCCAAGTTAAAGCTACGTCTTATGACTCGAATATCCCATTAAGGGACCTTGTGTCCATTCGTCCTATTCCTCATGGCCTGGCTACAGAAGTCTGGGAAAGATTATGTGAGCACTGGAAGGTTACTGAGGTAATCACTAGTATTGATAATTTTTTATATATAGTTATGGATATTCCTAGTAAAACTTAAACTTTTTTTTTCAGAAAAGTTCAAAAATAAATCGAGAAAATGGAAAAAATAAAAAAAGAACTCATGCACAGGGACGAATAAGTATTGCTTCTTTGGAAGATAAATTTGTAAGTATCAAATCTTTTTTTTTTTATTTGCAACAAGTTGATTTTTTTTTTATTTGCAACAAGTTTCATATTACCTATTTGTTGTTTAAACTTTGATGTTATAAATAACTAGTGTTATATGCTTCTATGGTGTTGTAAATATATATAGATTTATAATGATATAGAATATAATGTAGTTAACCTTTATAGATATGTTGTTAACGATTGATATATGCTTATTGTTTGCAAAATTTCAGCTGTCACATTTGTTGTATATGTGTTATTGTTCTTCTATTAGTTGAAAGACAATGGTAGGAAGCCGACTCGCATCAAAATAATGCATTTGATTCGAAGAAGTAAAATAGAAAGGAGGTGCTCCAGTTGATGCTGAAGCCATACGCTATGAGGTACTAATTTGTTGCAATTTTTTAAAATGGATTTTGAATAAATTTTTCATTCAATTGATGTTTTGTTTGTTAGCATTTGTTGGATGAGGCTGTGCAAATTCGCCTACAAGACATGCCTGAGTGAACACAAGCAATAGAAGTGCATGAGGATGCATTTCGGTTATATTTTTTTTAAATTTTGATATCATTTTTTTAAGGCTATTACAAAATGTATATGTATTAATTATAAATTTTATGCAGTGATGTATTCGGAACTGAGCATTCTGGTCGAGTTCGATGTCTAGGAGCAGGAGCACTGCCTAGCCAAGTCTTCCCTGAACAATGCAAACGTAGCTCATTCTACAATAGGCAAAACTATCACTCCACTACGGATATCATAGATAAATTCAAAGCAATGCAAGAACAAATGAACAAAGATATGGAGATGCGTGAATCACAATTGCGAGCAGAAATGGAGGCGCAAAAAGCACAATTTCAAACAAAAATGGAGCAAATGAGACAAATGCAAGATCAGTTTGAAAGTTTTACACGTGTTATGCAGAGTATGATACATGGAACTGTTGGAGGATCTAATGGACATGAATTGTTACCAACACAGGTATTTACATATTATATTATATCAAATTAACAAGTTGGTTTCTGGTTCAAATCTATGATTTTAATTTTGATTTATTTTTACAGATGGCAAATGTAATGACAAACATCATTCAGAAACACATGGATGTCACATCAAATCCAAAAGAAAATGCCATCTCCCGAGAAGATTCATCTGATAATTAGATATTGAAGAAAAAATATATTTTAGTTTGTGCCTTGATTTGTAATCATTAGTATGTTTTTGTTTTTAGAATTTCATGTTTCTTGAAACTTAGATACTCATTTGTGGATTGTTGGATTTTGTTTGGTTTATATCCTAGTAAATGACAATTCAGTTTTGTTTTTTAGTTATTTCTCTTAAATGTACCATTTTTTTTCCATTGTGGAGATGCTTGTGCAGTAAGAATGGAATAGAAAATTCTAAAAATGTTTTTTTAAATGACTTCCGAAGCGGTTAACAACCACTCTTAGAAGGGAAAATGTACTGCAGTACTCATGGTTGTACAAACGGTTTATAATAGCTTCAGATGTTTGTACAAGCGTTTTGAATAACCGCTCCTATATATTAATTTGAAGCGTTAGTTAACCGCCTCAAGAACAAAGCAATCACAGCGCTAGAAAACCGAATGTGATGCACGTCTATAGGTCCGGTTATCAACCACTTCCAAAGACTAGAAACACCAGCGGTTAAACAACCGCTTCTGTGACTACCTGTTGGAGCAGTTTATAACCGCTTCGAATAATTCTTTTAGGAGCGGTTATTCTTGTCTCACCACCGGTCGCTGTTGTGGTACAATAGATCCTAGGAGCGGATGAAATTGAGTCAGTAAAGGAACCACTTCAAATTTATTTGAAGCGGTTAGAATACGCTTCGAAAGGTCCTAAAAACCGGTTCTAAAGCCCTTGTTTTTTTTGTAGTGGCTGGACGTCCGCTCTACGACCTGCCCAGACTTCCACCCGGTCCGCGACCACCAGGATTTCAACCTAGCGTCCCCGACTCTAGAATTTTGCTTGAAGTGCTCGATCCGCCAAGACTTTCCACCTAGGATTACCATCCCCAGGACCTAGGGTTATCGCCCCTAGGGTGTTTCGCTGGCCTAACCGCAGCTATAACTTTTCATCACCTAGGGTTACTATCCCCTAGGATTTTCCACTTGCCTAGAATCTACTAAGACTTTTGCCTAAGACAACTTAGGACTTTCCTGCAAGCTCAATCAACCTTATTAGACAACAAGACATCTTAACTTTTAAATTCTTTGTCATTATCAAAACACAAGTTTGATCGTCTGGTGCTTCCTGCACCAACATATATATATATATATATATATATATATATATATATATATATATATATATATATATATATAGCAACAAACCTCTTAACGAACATGTTCACTAGTTTCTTAATGAACACGTTCGCGAGTCTCTAAACGAACATGTTCATGAACTCATAAACTAAATACTGTTAAGCTCAAGCTCGGCTCGATAATGTTTTCAAGCTTGAAATTAAATCAGGTTTGAGCTCGGCTCGTTAACTTAATCGAACGAACTTTTTTCGAGCCAAGATCTAAATAACTCACGAATGACTTGACTCATTTATACCCCTAATAATAAGTACAAATTTCAGAGTTAGAATCACAATGACTTACCAGCATAGTTCACTACCAGTAACAAAAACGTGTCCCTATATTCTAGATGCTATTATATTCTTGGATAGGTGTGTGTGTGAGATGCTACTCTCAAAATCTATAAAATATTATCAAAATGAAACATGTTTGATTCTTATATAAAGATCTATCATTCAGAAATTCATAATCATCAATTTATCCAGCACTTTATCAATATTTTTGCATTTTTATTTCTTCAACAAAAAAAAATGATGCCAAATACTAATTGACACAAATAGAAAAACATACTAGGATTCATTTGTTATCAAGAATTTTGTAACTTTGCTTGGCAACAGCAAATCAAGACATCAAACACGATTTTTTGGGAAGGCTTATGAGATCCTCGATAGAATGATGCGAATCTGATGAATACACATGTTAAGTCGGGACAACTTGGCGAGAAATTGAGCGTAGTGGACAAAGTGAAATCTTCTGGTGGTACTCTTATCACTACTATCGGAAGCCCTTCATATCTTCGAAGCAGAGATGAAATTGAAAGGCGTCGATCATAGCACATTGACATATAACACAATGATCTCGATTCTTTGCCGTCACAAACAATAATGGAAAAATGCACTCAATGTCTTTAGAGGAAATGGAGAGCTCGTCATGCAAGCCTGATCTTCAAACATACATGTCATGCCATACTCGGTGAAAGAGAGCTAGACGGTGATTGGTTTGACTACTTAAATAACTCTCGATGCCTATACAGCACAAATACACAGCTTATGCCGAGTAGGTGATATCAGGTTGGCGACGTGCGTCTTTGATGAGATAGCACCGTGGAGGCGGGCATGCAAGAAGTCGAGCATAGGAACGTGAATAAGTATGTAGAAAAGATGAGAATTTTGATGAAACAATTGTAATCAAAGATGAGAACTTTGATTCTCTATTAGCAAAGGTTATTTTCTTCATTTTATTTAATTTTTATTGGCTCACATTAAATTAGAGAAATTTCATTTATAAACAAAAGATCAATTGAATATATTTTTATATTAATTTTTAAAATATATTTAAGGAATACATTTTTATAAAAAAAAATAAAAATGCTAGTAATTTGAGTTCTTTGTGGAATTATTCGAAATGATGAATTTCAATTTAGAGCATATTTCCTATTAAAAAATAAATAAATATCAATTTTAGTTGTTTTTCAATCGGTCAGAATGATAAATCGAAGATATTGGTCCAGAAATCAATGCATAGACGATATTTACGGGAAGAACGGAGTCATGGACAGTGTTCGTCCACTGGGAAACTGCCACGCGTCCTATCCGATACCATGCGTCGCCGGCCCTTGTTGATATCGAAATTGAATCGGGCCTCCTTGAAACCAGGCGGGATATGTGGATCAGAGATGGTCCACTGCCTGCTCCGCTCTAGTCCGGCCCGCCGCCACCCTCCTCAGGTTCCGTCCGAAGCCGCTTCACTGCCGAAGACTCCCGGTCTCCGCCTTCTACCTAACTTCCTTCTCCTCCTTCTGCGGTAGTCCCATGGACGGCCTCAGTCCTGCCACTATCCTCGTCCTCTCTGGCAAGTCCCCTCAAGAGGACGCCCTCGCTCTATCACTCAAATGGAGGTCGGATACAGTGAAGTTGATCGACGAAGAGGAACCAGAGACTAGGGTTTTAGTTGGTTTCGAGGCCGAGGCCGCCACCTTTGATCCTCGTACATACATGGGCGCCCTCAGCACAAGCCGGTTCGTGCGGCTCCTCATATTGTCCCCGAAGATTCCCTCCACCCATGACCTCGTTTCCAAGTGGGAGCAACCGAAACCCATCTCGTTTTTCTCCTCATTCCAGTTCTCGATTCGTTTATTGGGTTTTGAATCCCCCGCATTGGGTTTTTGTATCGTGGATAGGAACTTCGCTGAGCTTTCTCTGGGCACAGTCTGTGTTTCTGATCTGCAGTACAAAGGAAGAGGTCTTCATGAAATTGCAATTTTGGTTTTGGTTCTCGTTCACTGTTTCTTTGTTTTCTCTTGAGTCTTTGAAGTTTGTTATTCATAAAAGAATCTCTCTCTCTCTCTCTCTCTCTGACTATGAAGGTCGAGTGAAGAATGTTTAGGAATCGCCCATTGGTTGCCTCCTTTTTTGGTTGCCTCCTTTTCTCCTTCACATTGCAGATGGAAGGAAGCTACCTCTTTTGCAGTATGGTGTATCTCTTGCTCTATCTCTTGCAGTATGGTGTATCTCTTTTGGCTCTTCTTTCAATTTTTTTTCTTCTCAATTTAACTTTTGACCAATTATCTGTTGATTTATGGATATGATCAAATTTCAGGTTTGCCAAATCTTGATGTTAGAATTAAGTGGCCGAATGATCTTTATCTAAATGGCCTGAAAGTTGGTGGAATTCTTTGTACTTCAACTTATAGATCAAAGAATTTCAATGTTTGTGCGGGTAAACAGGTCCCTTCTTTTGTATTAGCGTGGGTTTTCTAATAATGTTATTTTTGAGTGCTCCTGACCTTCTAGTAAAACACTGGTACAATTGAAAACCTGTGTGAATTACAATGATTTGAAAATCTATTGTACTGGAATTATCCTCTTTTGTTGTATTTTATTTTTCTTGTTGGATATATAAGTTAAGTAGATGACTATAGCTTGTGTATTTGGTCTAATTTGATCCACTAGGTTCTCCTTAGGCACAATTTGTGAACTATTCTTTTACAGGCAATGGATTGAACTTGGACAATGAGAATCCAACTACATGTTTGAATGCTGCACTGCAAGAGATCAACCCAAGTTCACTTTGCCTAAGTAGAGAAGAAGTGTTTGCATGATTTTTCAATAAATTCGAGACTCTTTTTGAGATTTTCTTGACTGAAGGTAAATTCCATATTTATATTTTTCATTAATGCCATCACTATGCGGTGTTAGATATTTATTTTATTGTGCAAGGTCACTAGTCCTTTTGAACTTGTTCAACCCCATCTGTGGTTCGTGAGTCCTGGAACAAGGAGACTGACTTGTTCTGGATTGGGAAGCATTTATTTATTTATTTTTGATAATCCAAGTGTCCGAGCTTCATTCTACTAATTCTGAAGATAGAAGGGCTCGTTCAAGTTGATTTTTATTTCAATCAAGCTTCCACTTTCTATCAGTTTCAAATGTAAAAAATTGATATTATTCACTATAGTGGTTTTCTAGTGAAAGGTGGTGAGGAAAATGTTAGAAGCAATTAAATCTCAAATCTTAACCTAGACGCATCATTGGTATTTCTGCCTTGTGATTGTTACGTCCTTATTGGAAATTTGGGACTTAGATGGTTAACTAGAATTCCACTCCTCCGCTATGACATGCTTCCATATCCATATCTGATCCCTGCTTAGGCTTTTATTTTCTGCTTTCATTCTAATATTAATAGCTACCGAAAGATGTCAAATTCCAACTATTAACACAAATACACAAATTGTTTGGTTTCTTTTTTTCTCCTACAGGTTTTCAGCCTCTTGAGGAGCTTTACTATATAAGACATGGCCTCACAGGTATTTCAATATCATGGCCACTACTATCTATCTTTTGTAGCTATTGATGCTGAAATTTTTGTGCAAGTAAGCTATTTACTTCAATAAGTGTGCATGGAGAAAATTTGATGTGATAATTTTTCTTTTCTTTCTATGAGAATATTTATCTCTATCTTCTTGTCAATAAGTGTGCCTATTGGCAAATTGCTAGTTATGTCATGGATGATCCTATATTTGTGTTTAATTTGGATAATACACTTTAATAGAGGGGATCTTCAAGTTTTGTTAACATGACAGATATGTCATTTATAGATAATGTACCGCCTCATGCTTGCCAATCTTCAACTAGCAATGCAATACACTCAAGATTTTGTTTTTTCTTCCACTTAATGGCTTCTTCATATTGAATGATATTATGTTTTACCCAGTGTATTCAATAGCGGCGAATAGCGCGCTACATAGTGCGCTATCGCGCGCTACGACCAGCGAACGCTGCAGAGCGTTCGCTGAATCGCGATTGTCCCGAATAGCCCACGCTATTCAGGACAAAAGCGTCGATAGCGCACATAGCGTGCGCTATCATGCCCTAGCGCCCCATAGCGGGCGCTAAAATTACAAATTGCTGACCAATAGCTAGGGCAAAGGTGAGTCGAATCGTGACTGTGGCAGAGGCGAAGGTAGGGCAGACTGCAGAGGCGACAGGCGGCGATCGGCGAGCAGCGAGCGGTGACCTGTGAGTGGTGGCGAGGGACAGCGATTGGAGGTAAGCTTTTCTCCTTCCTTTCGTTTTCTTCGTTTAGGTTTTCCTTCTCGTTTTTTTTTCTCGAAGGAGCAAAAACGATTTCGCGATTTCCAGAAGTCGGGCATCTGGATCGATCCAGCGATCGATCCAGGGTCGAACAGAAAGGATCTGGATCGATCCAGCGACCGATCCAGATCCTTTCTGTTCGAAATCTGGATCGGTCGCTGGATCGATCCAGACCCTGGATCGATCGCTGGATCGATCCAGATCCTTTCTGTTCGACCCTGGAAGGATCTGGATTGATCAAGCGACCGATCCAGGGTCTGGATCGATCTAGCGACCGATCCAGATCCTTTCTGTTCGACCCTGGATCGATCGCTGGATCGATCCAATTCCTTGGATCGATCCAGATGCCCTGGATTGATTTTTTTTTTTTTTTTTGCTGATTTGTTTCTAATTAATTAATTATTTATTCTGATTTTTTTTTTCTAGGATTTTGATTGTCTAGTTAGAATTTGCAATGTCTACGAATTTATCAAAAAAAGATAAAAAAGATATTGGTTGGAAGTATTGTTATCAAAATGAAGGGGAAAAAGCTGTTCGGTGCAAATTTTGTCATCATATATCGAATGGAGGGATTACTCGCTTGAAGGAACATTTAGCTCAAACTCATAAAGGGGTTGCACCTTGTGTTAGTGTTCCGGATGATATTAAGAAAGAAATTAGAGAATCACTTGACAAAATTAGAGCATCTAAAAGTAAACAAACTGAATTGTTACGAGAGATCGGTGAAAGTCCCCAAAGTATGAGTACACAATCATCAAAAGTTGGAAGTGTAGGGGGAAATTCAATTGGATGTTCTGGATCTGGTAGTGGTGAATCAAAAGGTAAAGGTACTCTTCATGGGTTTGTTAGTTCCGAACCTCGACAAACAACCCTAAATTCGACATACAAAAAAGATTTGTTGGTTGATGTGAAGCGTAGAATTGGTCGTTTTATTTACTCTGCCGCACTTCCGTTTAATGTTGTGAATGATCCTTATTGGCTGCCTATGGTTGAGGGCATTGCGGAATATGGAAGAGGGTTCAAGCCTCCTTCAATGCATGAGTTAAGAACTTGGATACTTAAAGCTGAGGTTGATGGCATCAACCTAATATATGAGGAGCATAAAAAGGCATGGAAAAAATATGGATGCACTATTATGTCCGATGGTTGGACGGATGGAAAGAATAGAAGTTTGATCAATTTTTTAATAAATAGTCCCGCCGACGCTTTCTTTTGATGCATCAGATTCTATTAAAAATGGGGAATTGATCTTTAAATATCTTAATGATGTTGATGAGGTGGGAGAGGAAAATGTAATTCAAATTGTCACGGATAATGCTTTGAATTGCATTAAGGCGGGGAAAAAATTATGGAGACTAGACATAGAATTTGGTGGACACCTTGTGCGGCGCATTGCATTGATCTAATGTTGGAGGATATTGCAAAGTTGAAGATTTTTTCTGACACAATTGAGCATGCTAAGATGGTTGTGAAGTTCCTTTATGGTCATGGGACTATACTTTCTTTGATGAGAAAGTATACAAACGGGAAAGAAATTCTCCGTCTCGTTACTCGCTTTGCTACTTCATTTCTCACTCTTCAGAGTATGTATAAGGTTAAAAGGCCACTTGAACAAATGTTTGCTTCCGAAGATTGGGTTAGTTCACCACTATCTCAAACAACTCAGGGGAAGGTCGTGAAGAGAATTGTTATTAACGATCCCAACTTTTGGCCACATGTTGCATTTTGTGTTAAGAGTGTTGTTCCTCTTGTAAGTGTGTTAAGGGAAGTTGATTCGGAGGAGAGATCGGCCATGGGATATATTTATGAACTTATGGATAAGGCAAAAGAGACAATAAAATTTAATTGTGGGGGAGTTGACAGAAAATACAAACCCATTTGGAAAAAAATTGATTCACGATGGACTCCACAACTTCATCATCCTCTACACGCGGCCGGGTACTATTTGAATCCGCAATTGCGTTATGAAGAAAGATTTTCTTATTGTGATGAAGTTAGAGATGGATTGTATACTTGCATAGATAGGATGTTGTCTTCTGATGATCGTCTTAAAGCAGACATCCAATTGGACTTATATAATAAAGCTGAAGGAGAATTTGGAACTCCAATAGCAAAACGAACAAGAATGTTGCGAACTCCGGGTAAAATTTTCTTCTTGTAACCGTTCTTGTAAAATTATACTAGCATTCATATTTTAAAATTATATACATTCTTGTAATTTTTTTTAATGTTATTACTTATTAGTCTTGTGGTGGGAATGTTTTGGAAGTAAGACACCCGAGCTTACTACATTTGCAATTCGAGTGCTTGGTCTCACTTGTAGTGCTTCGGGATGTGAAAGAAATTAGAGCACTTTTGAATCGGTGAGTATTCTAAGTTTCTAACTCTACTTGAATTTTAATTGTTTTATAATTTTCATATCATTGTTTATTTTTATATATATATGTTTTCTTTTTTGTAATATTAGATTCATACAAAAAAGAGAAATAGGCTTGAACATGCAAAGTTGAATGCGTTGGTGTTTGTGAAATATAACTTCAAGCTTAGGGAGAGAAGTATTAGGAGGAGAGACAAGATTGATCCCATTGTAGTTGATGAAATTAATTCAGATGATGAATGGATAACTGAGAAAGAAGGTCCAGTTCTCCCCGTAACTACTAAATGGCTTGAAGATGATGAATTATTTGAAAGTGATCCTATTGTGAGTGTGCCATCTGCTACTTTTGAAAGTCTTTTCGACTCAGATAAGCGAGTCGAAGATGTTGAGGATATAGTTGAAGTTCCTCCTACGAATTCAAAAAAAAGAGTTGCTGAAAATTCAAGTAAGCACTAAGCATATGCAAATTATTTATTTATATCTACTTCATCTATAATTGATTCTTAAATGTTGTATCTCTTATATAATAGGTGGAAGCAAAGACAAACAAGCAAGGTTGAGTCTTATTGATGTGGAAGATAATCATCTTGATGCTGAAAATTATGGAGTAATTCCAACTTTTGATAGTGGAAATTTTCCAACCATAGACACTATTGATGATGATAGTGATATAGAGTTGGATGATACTGATTATTTTTAAGTTATGTTGTTTTAATTATAAGACTTTTTAAATTGTTGGTATGGGATATTTTGACATGTAATGAATTATTATGATTAATTTTAGGTTATGTTATTTTTATTTTACTTATATAAGTATATTTTATTTTTTAAAATTTAAACATTGACGTGCACGAAAAGCTTGCGCTATACGCTACGCTATTTACGCTACGCAATGACAAGACAAAAACGCTATGAACCAACGCTACGCGATTTAAAACACTGGTTTTACCAAACTAGACTTGTTATTTGTCCTCAACAATGGTAGGAAAAAAGTTTGACTAATTGTATTGTTTATGTCCTAATGTTAATGTGATTATAATCTTCCCTTAACTTGCCATCATATAGGCCTAAATTTTCTGAAACTTCTTATCTGTAGTTCTTTTCTTTTCTATTATCCTTTTTGGAGTAATACAACTCTGTTATGCTTATAAACTTCTTATCTGTAGTTCTTTTCTTTCAACCCAGGTACCTGAACCTAACCCAACCCCAAAAAAGTTTGAGTTAGATTTCGAGTCCAACCCAATTTGACTATATCCTAAAACTCTCAATCCTAATCCAATATTTTTCGTGATGACTCAAATCGCCTTGCATATAGAGGTATTTTAGATATACAATTATGGATTTCACGTTCTACCAAAAAGAACTCTTTTAATGATATAAATAATTGGGCAAAAAATCAAAATGATGCTCCATCCCACTAACTCTCCCAGTAAAATAAAAGAGTTGCCCTCAGTATCTTTCATGCATTAAATTTAGATGGATTTGACATGTTCATCAATATTTACATTGTAGCAGTTACGGTTTCGTAGCTGCTACAACGCAAATACTACCATGTTCACAATTGTAGTAACTACGAAATCATAGCTTCTACCATAGTTTGTAGGAACGTGATCCTACGCTTGATCGATTTGGGATCAGGATCGGATGGATTAGATCATAGAATCATATGATCCTATCAAAAATTCTTGAAATTTTATGATTAAACATTATCTTAATTATACGTGATTAATAATTTAAAAATGACTAAAAAAATCATTTGCATATAAATAGATTAATAATTTTGCATATACACGCAACTGTCGATATTCGACACCATAGTTGACATTGTTATCCAATTTAAAAGCCAACAAAGTGGTTGACGTAGCGGAAACTATTGATTCCGTTAATTTGAACAGAATGTTGGAAATAATCTTTTAAAGATCTGTTGATCAGCAGAATATCAAGAAATAGGCATCCAAAACAAATAATTTGGGAAAATGAATGGCAGGAATATTATTAATGATCAAAAATATTCCCCCAAAATCAACTAAATAAATGTTTTAATTAGTCTCAAAATCCTAATTTTGCAAAAGATAAAAATAACCTAAATTATAAAGTAATAAAAGGACTAAAATTCTTCTAGGCTTTTAAAAATGATTTAAATTACATTTTTCGGGCTTGAGACTGAGTTGTTACGGGTTAGACCCCGATAACAGTTATAGGTCATTCAACCCGAGTCAAAAGTTAGTTTTCTTGCCCATGGAATCATTTGTAACGTAGGATCATATCGATTCTACCGATCTTGCTCTGATCCCAACGCAGAAAATGATCCCAACCGATCCAAGACCGTTTTGGTACTTTTGGATCATTGGATCATGTTATCCTACATTCTGGATCACGATTCTACAAACTACAGTTGCTACAACAGTTGTAACAGTTACAATATGGATTCAACTTGCTCTCTTAATATTCACATTAGCCGCTACGAAAGTAGTTGCTACAACATGTGACGCCCCCACTTTCACAATTTAGGTGAAAGATAATAATGGAAATAATATACTAGAGTTGAGTAATTATAATTTAGAGTTCTTTTGATTTTCTTCCAAACATTCAAGTGGTTAGCCAGGAAAGAAGGATAAAATGATAGAAATTGTAATAATTTCCATTAAAAATTATAGAGTTGTGAAGTTATTTTAAATCTAAAATAAAGTATGGTGGTTAAAATGAAATTTACTATATTTTATCTATGAATACCCTCAAATTTAATTAGGATTTGTAAAAAGAAAAATTAACTTGTATAGTTGGCGCCAAATAATTTTAAAAAAATTATAAAGTAAAACTTTCTCTCTCTCTTTTAATAATCCACGGGATACAAATTCTATTTTCCAAACTTTTTAATGGTTTTAAGGAAAATATTAAAAAGAGAGACTCAGAGCATCCACTATCGTGGGAGCTCTCCAAGAAATCTCTCGATGACACATCAACATCACATTAAAAGTAAAAAACCTCACACATCTTTCCACTATTAAAACATCTCTCAACAACATCTTTATGGATTTCACACTTTTTTGTTATATATATTTCTCATCTCTTTTTTTTTTAAACAAAAACTAAAAAAATATTTTTTTAAACAAAAACTAAAAAAAATATTTTAATAAAAAAAAATGAAGGAGCAGCTCCCTAAGCATGCTCCCTCCCACCATAGCCACGTTGACGAAGGAGTTTCCATTATGGATGTCCGTATGACATCGAATATTCATCCCATTCAAATACATTTTCTAAACTTTACAATAATTATGAGGAAAAGGGGGGAATTTTTTAAAAAACACAAGGAGGAAAAAAAGGGGCTAAAATTAAAAATTACAATATTCATCTTGTTCACCTCCAAAAGCACCACGTCCGTGCTAAGATGCTGAGTGGGCCACCAACACCTCATCATAGTCCTCCTTCTCTTTGTAGCTCGTTGACGCCACCCCTTCACTCTCCGCCATCATCTTCCTCTAGTCAAGATTGTGCAAAGTCTCATGGTCGCTTGCGAACTGCCTCATCTTCCCAGCATCGATGCATGCGCCAAATTTGACGTCGGAGCTGCCGCAAGGCATGGAGGCCCGACATCACCACCAACCGCATCGACGATTGACAAGTCCATCAAGGACGCCTTCACTGGCAAGGCCTCCGACACGAAATCCACTGACAGTAAGTGTCCTCTACTTCTTCCTCTTTTTTTTTTTTTGCTATGCTAAATCCTGCCCATTACTCATGCTCTTGTTTCTCCTGTTTTATGCCGTGAATGACAGTGCTGGTCTTGGAATTGACGATTCCTTGATTGATCAATAATGAATTTTCTATGAAGAACAACTTAGGAATGTGGGCTGTAATGGAGCTGTAGGACATGATAATCATTTAGAAAAAAAAAATGTGGTTCTGTTATGCAAACCACTTGCAGAATTGGGCTATTTGAGGATCTGAATGATCTTACTTTTGATTTAAATAGGTGACACCATAGGATAGGTAGTTCGTTTTTTGGGTAATGAGAAATTGTCCAATGCTACCTAAACTGAGTGATTGATCCACAGTGTTGTAACTACACAGAGAAATAAAAACCCATGGCCTGTTTTTCACTTGTCAAACTCAAGTATTTGACATTTTACTGGTCATAGTTGTTTTCACCTAGGGTACTAAACAGGGTTTACACATTACTTAGCATCTTTTTTATTGTGAAGATCCAATCACACATATCAGATGATGATTATGCTTTATTGTGTCTAACTAAACTAATATCATTGGTGTCCCACTGGAAATATCAAGAATGGTGAACGGTCAGGTATTATGTTGGACATACTAAATTAACATAATTTTTTTTCATTGTTTAACACAGTGTCCTAGTTTTTTAAAGTTATTGGGAGTGTCCCAAGTCATTGACACTGTCCACAAAATATTTTATCCTTCTCAAGATATTTTGTTGTGACATGTCAAAAGTTCTCTAACCTCTGAGTAGAATGTGGCATACATTTCTACTGTATTCCCTTAAATGAATTTAGTTATTTAAAAAAAAAAATCAAGAACTAAAACTAATAGTTGTATGCTATTAGAGATGGAGAAGAAAATATACTTTTGTTCTTTTTAGAATACAACTTACAAAGTGTTGAAATTCCATCTCAAGTGTATAAGTTGTGCTCTTCCCAAGTGTATGATGGATAAACAAAAGAAAATTATGGGATTATTTAAAAGCCAATATATTACAGCAAAGAACATTTGTAGTTTCTGTTTTGTTACTATCAATTTAAAACACAAAAATGCTGGTCAAACCTTCACATGTATTTTGCATCGTGTATCATTCTGCCTTCCCAGTAATTAATTTGAGTAGCTTGTTGGCAGAGGTATGAAACAACTTGGAAAGCAACCCTTGAATGTTGCTTTTTCTCTCTCTGCACCATCTGAAATTCTCATTCCAATTTAGTGGTAGCTTGGCCATATATGGTACATGACTATGCTATTTAGTGAATTCAATTGGTTCCCTGCAGTCAGTAGCTGCATTTGTTTGGGTAGTAGTTTTTTAGTAACTTAATAGGTAGAATACCATGTTATCGTGGTCTATTGATTGTTATTGACTGATGCAGAAATTCCTGCGAAAAGAAAATTTGAGAAACACAAGAAAAAAGTTCTCCATTATGAGAGCTTGCTTCAGAAAAATCCTTTTTGTCCAAACTGTTCCATCGCCTGGTTACTCTCAACATTGCATGTCGGGATGGTGAGAAGAATGTATCTATTCTTGAGCGCCTCATTAGCATATGTCCCAATCTCAAGGACCTCGGACTCAATCATGTCACCTCTCTAGAAAAACTTGTTGGCCTTTCTACACAGGGCTCCACAGCTGGTAGACCTTGGAATTGGCATTCTCATAGGAGAAGATCGTTCATGATTTCTCTCCAAGCTTGAATATGCTTTTGCTCACTTAAAACATCTGAAGAATCTATCTTGGAAAGCTGGACCATTTTACTTACCAACAATATATTCAATTTGTGAAGGTCTTGCAGCACTGTGTCTCCATCAGTCTAGCATACAAACACCAGAGCTCTCAAAAGTAGTTAGCCAGTGTAAAACTCTTCAACAGCTATGGGTATATCTTCATGGCCTCGTCTAATTAATATAGTTTTCTTCATTTGGAGCAATTGCATCTTTTGATATGCTATCCAGCTATTCCAGTGATAGGGTGTTTACTTTTACAATGCATGTTTTTTTTAAAATTCCTTATTGATTGTTTGTCTTTTCTCTGTGTACATGTTTTCGTACAATTCACTATTGGCAGAGACTTAAATTGTTAATTTTGGTTTTATTTTTTTGCTGCAGGAATGAATTTTATCAGTAGAACAGTCACTAACAAAAAAGTCTATATCATTGTTTTATTTCCCTGATAGTATGTCGTGCTTCTGTTTGTGTATGCATATTAACAAGGGACATGCTCTGTCAGGTTAGGGACTTAATTGAGGACGACAGGTTTATTGCTGTGGCATCATCTTGCAAACTCCTTTGAAAATTGTGAATATTTCCTTCTGATTGACATTATGTCCTCTCACAGAAATGGGCCTCATTGCTGTCTTTTCTGGTTGTGTAATGCGTGAGTCTGTTCTCTATTTTTGCCGGCAGATGACTAATTCTGCCCTCCTTACTATTGCTAATAATCGCCCCAATCTCACATATTTCCACTCTGCATCATGAAGCCTTACACCCCTGATTGGCTGATTATATTACTCAAGAACCTCTAGATGCTGGATTTGGGGCTATTGTTGAATCCTGCTAGGACCTCTCTCCATATCTGGTCTTCTTACTGATTGCGTGTTCACAACAATTGGGGCCTCAGCAAATCGTCTTGAGAGGCTCTCAGTTGGTTGTGGTGGTGATGGAGATGCAGGTCTTCATTACATTCTATCTGGTTGTAGGAAATTATGCGTGCTGGAAATTAGGAAATGTCCGTTTGGGATCAAGGCATTGTTGGACAATCCAGATAAACTGGAGACAATGCAATGCCTGATGTCGTATGGGGGAATGCAGATTATTAGCTAAGAAGATGCCACGGCTTCACATGGAGGTTATTGATGAGAATGGATGAGGGTCGTTGCAGTCAGTGATCATTTCTCTGTCAAAAAACTCTACATTTACAATAGTATTACTGGCCCAAGAATTGATGCCCCACCTTCTCTCTTGACTCTTTGGTGAAATCAGGTATTAAGTGACATCATCTTTATCTTGTTTGCCATCCTAATTGGCTTTCATGAAGTCAAACTCTTTGTTTGAAATGATGGGAAAGCAGTCAGTTTATAGTATCAAGCTCTGCATGTTTAGGACTTTAGATTTCAATCACTGTAAGTTATCAAGAATTCTCCTTTTGATCCTCACTTGTCAATGAGTTGTGAGTCTATGACTTGTGACATTTACTTAACATATAGAGCATTTCTTGACTTTTGGTTTAATATTTTGAGGATTATATGCCACCTCCAAGAACTAAAGGGGGCAGGCTATTTTAAATTGTGGAGCTATTTCATTTTATTAACTTATGGATGTTCTTAACATAGATTTTCCTATTAAAGTGGAAGGGAAAAGATAGGTATGCGTGCGGTCGGTACCCGCAGCTGCCTGCGCCTCGTGTGGCGTCAAAGCCGGCATTTGAAGAGGGCTGGGCACCGCACTTAGCGTTTGAAGCCAGTGGGATTCTCGGCTTCATCCTGGTAAACCTTGATGTTGGATTCCAGTCGTGCATGGATTTTGGTCGCTTACTACGGTGATTTTAACTGAACAATAGGAAGGGCAGAAACGATTTGAGCATACAAAATGTTACCTTAACCAACAATTCTTCATCAGTAATTCTCGAGGATTTGAGGGCTGTTTGTTATACCACACTGCCACATTCGATGGCATCTTTCTAGCGTAAGCCAAACAAACAGATGAAGAATCTAGAAATGCACATCACATCAGACGAGTGATCTTGAAGGTTCAGAATGCCACAGTCGATGCTGTTGTTCAATCCTTGCTGTCTGATCAATTTTGCAGCCAAATTCAGCTGGAAACAATCGCAAAAGTTGTGAGAAGACTTGCCGGTGAGTTCTTCGATGGGCTGGAATCGATCGGCTTTGCCAGGGACACGAAAACCATGAACTATTACTCGATGCCCTTTGCAAAGAGGAGAAAGTTGAAGTGGCTTGAGGAGCATTTTCAGCACTCAAGCCTCCCATTGCTCCCGAGGCTTATACTTTCAATATTTTCGTTCATGTTGTTTGAAAAACCTTATTACTCTTTACAAACTCATTTTTAAAAACATTTTTTTAAAAAAAAAATCAAGCCATTTTAAAAATGAATTTAAAAGATTTTTTTTCTTCAAAATATATTTTTTTTAATTTTAAGATATTTTGAGAAGTATTTGAAATAATTTTGATTATCACGTGACTGGCATGCGTTCCACAACTAAAGAAAAAAAAAATGAAGTGCACAAACAGTGAGTGAGGATCCCAATCTTTACAATAATCATATCCTTCATGGCGCATTCTAAATCTTAAATCCTAATCGATGCAGGAATACCTAGATGAGGAACTGGAAGCGGGTGCAAATACAGACGCGGAGAAGGCCCGGGGGACCAATCATTCAGCTGCTCCGGTAGATTTAATCGGTGCACCATCTTCCTTATCGAACGCTTTCTCGCTTTAATCGAATGCCTCGATCACCGCCCAATCACTCACATTCTCTCTCTCAAATCAATTTCTGACCGTAGAGCGAGGGGCATGAGCGTTCGGCTTGAGATACGAGTTAAGAAAAATAATATGCTCAAGTAAATACTCAAGGATAAATATATAAATGATGGAACATATAAAGAGTGAAATGTGAACGTGGTCCATGAATTTCTATATCTATCTAGAGCATCTCAAGATTTCTTGAGGCTCTAGGCAAAAAAAAAATTAAAAAAACAAAATTTTTTAATATATTTTTAATTTTCTTTAACATTTTTCATTTAGATTGAAAATAATAATTTAAAAAATATTTTTAAAATTAGTTATTAAAAAAAATATTATTTTTTAAAAAAACTAATTTTTGATATAAAATTTAGTTTTGTATTTTGATAATAATTTTATTTATTATTAATAAAAATATTAAATTATTTAATCTTTTTAGTTAGAATGTCAAATACACTTTATTAATTTTAATTTTAAAAAATTTATTTTTGTTAATGCATTTTTCTTTGTATTTTATGATAAAAAAAATCTCTAATTCATATTATTATCGAGAAATAAAAAGAAAGAACGAGGAAGAAATATTATCGGCAAAGGAAGAGAAGGACGTTCTCTGCGAGTATCATTAGTGAGGAAGGAGAAACATGTAAAATCGTTGATGAAAAAAGAAAAGGACACAATGCACTAATGAGAGAACTATTAGGATTTTTAAGAAATATTGAGGAGAAAAGAATTCATTAGGTTTTATAAGAATAGTATTACTAATTGCAAAATAAAATGGGAAATAAAATGGGAATCTGATTAATAATAAAAAAAAAGAGAAAAAAATATGTCAATTTAAAAATGAATTATATTTAAGGCAGAATAAAATCTCATATAAAATTATGGTAGACAATTAATGAGGAAATAAAGATAAGTATAAAGTATAAATAGGAAGTTGAATCAATAATGAATTAATTAACAAGGTGTCATTAATGAATTAGTATGACATTTATAATTAATTAATATTAATGATGTTAATTTAATTTTTCAATATATTTAATTAATTAATCAATGAGCCCCAAATAAAATTGGGACTCTAGGCATATGTTTTAATGGTCTATGCCTTGAGCGGGCTTGTGTCTATCTTTAAATATTTTTTTAAAATTTTTACTTAGGTATATCATTCCTCCATAAGCTGATTACCGATTTATGCAACCAAAGGAAGCAAATGCGATCGAGTCGCTCCGTGACCCTGAGTGACCTTCTTCGCTACGATCAATAGGTAGCGACTTTAGTCACCGAACCGATGCGGCACGACGCTGATATTTCCGGCATTAAGGTAGACCCGGAGTTATGCCCAGGTCCAACATCATCCGCATGGTCACATTGAGCACTTCAAATTGTTCCAAAATACCGATATTAAGGTAGACTCGAGTAACGTTCACTAGAAATTTGTGGGGCTGGCGTCCCAAGTTTAACATTTTTTTAAATCTGTGGGGCCATCATCCACATGAGAACGAATTCCTCCCAGGTGTAAAAATCAACTTCGCCAAAATCCATAAAATATTTTAATAATCCTGGAAAGAAAAGACAAGAAGGAATCTAGACACTTCCTTAAATTAACAATAAAACAGTAAAATTTTAAAAAATAAATTAATCACTTAAATTACAAATAATATCATTCATCTCTTACCATGCTATTAAAAAAACAATCTAAACACTTCTTTAATAAAGTAGTCAACTAAAACATATGTTTAATTCCATTATAGTTTCACGATATAATTATAATTTCTATAATCCATCGGTTTCCAAAAATAAAATAATAATAATAATAATAATAATAATAATAATAATAATAATAATAATAATAATAATAATGGCAAGTCAAGTGAAATTTGACTCCTTCAATGACTAGGCTTATTTTATTTGCTTCCTTCGTTTAAACCTAAAAGCAAGTGAGTGCCGTCACCTTCTGTATGGCCGATCAGATGGACGAGTTTGGCGACCTTATCGCCGCCTCCCGCTCCGCTATGGCCAAGCACATTCATGAGTTGAAGTAGCTTATCGCCACCTCCCGCTCCGCCGCCGCTTCATCCTCCAGCGAGAAGCTGTTGTTGGAGACTAAGTTCCGCGGCATCTTGTCCAGTCTCCTCCACGACTATGTCGTCCCATCTTCTAGTGCAGGTACATCTTCTAGTGCAGGTACGTCGGATTTTCTTCCTTCGTTTCCGAACATAAAACTTATTATTGATAGTAAAATATTAACTTTCCTGTTGAGATATCTTCAAGCATTTATAACAGCCTTGGTTTAGATGAACAATCCGGGAATAAAGCAGCTCGATAAGAACCTAAACCTAGAACTAACATAATATAACTCAATTGAGACATTGTGGAATAGGCTAAACTTCTTTCTATTTCTGTTTGAGCAAGAGCCAATGTAGCTCCTAATAGTACTGTTATTACACTTATTAAAGAAATAATATTCATTATGTAAGGTATGGATATGAAAAGAGGAAGAAATCTAGCTACAAGAAAAATTCCCGCTGCTACCATGGAAAATTCCCGCTGCTACCACCATGGTAGCAGCGTGTATAAGAGCCGAGATAGGAGTAGGTCCTTCCATTGCATCAGGTAGAACAATTGATAGTTAGAAAGAAATTTTATTACTTAATTATTACTTCATAAAATAAAATAATTATTTTATTACTCTATAAAATATAAAATGAAAACTTTTAGTTAATTACAATTACATTAATATTAATTTTTTAAATTTGAATAAATAAGAATTTAATGATAATTGCAATGAAATTTTTAGAAAATTCTATTTCTAGTTAGTAACTTCTATTTAATTTATTTTTGTTTTCTTCTTCTTCTTCAGCTCGGATAAAAAATGTAAGATTTAAGCCGATACAAAATTCAATAGGCCCGACCAATCTCCTAAAGCAAAATAAGCACAAGGAAAGAACAATAGGCCGGACCAACCCGCAGGTAGAGCCAATAACTCAATAGGCTAGACCAACCTCCTAAAGCAAAATAAGCACAAGGAAAGAGCAATAGGCTGGACCAACCTACAAAAAGGAAACTGCCTCTATGAAACCAACCATCCATAATATCAAATAGATCATTTTCTTCTTTGGTAAATTTACCAATGGCTATAGTCATAGTGATCCTCCTATTTAACTACTTCAACCATTTCTGAACACCTCATAGCATTTCCAAGGCATAGGTTAGTTTGATTATATGTGGACTTTTTCTAGTTCCATGCCCTGTACAATGATGGGTATCGAAGATACAAATTATCCTTTTCTATTGGGGCACAAACCAATCTAGGTAAATAAATCCATGAGCTCAATTTGATTAGTCCTTATAGCTTATCTTAATACTTTCTTTTATAACTTTATTTATACATTTATACTATAAATAAAATACTATAAAAATACTATTATTTTATAGTTATGTATCTGTCAGGTAACGAGAGGGATGTTAACTCGGTTCTCAAGTTGCTCTCATACGCAGCTCGCAACTACCCCGGTGTCTTCTACAATGGTCAGGCCGCTGTTGTACTTCCAGTAGTCGGCCGTGTTCTTCCCTTCCTTGCGGAACCTGCCTTCAGGTCACATCTTCAACCTTAGATCTAAACACATTTCCAATGAGCATCAAATAACTAATCCTTTTGGTTCCAATTTCTCTAGTTCCCGCCATGGAGATATATTTGAGACAATTACTTCTCTTTTATCGCTACTTGGAACTGGAGAGCCTGAAGTCTACAGACAATTCTTTTTGGATGCCATGGACCTTGTTCGAGGTACAATTTCATTATTAGAAGCGTTGTGATCTACTTTTTTTTCCACTCTCTCATGTAGAATTTCATTCTATATTCTATAATTGGCTTATGTTATATTCACAGATGTTTTGTACATTTCATCAACCTCAGATAGCGTTTTGCTGAAGTGTTTCAGCGAGTCATTTTCTTTGATATTAGAGTGCCCTGTGACGTTTAGTGAGCTTCCGGTTTGTTGCCAACCTCTGGATGGCCCGGGTGTACTGGTTGGTCTCACTGATAAAACTAGATGGCAACCATTTGTTGCATGGACAATCAGACTCATTAACAAGTGTATGATGGAAGGGACTCTCCATGTGGAAGAGCTTATTAATGTTTCTTTTGCTTATTCAGTCTGTTCTTCTTTACTGTGCTATCGGGATGCAACTCTGAATATGGTATGTTGGTATCGCTAAAATTAATTTATCATGAACATGCTGTATACATGCTGATGAACTTGCATTTTTGTATTCTATGGGAATTTGGTTTTATGCAAACAGGCTTGTTTTGACTTTGCACGAATAACAACTGAGGTGATCGATGCAGATATAATACCCGTTGAAAATGTTATTCGTTCAATAGCATGCATACTGTGTCTTGATGAAAGTAAGTCTGTGGCATTCAGGTATGGACTTTATGTTTGATATTTTGTTCAGTCTTTGTGCAGATTTTATTTCTACTTGCTGTAATTTTTAGAAGTGGCAACAAATTGATAAATACACACACAAATAATGTCGAAAGGTAGAGTGATTCTTGTCTACAAATGGTATTTTACACTATCTCCTTTTTGCATACAGAAGTAGTGCTTGATCTTGACATAGAGTTTAATACCCCTCTTCCCATTAATCCCACAAGCTAGGTTGGGAGATCATTTAACTTTTCTACATGGAGGTTATACAAACTTGAAAGTTAACAAATGTAAAAAACTTGGAGATTAGTACTGTAATTGAATAAGAAGTTGAGAAAAATAAAATAGCACATCTTCAAGAATATGTTAATGACCATTGAATCCGCCAGTGTCAACTAGTTGAGTGTTAATGTGGTTAGTAGTTTAGTAGTGTAGGAGAGTTTTTTGTAAGAACTTGAAATAGCTCCCTCATCAACCATTGATGATAATCTCTAAACTTTTTTTTTCTCTCCTTAGATATAATTACCAAGGGGATAGTTTACTGACCAATGCTATACACAAAGCCTTGACTTTTGGCTGGTTAGAAGTTTGTAGTAGGAGCTTGCTGTCTC
Source organism: Zingiber officinale (assembly GCF_018446385.1). Classification (NCBI taxonomy): domain Eukaryota; kingdom Viridiplantae; phylum Streptophyta; class Magnoliopsida; order Zingiberales; family Zingiberaceae; genus Zingiber; species Zingiber officinale. The sequence continues at coordinate 144,976,937 of NC_055989.1, forward strand.
GTTTGTTTGAGACAGCTGCAAGCTCTATCTTGCAACACTTCTTCTTTTAAAAAGTTCTACGTTCAATTCTCTAATGATGCACTAAATCTTTGCAGAAACACAATATATGATTCTTGTATGGGTGCTTGCCTCCATCTACTACATTCTTCTTGTTCGGATAAGATTATTGAATCCACAGCTAATGAGATTATTAGTGCTTTCCCTAGATCCATATGTAGCACAGAGAGCCGTGAACTTCAGGTCAATTAACTGTTAACTTTGGTATTTTTTTATAATTCATTTTTGGTTCTCTAAGTGACACATGGTTTCATCAGTTGGCTATGTGTAGTGCCTATACAAGAATTGCTAAAAGCTGCCATCCGCAAATTTGGGAACCTAGACTTCTTGTTAGGATGCTATGTTCAGAAAGACCTTGTTTACCCTTGATTCAATGCATCCGAGCAGCAATCACTATACTAACTCCCAGTTATGTTCTAGAAGGTGAAGTTGATACTAGCACATCTGTTGCTAATTTAAAGTCATCTGTGTTGCCGCAAATCAGTAGCAAAAGGTCAATGGAAATCAACTCTACTGTTGAGTGCAAGCGTCAAAAGACTTCAGATTTTCTTGTGGATATTGAGGAGAAGAAAAAGTTTGCAAATGAACTGAAGAGATCAATTTGTTTGTTTCTTGAATCTGCAAAACCTGCAAGTTTGAAAGCCTCTACACTAAAACCAGAAACAAATATAACAGCTCTTAGCCTCCTCTGCCTTTCCTTTTCAGCTCACCCACATTCCAGTTTATCCTCTACCATTTTCCATCAAATTTTTTCTTGGATTCCTTGGATATGCAAGCAGGTTTGTAAATCAATGTCAGATGAATGTACTGCAGAACAATACTTGTGATTTTTTTTATTCATTTTCCATTATTAACTCTCAACTATTTAGTTTGCTGCACAGGCAAAGGATTCAAGCTTACTAGTATCTGCTTTGCCAACCTATTTACAAGCTGTTCACAACATATTGTGTCTTCAAGGTATGCACCACCTAGCATTCTATCATTTTCTTTGTTGGATTGTATGAAATTACCAACTAGGTTTCTACAGTTTATTTTTGCTGGCTTTGTTTTAGGTCGTTAGTTCAGTCAAATAACTTCTTTTGTTGTTTTTTTTCAAGGAGGTTGTTTAGTTAAATTTTAACCACATTTTCAAGAAATCACCTATTTTTCAATTTTTAAGAAATGATGGAAGATACACACAAAAAGATGCATTTCAAAAGGATTAACTGATCAAAGGAAATAGGAGCAAAAAACATAGAACCATAACAAGTCAATTCAAGGAATGTGGAAACAAAGTAATATTACACAATAATATACACATTGCTCACCTGACTTTTAAACTTAAACTCTGAGGTTGAATATACTGATCTTTCTTCATTCTGAAATACTACTGTTCCTTCCAAACACTTGGCTACAAACATGCCTAATTGGACTGTTCTTTTTATTCGGTTCACATTTTTATTTAGGCACACAAAAAGTTTTAGTTTACCTTGATTTGTTCTTTTGTTTGGTACACAAAACAAGCTATGTTAAGGTTGTGGATAGTGGATATGATAGTTTGGAAAGTTTTAGAAATTACTAACCCATACCCATGATACATAGCAACATGCTACCAGAAGATCCAGAGTTTGTTAATGCATGTCAAGTATTTTGAAGTTTGAATCATGAACTCATACAATAAGCTTTGTAGTTATTGCAATTCATTTTTTTTTGTGCGGTTATGCATGTGAGTAGATGTCTGAGATTTTGAAGCAGTGCTTGGTTCAGTGCTAGATGAGTGTCTGTTTCTACTTTCATTACAGCATAATCTTTTAATGTTTAGGCCCATGTACTGATGTACCTTATTAATTTTGTGGAAAAATAGTTAACTGCATTCAATGAGATAGCCATATACATAGGAGGTCCTTTGAAAAATTAACTAAATCAGGCTTAAGCTGTTCGCTTAGGTTTACAAGACACTAGTTCATTTAATATAGCCATAATTCTCCCCATAGTTTGAGATTTTTTTGCCTGAGCCTCCCATCCCATACTACTTTTGTCTCCCTTTTTTATTCAATATCAGTGACCTATACTAATTTTGATTATCTTTTCTTATTTCTCTTCCCTGTGTAAAGTCACTCTTGTCTTGTCTGTTTTCTCATTCATTATTATTATTATTTTAATTTTGTTACTGTTTTTTTTTGTTATAATGTGAAATGTAGAATTTTTTGTTGTTACATGGTTGGTGCTTTATAACTTATTTATTTGTCATGTTAGATTATTAGGGATACAATTGTTAAATACGAAAGTTAACATTAGTTTTTTCTTAATTTAACATAGTTCTATTTTCTATTTCAATATTATTTTAACAATGGCTGCCTAAGCCCCTTGCCTACCTCCTAAGCACCTGACATTAGGCTGACCGTCTATCGTCTAGAACAACCTTTTATGCAATATCTTTTCGCCTTATTATTTGCTATTTTATATCCAAATTTGTTCATTTTTTGTAATCTTTAAATCTTGTTTTCTTTTTTGGTAGTATATCTGCAACATGTTTCTGATTATGTTGCAATTGTACTTTTAATTCTCCAAGAAATGACTTTGTCATGTTCCTGTAATTATCATCTGAGCCAACATTGTATTAACAGTGTCTTATATCAAGTTTGATCCTTGATTATTAATTCTAGTTTAGTTATCTGCATTTCTTAACGCCAACTTGTTTAATTCTTAATCAATGATTCAGATCTCGAGTCACGAGAAAAGTTGTTCCAAGACGATGAATTCTTGACTGATGTTGAAAGAAGCAGCTGTATATACCCAAAATATGCAGATCTTCTAGAGTTGTTGAAATTGCCTTGGACTTGTAATTCTATTATTCAGCAAGCTTGTGAAGTCGGTAAAATTAAATGTCTATGTATTCAAGTTTTCTCAAAGATTGGTCCTAAACTAAATGATGAAAGTGATTTAGAAGTTCTGGACTTGGCTATTCATGATGAAGATGAAGAAGTTTGTATTGAAGCTGTCACATCAATGCCAGTCATTGTATTATGCTCTGGTCAGATATTTTTTGAGAAAATTCTCAGAAAACTTGAGTGAGTAGACACTACATATGCTGCTTACTTACATTCATTGAAATCCCTAATGTTTGCTAATTTCTGTTGTTTTTCCAAGTCCTACATACTACCATCTCCGTTATTATTTTCTAGATACATCCAGATTGTTAATGACTTCTCAACTCACATGTTTTACAGAAAACATGCTCTTTTACTTGAATAGAAATAAACTTACTGCTTTAAATTGATATATGGACATTTCCTGATGCAAACACTTGTTTCTTTCCTTTTAAGTATATCATCTTTCTAGCTCTACATGTTAGCTTTGTATCTCATGAATTTCATTATTAAAGAAGCATGTTCTATGATGAATAGGCAGTGGGTGCTATTTATCATTATCGATCAGAAGTAACTATATCCATGTTACATCCATGTCAAAATTTCCTATGATATTCTGCATATTACTTGTCTCTTATTCAATTTCAAACCTCTGCCTTTAAGCTGTCATGTTTTTTCGGACTATATTTCTTGCCTTATAATGTTTGAGATTCAAGCTGTCCCTGAATTAAGGTTTTGTCTGTTGATTTCTCTGTCCTTTTGTATTTTTTCTCTATTTCCTTGTTATGTTATTAAACTCCCTAATATGTATGCTTACTCGGTCTTCCTATTACAATTTATTGGGACGAGCTTATTTACTTTAATTGTCCCCACATGGTTAAATTATTCCAGTTGTTGATCACTTAAGGTGGAGGCAGTTAACCTTTGTTCGAATGGCCAATAGATGGAATTAGTTCTGTAGACATTGACGGTAGAAGACTCTTGATAAAGTATGGTGCTTTCCTAACTATGGAATATGGATTGAAGTTGTTGTTGGTTGTTCCAACTCCCAACAAAATGATTCCTAGTTCCAAATTTCTTAATCAGTATGCATTTTGTTCCTAGGCTTGGGCAAACATGGACTATTACTACAATATCAACCTTTTTGTTTTCAATTGCTTTTACACCCTGGTTTAAAATTTCGTATCAGAGTTTCGGACTTTGATCGAATAATAAATTTTCGGTACCGTATCGTGTCGATATTATTTCAGTATTTTTTTAATATAGAATATATTAATAAAAATAATAAATTTAACTTAAATATTTAAAAAACGAAAAATATTAGAATTTTTTTAAAAATACATATGATAATTAAATAAATTTTATTATATATTTTTAGACTTAAAATAAATAAAATATATAATTAATATAATATTTTTATTAGGGTTTAATAGAGTCTATTTAGATTATTCCTACTATAGCTGGGAGTTAATTAAAATTATTAAACTAAGTTTTAATTAAAAATTAAGACATTGACATGCAATCCAGCTCGCGGGACTCGCCGACGTAACTGTGTGGGTTGACTGAGGGGTTGTGTGAGCCCTCTGATGATTTAATTAATTATTTTTTAAAATTATAATAAATAAAATATATAGTTTATTAGATAATTTTGTTAGGATTTAATTTAGCCTTTTTAGATTATCCCTTTCATAGTTACGAAGTTGATTAAGATTATCAACTTAAATTTAAATTAAGACTCCCTCCGACTCGGTCGTGGGGGTCACTAAGCCTTTTGTGGCCATCGCAAGGTCACACAACGCCTTCGTGGCTGTTACTAGACCTGGTGTCGAGTCGTGTCGGTGTCGATCGCGGTTGCAACGAAATTTTTCACTCGTTTCGACTGGCTCGGCATGACACGATATTTTAATAATACCTTTAACCCCCTATTTTCTATCAAGTAACATTTTACCCCTCTGTATTTAAAAAATAACATTTAACCCCCTTTGACCAAAAGTCAAATGTGAAAAAATGTAATAGACAATTGTGCCCTTCTCTTTTTGATATTTTTTTTATAATAATCTTAAGAGGAAAAAAACATATTGAATTGACTATTATATCCTTGGGTAAAACGAAGAAAATTAACACATTGAATTGACCAAATGTGAGAAAATTTGTAAAAGAGCTTTGACAAAAACTGAGAAAAATGCATCTAGACAGAAAAAGTTCATATTAGCAACTTTAGCATTGTTTTACCTATATTATGTTAGTTGTACCTCACAAAAGAAGGCAAACTGCTACAAGTATTTGCCTTGATATGAGGAGACAAACCAAAAGTTAATGTATTGAATCTAACATCTAGAAGGTACAGCCTTCACAAAGTATAATCCATAAGCACACCATAATATTGTTCAAAATTATGAAACTTGCATGCAAAATAACTTAAAGAAACAATAGATCACATATTTTCTCCACTTTCTGGACCAACATCCCTGACAAAATGCATTCCACTTGATGACTGTTGAGTGGACAATAAGTATTCACCACGCGCAGACATATGTGCTTGAAGCTACAAAAAATAAAGTGTATAAACTGTAAACAAAGATAATGTAACGCTCATAGATCTAAAAAACTAGATAACCAAATTGCTAAGTAAATGTGTATAAGAAACATACTCGAGGATTTTCATTAGTCCCTGCTATTTGATTGTTGGCCCCACTTGTGACACTACCTCCTTGAAAATAGTCAAATTCCTTCCAAAATTCAATAAAATTAGAATGTCTCCATATTTGTAAAATGGGAAAAATTGATAAACTAGTGGATTTTACCTGGTCAAAAGCCACAAATGTACGCATATTAGAGTATCCAATTCCATTCCACACTCCTATACCACTCAAAGGCCTACTATTTTGCCCCCAACCTCTATTAAAACTCCCAATATGTTCTTTGCTAACACCCCTTCCATTGCCTATGCTTTTCCCCTTTCTTCTCCCCCCTTCACCATCTTGGCCACAAATCTCAGCATTTCCTCTGCCTCTTCCCCTTCCTCTACTCCTAGAACTTCCTACACTTTTTTTTTCCAACACTAACCTTGCCCCTTCCTTTATGTGTCCTCTCAATTTCTACTCCACTCGAATTGACATCACCTTGAGGTTCTTGATTTTCAACACTTAGCACCATCTTACACATCCAAGAAAAACAAAAATGTTAGATGATTGTGCAAAAGCAAACTAACAATTATTTAAGAACTTGATACCTGTTGAATTTCCTTCCTCATCAACTTGCTGTTTGGATGTGTGGAATTTGTGCAGGATCTTAAATTGTGTCCCTGCTGTAAGCAATTGCAGCTGGTTTTGGCATATCCTTTCCTTGTTACCCTCTCAATATCATCTTTCTTTTGGCAAATTTCATCAGCACTCTTTCTTCTTAACTTTTTAGGTTTACCTGGCTTTCTTCTAGTAAGAGGTGGGTCAATAGGTTCACTACTAGATTTAACCCATAAATTGCGATCTGGTATAGGCATGATCAACTGCTGGTAGCATTTTTGGTAAAATGATACAGAGTAATAGGAATGCACATAATTTTCGAGCTCCAGATTCTGTGAATGGAGTAATGCAGAACATGCATGTGGACAAGAAATTCCAGTTATGTCCCACTCTCGACAAGTGCAACTTGCCCTATTTAAATGAACAACATAGTTTTGATTGTAGGTTTTGACATCCCACACCCCTTGCCCTGCATACAAAACATCATAATCATTAGATTTCTTGCAGTTTTCCTCAATTTTTATTCCTTAGGACAAATATTCCCTTTCACCTTACTAATCCATTCTCTTTTTCTTGAAACCTACACATTATCATTCTCCTAATTGTCTCCATCATTGTTAAAATAGGGTCATCTCTAGCAACATTTATGTATTTGTTGAATGACTCACTGATGTTATTGCTAAGTAAATCACACTTACTTTGCGTCCCAAAAAAGCACCTTGCCCAGAACTGAGAAGGAATTTGAGAAAGCCACTTATAAGCCTCTTGATCAACATTTTCAAGTTCAGCCATTTTTTGCTCCCATTTAGCTTGTGTATAAACTCTAGCTGCAGCCCAAAGTATGCTCCTCAACATCTTGTCCTTAAACCTCAGTTTGAAATTGGCATATAAGTCTCGTGCATAGAATCTGTGTTCAACACCTGGATACATTCCCTCAAAGGTCTCAACCAGCCCCTGAAAAAAAAGGGGTCAAATAATATGTTAACATCATACTAAAGGATAATGCAAATGAAATATGCATATTATTATAGAACTGTGAACTACCTTTTGTCGGTCAGAAATGAACACTATCCCCCTATCCATTGGTGAGCCAATTTGCTGTGATAGCAGATCCAAAAACCAAGACCAACTATCTTTGCACTCTAACTCCACAGATGCTATAGCTAGTGGGTACATTTGATTATTTGCATCCCTTGCCACTGCATGTAATAAATGGCCTCCAAAAACTCCCCTTAAATGACACTCATCTAGGCCAACCACTGGTCTGCACCCTTCCAAGAACCCTTGTGTTTGTGCAGAAAACATGAGAAACAGTCTTTGAAATACTGGATTTCTACCCACAACTGTAATTTTAGACTGTACAATGGCAGTGACCCTGGATTTTTCTCAACTATGTAGCACAATAATCTCACAACCTGGTATATTGATCTTTATGCTCACCCTGAATTATTTTATATGCTTGTTGTCTAGCCCGATAAGCCTGCCGTGGTTGCACATGTAGCCTAAACTTTCTTTTCACAACCTTTCTGAAACTAGTAGCATTCCATTTTGGGTTATCAGCAAACTCTCTTATGAAATTATTGGCTAGCCATTTGGAATTGGCATTCCTATTTCTAAATGACCACTTACACCTGTGTGGAGTCCCAACAATTGATTTAATTTGAATTTAGGCTGACTTCTTATAAATGCTAGCATAAATCTTCCATCCACACTCCTTTTTACATTTTCCACACGCTTTGTTCTTTTCATTCTTTGTCAGTTTTATCTCAAACTCTTTTTTAATTGGGTACATTCTAAGTGTCTTTCTATAAATATGGACACTTGGAAAAATTAATCCCACAGTCATCTCAGGGTTATCCGTATCTCTTTCTTCATTAAACTCAGGGAACTCAATAGCATTTTTCCTCATCGGATGAATGAACAACTTCTTCTAATTTCTCATCATCACTAATTTGATCTGCCTCTACAAACTGTCCATCTACCTTCGTAAATGTGAAATCAGAATAAACACCAGAAATTAGATTTGCATATTCAGCATATTCTCCTAACTTACTGTTAGCTGATTCACTTTCTTTATCAATCCCGCAATGGTCACTTAAACTATCACCATCTAGAAAGTACTCTATGTCACTATCATCATCAGTGAAAGCATCAGAATGTCCTACATATGTATCATCAAGATCCTCACTTCTTAAATCCTCATTTACACCCCCAGTTTCAGTATCATTATTGGATCCACAAATATTCTGGTATTTTTCATGACCTACATGTGTTGACTCCTGATTTAAAATTTGCTCACTATCTAAAGTATACATGCATTGAGAAGCAAAATTAGCATTGCTTGGGATGCCTACAATAGTCTCAGTTTCATTAACATCATACCAATCAGAGTGTTTCCAACCCATCTTTCAAGTCTCCTATGTATAGCTTAATATGAGGTTTATCCCTATAAAAGCCAAACATTTCAAGCACACAGTCATCCCCACTTAATTTCTTGAGTTCTGAACCAGAGCCCCTAAAATAGATAGGAATATGTACAGGGCGCCTCATCTGCTTTAACACATTTTGTAACTCTAACACTGACATATAATCAGGATTAACTCTTTCTATAAAGACCAGCTCACCTCCAACATATTCCCAATCATCATGTTTTCGCTGAAATTTACCACCGTAGTGCAATTCTAAAGTAAATATTGTATTTGTGCATCCAACTGATACAAAGAACTAGGAAAAGTGAAACAAAAATTAGTGATGAATCTGAGACAAATAGACAAATGACATACCATAGGTAATAAAAAACCATTGGAGAAATAGACAAATAGACAACTTGGAAAATAAATAAATGAAACTTTACAGTAATGGAGAATGGACCACACACATGTCAACGTTTTCATATCATGATCTTCATGGCCACACACATGTACTCTACTCAACCCACTGTAATCATGTAAAATTAAATAGGGTTTTATATATTTTAAGCCAATCAGGTACTTAATCGAATGGAATCATAATATCACTGATATCAATCATGCAATCAAAAGAAATTCAATATAATGCATTTTTACACAATCAATAGCCAAGAATAGCATCAACGTATACTGTGCTTCAAACCCTAACTCTATAAATACCTGAAAAAATGGATATTTTCTCCCGGAAAAACACAAACGGTGTCAATTTCGAAAATCTCCCACTTCGACTCAATCTTCCAAGATTGTAAGACAGATCTCTCTTTCAATTTTCGGCTCTCTCTTCGATATTTTTAGGGGTTTAGAAGGTAAACTTTTGTTTTTTTTTCGCTGTGAGAGAATGCTAAGCATGATCTGAATTGTTAGTTAGCCTTGTTAATTTTTTCTTTTTGTTTTTTATCCAAGGATATAAAGGTCACTTCAATATATTTTTTATTCTTTTAAAATTATTAAAAAAATAAATAAATAAGACAAGGACATAATTGTCTTTTACAATTTTTTTCACATTGGATTGTGGTCAAAGGGCGGTTAAATGCTGTGGGGGGGGGGGGGGGCAAAATGTTACTTGATATAAAATATAGGGGGGTTAAAGTTATTTTTCCCTGATTTCAATGATAAAGATTCTCCTTAAATTGATTATAAAACACAAACCTTTTTTACTAGAAGCTTTTCTAATATAATTTAATTCATATTATTATTAATCACATATTCTATTAACAATCAAAAATATTTTTTATTTAATAAGTATTATGTTTGTCATCCTATTTTATATTAGACTTTTTATTGATTTTTTAATACTGCAGATTAGTGGGTCGAAATACAAGTCCCAAAATCAGAAGAAGCATCCTCTTTTCTGTTGGTTACATGTCATGTTTATGGGATAGTCCTTGCAAGTTGTTTTTAGGAGATAACTATGAGAGGCAGGTCTGCACATCTGATATTCTCTTGAGTGGATTTTGCTGTCCCCATTGTGATAAAGGATTGCACAATAGAGCTCAACTTTATAATGTCATATCTATGACTATGTTGCACAGAAGAGACTTTGATTGTGATGACAGTTTTGTTAGATTCCAGGTTCAATTCTTTGAATTTCTTTACGATGATTCAGTAAAAGAGTTCCATGGCGTTTGCATAAAATTATTGCCAAGAATTCTGAGGCATTCAACCAGAGATATTCTGTTAAAAACCAAGCCAAAGTGGAATGAATGCATAGATTACCTAGTACTCCACAAATCAAAGGGCATCAGAGATGCGTTTCATATGGAGATCAGTTGCTTCATTGAGGATTCTATTTTTGATATATTGTTCAGTGACATGGAAGGAAATAGCAATTCTAATGAGAGAAGGTTCGTGGACAAACTCAATCAGGCTTTGACAGTATCTGAGGATTCTGAAATCCAGGTAACTATTTTGAAGTCAACTGCTGCCATTATGAATGCCAGTGACATTCATAGGCCCCTGTTCTTGTACTCATTTATTTTAATCATCGATCAACTTGATAGCGGTTATCAAATAGTTAAAATGGTTGCATTAAGATTCTTACGCAATTCTCCACATTTCTGTCATAAGGGAGGATTGGAACTTGTCCTTTCCAAGATACCTCACATTCGTGATGGATTATATGAATATTTCTTGTCAAGGCTTGTGAATCGCCCTAACATAATCAGAGAATTTGCAGAGTCTGTTCTTGACATGAAGGTTGACAAACTGATTGCAAAAATTGTCCCTTTTGTCATACCAAAACTTGTCATTTCACACAAGGATAACAATCAGACACTTAGTATTTTGCATGAATTGGCAAGCCATCTAAGGATTGATGTAGTGCAATTAATAGTCAAATGGCTGCCTAAAGTACTCGCTTTTACACTTCTACGTGAGGATGAAGAGGAACTATCCTCTGTCTTGGAATTCTATCATGTTCAGACAGGATCTCACCACAGAGAATTGTTTGATGCTGATTTATCAGCACTTTTGGATGAACTTTTATGCTTTTCTGGTGAAGGGGAAACGGATGAGACTGAACTGAGGTATTCATTTTGACATTGGAATATCATATAGTAGTCGTTAGATAATTGTTTTATCATTCCAAACTGTTCCTGTTATTCTATTCTGAATCTTGTGTTGTTTTTCAGGACCTCTAGAATTCCTGTGATCGTTGAAGAAGTAGCCAAAAGATTGACTAGTTCTGATGACCTTCCAAGCTTTCTAAAGAATCATATTGTTGGCCTTTTAAATAGCATCGACCGTAAAATGCTTCACTCTAAAGATCTCTGGTTGCAGAAACAAGCCTTGAAGCGCATTGAAAAGTTGATTGAGATGATGGGTCCTTACCTCAGTACACATGTTCCCAAAATTATGGTCCTTTTGATCTATGCTATTGATAAAGAAGCACTTCAAACTGAAGGACTCTCAGTCTTTCATTTTTTTATCAAGCATCTGGCTAAACTGTCACCATCTAGCACCAAACATGTTATCTCACAGGTTGTAGCTGCATTTATTCCATGTTTGGAGAAATGCAAAGAAAATACTTCTGTTCATTTAGATAAAATTGGTCATATCCTGGAAGATTTTGTTGTTGAGAATCGGCTTGTACTCGAGCAACAGATTAGAGAGCTTCCTCTGTTGCCTAGTCTTCCAGCATTGAACAAAGTCATACAAGAAGCAAGGGGATCAACATCACTGCGTGATCAGTTGCAAGATGCTGTTAATGGTCTTAATCATGGAAGTCTAAATGTAAGATATATGATGGTGTGTGAGTTCAGCAAACTATTGAATTTGAGAAGAGAGGAAGTTACTGCTCTTATTGCTGATGGTTTTTTTGTGGATTTGAATGTTATAAGTTCCTTAATCTCATCGCTACTTAGAGGTTGTGCAGAGGAGTCAAGGACAACAGTTGGCCAACGGTTCAAGTTTGTCTGCGGAGATTGTTTAGGCGCACTTGGTGCAATAGACCCAGCTAAATTTAAGGGAATATCGCTTGAGCGCTTTAAAATTGAATGCTCTGATGATGATTTAATTTTTGAATTAATTGACAAACATCTTGCCAGGTCATTCAGAGATGCTTCTGTTACAATTGTCCAGGATTCAGCTGCATTGGCTATACAAGAACTTCTGAAGCTAGCTGGTTGTCAGGCATCACTAAGTGAGGATCTTGCAAGTGAAGCTTCTGTTTCATTTGTTGTTGAAGTGCAGAATGAGATTAATACAAGGGGTCAAAGGTTGTGGAAACGATTTTCTAATAATGTCACAGAAATTATTGCACCATGTTTGACTTCAAGGTTTAAACTTCCTGTTGTAAGTGATTCAAAATTTGCTGGTACTGTTTATCGCCCTTCAATGTCATTCCGTAGATGAATATTCTATTGGATAAGGAAGCTTACTGCTCAGACAACTGGTCAACGCTCCAGTATTTTCAGTGCATGCCGTGGAATTGTTCGGCATGATATGCAGACGGCTGCTTATTTGCTACCATATTTAGTACTTAATGTTGTTTGTCATGGCACACTTGAAGCAAGGCATAGCATAACTGAGGAAATTTCATCTGTTCTTAATGCTGCAGCTTTAGGGCACAGTGGAGCTACAGTGCATGGAATTGCTGGTGGACAGAGTGAAGTATGCATACAGGCTGTTTTCACTCTTCTGGATAATCTAGGTCAATGGGTTGGTGATCTTAAACAAAAAACTGCTGCTCTCTCTCAGACTTCTAATTCTTCAGCCACAAGGAAAGTGCTCGGGCTTAAAGTTGATAGTGAAGCTATGGTCAATGTATCTGAGCTACTAGCATCCATTCCAAAAGTCACTCTTGCTAAGGCCGCATTCAGATGTCAGGCTCATGCTCGTGCACTGATGTATTTTGAATCACATGTCCAAGAGAAGTCCGGTTCATTCAATCCAGTCGCTGTGAGAATCAGATTTGATAAGCCTGAGGAGTCAAGTTCCACTGATTCAGCCACCACAAGAAGTGATTCTGATCATCCCTTTGCAGATGAAGACATATCATTTTTGATGGAGATCTATAGTGGTTTAGATGAGCCTGATGGCCTCTCTGGTTTAGCTAACTTGAGAAAAACATCAAAACTGCAAGATCAACTTCTAATAAATGAGAAAGCAGGAAATTGGGCAGAAGTACTGACGTTATGTGAACAGGCCTTGCAGATGGAGCCTTCTTCAGTTCAAAGGCATTTAGATTTTCTCAATGGATTGCTTAACATGTGCCACTTTCAAGCCATGGTTACACATGTAGATGGTCTAATCTCTAGAATACCACAGTATAAGAAGACATGGTGCATGCAAGGTGTGCAGGCAGCCTGGAGGTTAGGTAGATGAGATCTGATGGATGAGTACCTCTCTTCTGCTGAAAAAGATGTAGCAGACAATATCCCTGAGAGCATTGCTTCATTTGATTTGGGGCTTGCCAAGATTATCCAGGCCATGATGAACAAAGATCAGTTCACGGTTGCTGAGAGAATTGCACAATCAAAACAGGCATTACTTGTTCCCTTGGCAGCCGCTGGTATGGATTCTTATGTCCATGCATATCCGTACATAGTGAAACTTCACATGCTTTCTGAGTTGGAAGATTATAGTGCTCTTCTTGGGCAAGGTTCATTTCTTGAAACATCCTTCACTTTAGATGATCCAAAATTTTTAAAAATGACCAAGGACTGGGAAAATTGTTTAAGGTTCACAGAACCATCTCTTTGGGCTAGAGAGCCATTGTTAGCTCTCCGCAGGTTAGTTTTCAGTGCGAATAGTTTGAGTGCTCAAGTTGGAAATTGCTGGCTTCAGTATGCAAAGCTTTGTCGTTCTGCTGGTCACTACGAGACTGCCCACCAGACTATATTAATGGCATATGCCTCTGGTGCTCCAAATGTCCACATGGAGAAAGCGAAACATCTTTGGTCTATTAGAAAATCTGATGATGCCATAGCTGAGCTGCAGGCTTTTATCCCAGATTCAAATACTCCTGTCGATATACAAGCACCAAAGGAGAACCGAGATCTGGCTAAAATCATTCTCCTCTACACAAGATGGATTCACTATACAGGTCAAAAGCAGAAAGAGGAGATTATGAAAAATTATTCTAGAGTGAGGGACCTGCAACCCAATTGGGAAAAAGGATATTTTTTCATGGCAAAATATTGTGATGATCTGCTTGTTGATGCCAGGAGACGTCAAGAAGATAATGTTGCTTCCCGCACTGCTGGTAGTTCTTTGAATTCATCTACTAAAGAGAAGCCATGGTGGATGCTGTTATCTGATGTGTTTATGTTTTATGCAAATGGACTTCAGAAAGGGCACAAGAACCTGTTCCAAGCTCTTCCAAGATTGCTTACACTTTGGTTTGAATTTGGTAGCATATATCACCGGGATGGTTCCTCAACCAATGAGGCTATGAGAACAGTATTCACAAGGGTACTTGCGTTTTCTGTTCCATTCTGAGTACATCACTACATTATACTTTGTAATAATTTATCTGTCTTTTCTTTCAGATCTCAAGTATTATGCGGGATTGTCTGAAGGATTTGCCAACATATCAATGGCTAACTGTGCTATCTCAATTGGTTTCTCGCATCTGCCACGAAAATGAAGAAATAGTTCGCATTGTTAGGCGCATAATTACATCAGTTCTACAAGAATACCCGCAGCAAGTTCTTTGGACGATGGCTGCCGTTTCTAAGTCAACAGTTGCTGCTAGGCGCGAAGCTGCTTCTCAGATCATACAAGCTGCAAGAACTGCAAGTGAAAACAAGGACTTGTTTATTCAATTTGATATCTTGATTGGTCACCTCATTAAGCTGTGTTTTCATCCTGGACAACCAAAGTCTACAATTAATATCTCAACCGAATTTAGTGCCTTGAAAAGAATGATGCCCCTAGGAATCATATTGCCAGTCCAGCAGGCTCTTACTGTTACTTTACCCACCTATGACGCTAGTCTTACAGATTCACCTAGTTTTGATGTCTTTTCAACCTCTAATCAAGCAATGATAACTGGCATATCAAACAAGGCTGAAATCCTTTCTTCTCTTCAACGACCAAAGAAGGTACGAGTATTTTTCTGGTTTGCCTGTGCACTACTGGAAATAAAGGCAAGTTGTGCAGCAGTCAGTTTGATCTGGATGAACAATAGTGACAACCTCAAAATTAAGTTGATGAATTTGTCCATTCACATTTCTCTTGCATAATCAATGCCGAGCACTAAGATTACTAACATGGATTTATCAATTGAGCTCTGCATGTTTTTTTTTTTTTGCATGTTTCTGTGTGGAAAATTCTAATTAAAAGTACATTATTTTGTTCTCTAACTGTTTCGTCCTCCTAAACTAAGACAAAATATCATTGAGATGATGCATGGTATGTTTGTAGCTAATTCTTTTATCTGATCGTTATGTGAAAAACACTGGGAAATGCTTCTCATGTCATAATATGTCCATTCCAAGTTAGTTAATATTTGCTATAATGATATTATTTTGCAATTGCAGGTTGTCTTTATTGGAAGTGATGGTTTACAACATCCGTTCCTCTGCAAGCCAAATGATGACTTGCGAAAAGATGCGCGGATGATGGAATTCACCTCAATGATTAATCGTCTCTTTTTCAAATTCCCTGAGAGTCGCAGAAGAAAGTTATATATCCGCACCTTTGCTGTGATCCCCCTCACTGAGAATTGTGGGATGGTGGAGTGGGTCCCACATACACGTGGGCTTCGGACCATTCTTCAAGACCTCTACTCTTCCTGTGGCAAATTTGATAGACAGCAGACAAATCCTAAAATCAAAAAAATCTATGACCGGTGCAAGACATCAAAAGAGGAGATGTTGAAATCACAAATCCTCCCTATGTTCCCTCCTATTTTCCACAAATGGTTCTTGACCACTTTCTCAGAGCCAGCTTCGTGGTTTCGAGCAAGGGTAGCTTATGCACATACCTGTGCTGTTTGGTCCATGGTTGGCCACATTGTAGGACTAGGGGATAGGCATGGCGAGAACATTCTGTTTGACTCGACTACCGGTGACTGTGTCCATATTGATTTTGGTTGCTTGTTTGATCAAGGGTTACGATTAAAAGAGCCCGAGTTGGTACCTTTTAGGTTAACTCAGGTAAGGAATTAAGTGCATTTCTTTATTTATTTTGAAGATGTTTTTATTCTTAAATACATATTTTGTCATTGAGTACAGAACATGATTGATGGCCTTGGTATTACGGGATACAAGGGTGTCTTTTTAAAGGTCTGCGAAATTACCCTTTCAGTGCTGAGAACAAATAGAGAAATGTTGATGAGCATTTTGGAAACTTTCTTGCACGATCCCTTGGTGGAGTGGACAAAATTAGACAAATCCAGCAGGGTGGAAGTTCAAAATCCGTACGCACAGGTTGGTATCCATATTTCTCTATGAATTCTTTGCCATTGATTACATAGCCTGGTTTGGTCTATTGATTTCCTTTACTTTAAAATCCTTGATTCTTCAATATTCAATTTAGATGAAACAACTAAAGTTCTCTACATTTCTTTAAAATGAAACACGAATGAAATTGATCAAAAAAGTAATAAATTCTGAAATGAGATGGGGAGTTTTCTCCTCCCTCACATAGCTGGACTGAAATAGGGGTTTGATTCTTTGAGATGCTAATATTGTGTTTCTTTAGACATAAATAGGCAAGAAAAGAATGTAAATGAAATAAAATCCAAACTTTATTTGTCTACTTAACAGGAAATAAAGAGATAAAATCAATTTCTCATATTTGCGTTTATGACATTGAACATGAAAGAAGTGAAATTTAAGCATGTATACTTGTATGGACACAAAATTACTTAATATTATTTATTTAACAAAATAAGGAGAATTCTTGATTGATGGTGACTTATTTTATTGCATTTATGTCATGCTAATAAAAGGGTAATATGGTGCACAAAGTTAACGCCAGTGAGGGGTCTCAGGAAAGGGTCGGATTATATTGGGTATATGACACATAGTCGTACCTTGTAATTTACAAAAGGCTAAATATTTGACTCGAACCAATGATCTCAAGGTCACATGGCAACAATTTTACCATTGGACCAAGGTTCTTCTTATGACATTGTAATAAGAAAAAATATATAAATTTAAAAAAAAAAGTATATAGAGGATATCAAAATCTTTAAAACCTTGTAAGTAATCAAGAAGAATGAAATAAAGTAAAAATGAGATATTACAATACACCTTGCCAATGATCGAGAAGAATCGAATAGATTGGAAATAAGATATTAGCAATACATTTTGCAAGTAATCAAAAAGAATGAAATTATAGTGCAAATAAGGTGTGTTGCTATTCACTTTTCAAGTTACGGGGAAGAACTTGAGTGGAAAGAAGATATTGTAATTCATATTTACATAATTTTTTCCTCACTTAAAGCCCTTTCAACATTTCATATATTTCAGAAGGCCATAAGCAATATCAAGGCACGCCTCGAAGGAATCATGGTTGGGGTTGGAGCTGCACCTTCTTTGCCATTATCCATAGAAGGACAGGCCCAGCGTCTCATTGAAGAAGCCATCTCGCTTGAAAATCTTAGCAAGATGTACATATGGTGGATGGCTTGGTTCTAAACTCAAGGCACCATGGCCAGTTTTTTTGTGCTCCATCAGAGCAATGGCAGGTTGACCACAAATCTCCACAGCTTTTAAATCTTCTCTCCTTTTGTTATTCCTCATTTCTAGAGTTTTGGTGAGGACCAAGATAGATTTTTCACAGGCATTTTTGGCTAGCACAAGTTCTGTGAATTTTTTTTCTCCTTTTGTTTTTAGTTTCAAATCAAGTGCTATAATCTCCTCTCCTTATGCATCATCAACTAGAGAGCTACTGTAAATATTTTGATTTTTGATGGTTCAATCAGTATCTAACTGTTCTAGTACATTTTCTTTGTTAAAGGATTTCCTGTTAATAGTGTTCTTGGCATTCAATTTTAGAAATATGTTGAGCTTCATTTTGATGATTTCTTCTTACTTTAAATTATGCATGTATTTACAAGTAAAGAACTTAAATTCGGAACAAAGTGAATTATTAGTAAGCTTGAATTCTTTCTTTCTAAAGATGATATTGTTTTGATTATATATTTATAATTTATTGATAATAGTCTTATGATTTATAATTTAAAATAAGAGTATTTTAAATTTTAATTATTTTGTAAAGAGGAGTTTTATTGTAACAGTGAGATTGTCATTGGAGGTCAAGTAGTTTCTTATGAAATAGGATAAGATTATGTACAATCTTCTTCGTAATTTTATATTGACGTGAGTATTTTACTCATTGTATCTTTCACAATTTTATTACATTAGATAGTTTTATAAATTTTTTTGGTTTGAGTTAGTATTCATATATTCACATTTATGCATAGATCTTTCTAATATGCGAGTTAATATTATATCCAAATAATTTTTAATATTAATTTTTTATTTACTTAAAAAACAATTGTACATTTATGCCGTCATTTCGTACTTTGCCTTTTGTTTTAAACTCCCATTTTACCCCTTCCTCTTTCACTGTTTTCTTTTTCAAAATTCTAATAATAATAATAATAATAATCTCATAATCTTAATATTTTATCATGGAGAACTAACTCACTTATTGTCACTTTAAATTTAATTAGATTTTTAAGATTATAAGTATCGGATTTGTATTTATACCTTAAATAAAAATATAGATAGAAAATTAAAAGATTCTTTTTAAAGATGCTTCCCTTTAGAAATTTATCAAAAAAATAACACTTAGTTTATAGATTGATACTCAAAATATTTATCTGTGTTACATTTTAGAACAACTTTGAACAATATATCTATCTTGGATCTTATATTTTTGATCGAAATTGTTTTAAAATAGTGCACCTTTAGTTAAAGTTGTTTTAAAATACTTAAAATTGCTTGTGCCTTTAGAACAATATATTTTCAAACTGGGATGATTTTAATAAAATTGCTCTATTTTATAAATATTTCTAGATTTTTTTTAATAAAATTCATAATTCTTTAATTTCACATCTATACATATTAGCCAAAGTAATTATCACAAAAAAATCACAAGAATGAGACATGGTTTAATTCGTTGTAGATAGACAAACTGTTTCAAATTATCTCGTATTCTTTATTCGCTCGTTTAAATCAAAATAAGTTTTTATGTCTATCCCCTTCCAAAATATTAGAGAGACTGACATTTTCATCTTTTATCAACAATATATTGTTTAAACTTATTTAATAAAATAATTGACTTAAAATCGAATTTTAAATAAATCAAGTTGTTAAATTATTTTATTTTTAATTCAAACGGTTCATTTACGTATTATTGATTTCTTAATTTAAATTTATTTGATTATTTATTTTTTAAATATTTTTAATTTTATTTAGTTGATTATATATAAAAGATTATGGACCTTTTACTAACTAAAGTTTAAAATAAAATTACGTTAATATCTCTTTTTTTCTATTCACATTGAAAATAATTTTAAGATTTATTAGTAATTTTCATAGATGTACCAATTAGGGATTTATAGTTCAAGAGTCAGCTGCGATGTATTAGTAAGAATTTTTCTCATTAATTAATCAAAGATCTAAATTTTGAGACTCAGTTGTGACGTATTATTAAAAAAATTTCTTATTAATTAATCAGGATCTAGAGTTCGAGACTCAGCTGTAATTTTCTCGCCTACTACATATCCCATACTATCCCCATAAATTGAAAATCCATAGTGCCAATAGCTATGAGAATATCATTTAGTTGACCTATGCTTGTTTGAACAGCTTCAGTTAAACCTGTCTTTATTTTATAAGAATCGATACAATCTACATAAGAATCAGAATCCAGTTCTTTTTCTGAAAAATCGATATGATCTCTATCAAAATTCGATTCTTCATCAAATTCAACGGGTGAATCAAATTCAATAAAGTCTACATATCTCATATCTTCAATTGTGATGTATTATTGAGAATTTTTCGTATTAATTAATCAAGGATCTAGAGTTTGAGACTCAGCTGCAACATATTATTGAAAATAATTCTCATTAATTAATTAGGAATTTAGAATCTCTTTAGTTCCATGTTATAGGATTGATAATACTATAAGCATAGAAACTTTTATAAATACCTTGAGTTGGTAATGTTAAACAACATATTTTTCTTTACTTTTTGGTGAAAATCAAGTATAATATATTAAATTAATTTTTAATAGGGAGGAATAACTTACTTAAGTGTATTTGTTTATTACGTAGTATATATTATTTATAAGTTTATAAGAACTTTATTAAATAAATAATTTATGATTTGTTTAATATTTTTAGTAAATTTATAATAACTTTTAATATTTTTTTTTATTATTTGTTAATATATTTTTAATTGACATCAATTATGAAGTCTGATATAATTTTTTTATGAATAATAACATGTGTTTATTAAATTTAATGAGTTGTATAAATATCTTTATTTAATTAACCTTTATATATTGAACAAATATAAATAATCTCGCAAGCCATAAAGGTCTGGTTACTCGCAGACGCATTCTCCCCTCTTCGTTCGTTTGCCTCCCTCTCATTCCTCTGATTTGGTAGCAGAGGTTGGCGAAGAAGGGAATGGGGAAGGCGGCGAAGGGATCGCGGAAGGGGAAGAAGGCATGGAGGCCCGACATCACCACCAACCACGTCGACGATTACTTCGACGAGTCCATCAGGGATGCCATCATCGGCAAGGCCTCCGACACGAAATCCACTGACAGTGAGTGTCCTCTACTTCTTCATTTTTTTTTTGTTAGGGTAAATCCTGCTCAGTACTCATGCTCTTGTTTCTCCCGTTTTAAACGGCGCTCGTCTTGGAATTGACGATTCCTTGATCGATCAATAATGCTTTTTTCTATGAAAAGAACAAACTTATGAATGTGGACTGTAATGGAGCTGTAGGTCATGATAATCATTTAGAAGAAAAAAAAACGTTGTTCTGTTATGCGGATCACTTGTAGAATTGGGCTATTTGAGGATTGGAATGATCTTACTTTTGATTTAAATAGTTGACACCATAGGATAGGTAGTTCCTTTTTTTGGGTAATGAGAAATTGTCCGATGCTACCTAAACGAGTGATTGATCCAGTGTTGTAACTGCACATAGAAATAAAAATCCATCATTGTTTCTCACTTGTCAAACTCAAGTATTTGACATTTTACTGGTGATGGTTATCTTCAACTAGGGTACTAAACAGGGTTTACACATTACTTAGCATATTTTTTATTGTGAAGATCCAATCACGTATATCAGATGATGATTAGGCTTTATTGTGTCTAACTAAACTAATATCATTGGTGTCCCACTGGAAATATCAAGAATGGTGAACGGTCAGGTCTTATGTTGGACATACTTAAATTAACATTTTTTTTTTTCATTGTTTAACACAATATCCTATGTTTTTTTAAAGTTCTTGGGAGTGTCCCCAGTCATTTATACTGTCCACAAAATATCTTCTCCTTCTCAAGATATTTTTTTGTGATATGTCAAAAGTTCTCTAACTTCTGAGTAGAATGTGGCATACATTGAGTCATTGCTACTGTATTCCCTTAAATGCATTTAGTTATTTTTTAAAAAAGTCAAGAAGTAAAATTAATAGTTGTTTGACGAGATGCTATTATGAGAGATGGACTTTTCTTCTTTTTAAAATACAACTTACAAAGTGTTGAAATTCCATCTCAAGTGTGTAAGTTATGTTCCTCCCAAGTGTATGATGGATAAACAAAAGAAAATTATGGGATTATTTAAAAGCCAATATGTTACAACAAAGAACATTTGTAGTTTCTGTTTTGTTACTATCAATCTAAAACACAAAAATGCTGGTTGAACCTTCACATGTATTTTGCATTGTGTATCATTATGCCTTCCTAGTAATTAATTTGAGTAGCTTGTAAGTCGAGGTATGAAACAACTTGGAAAGCAACCCTTGAATGTTTCTTTTCTCTCTTTGTTCCATGTGAAATTCTCATTCCAATTTAGTAGTAACTTGGTCACATATGGTACATGACCATGCTATTTAGCGAATTCAATTGGTTCCCTGCTATCAGTAGCTGCATTTGTTTGGGTAGTAGTTCTTTTAGTAACTTAAGTAGGTAGAATACCATGTTATCCCGGTCTATTGATTGTTATTGACTGATTCAGAAATTCCTGCAAAAAGAAAAATTGAGAAACACAAGGAAAAAGTTCTCCATTATGAAAATCCTTTTGTCCAAGCTGTTACATCGTCTTCTTCAAAAAAATCAAAGCGGAAAAAGAAACAAGTGAACACACAAACAATACAACATGACAAATTTTCACAGGTGCACAATCTCTCTTAAGTGTTCTTTTTTTTATATATAAAAGTTTATGATATGCATCTCTTATACTGTTTATGTCCTCAGGTAGATGATATATCTTCCACTCTAACTGCCATATGGAATAATGAAGGTTCTCTGATTTCTCTACTTCTCATTTGGTCTATTGTATCGCTAAGTTCTAAAAATTGAATTCAACATCATAATTTATCTCTAAATCTTGCAGGTGAAGCAACTGACAGGCCTAAAAAGGTGAGTTTTTCTTTATTTGACAATCAATTTTTGGTAATAAGTCATTGGTACTCATGTGAAAGTGTCTCTGATAATTATTTGTTTCTAAAATTCATAATCTTGTAATAGATCCGAAGAAAAGTTTGGTAAATTTAAGGGACTTGAATATTCTATTTGTCTTTTTGATTTTGTCTTTGGTCCGGTACAAGACATCATAACGTATCACCATTGCTATCTGATTATTTCATTTGTTGAACTATTAATATCTGAATGAGCATTTGCTCCCCCATTGTGATTGTAAATTGTGATGCAAAGCAGAATTGTGTTGTTGATATCGTTTAGTAGGACAAGTATTAATGGCACTAAATTTTATATGGTCAATCTTTTTTCTGCATAATACTGTCCTCGAATGGCCCTATGAAAAATGCTAAATAGCTCCTATAGCATTTACTGGCTTAGATAGATAGCCCATTTAAGATAATGTATTGAGAGCCAAATTACTCTTTTTTATTATTCCAAATTGTTATGTGAATTAAATTAAAATATTTTGAGTGAGAGAAGATAAAATCCACAAAATTGCTCGAGCTGATCAATTTTCATAATATACCATAAACATATGATTAATAGTTTTTTGCTTTCACTGACAAGATGGATTATTTATCTATGATGCTGTTGGTTCGTGTTATGCCATTTTTTTCTTAACATCTAACTCGGGGTTTTTCTTTTAAATGTCTGTTCCTTCTTGAATAAGCATAGAAGTTTCTCATTTCTCAACCACTTGATTTTAATTTATCTTTCTAAAAATTTCTCCCCATTTTTGTTCTCGCAGAAACAGAAGGCTTCCATCATTCCGGTTGTTGAAGTGGAGCCCCCGGGCTGTTCATTTTATCCTTCATTTGAGGCTTGTCAAGTAAATATTCAAATCTTTATGCACTATTGGTTTGGTGTTATTCCCATTCTCCCTATTATATTCTCACTTTTGTGTTCTGTCCTACTGTTGATATAGGATTCATTTGCTCTAGTTGTTGCTAGTGGGATGCAGAAAATTTACAAAAAAGAATTGGGTCCTCAGCCTCTACTAGAAACAATTCCCGGTGAAGCAATTGCAAATGAAGATGTGAGCATAACAAATCTCTCTTAATTGTTCTTATTATAGAAAAATGGTTTCTTTGATGAGCCCTCCTACATTTTTTATTTGTTGCATCACAAATCTGATTTTTTTTTTATTTGTAGAAAAAAGCATCTTATTTGATGAACCCTTGTGCATTTTTGATTGCACTATAATAGATGAATTACATAATCATAAACCAGTAATTGATGGCATTTGATAATACTAGTATTGCTACATCAAATCAACATAGTTGTAAATTTATATAGCCCTTTTATATATTGATCAACAAACATTGAATCTTTATAATTGTAGGACGGGGCCCTCTCTTGGACAGCCGCCTTCCCCGACGAGGTGTGGGAGCACACTTTCTCTTTCCTACCGACCAATGTTGATCGCCATGCTGTTGCCCTGGTTTGTCGCTCATGGTACCAGATAGAACGGTTGTCGAGGCGGAAGATCTTCGTGGGGAACTGTTATGCGGTGGCGCCAGTCGCGGCGGTGCGGCGATTCCCGGAGGTTAGGGTGGCGACCATCAAGGGGAAGCCAAGTTTCGTAGAGTTATTGTACACCGATTGGGGTGGTGGGGCAGAGATGTGGATCCAGTCAATGGCTAATGGTTGGCCGCTTCTCGAGGAGCTTCGGCTCAAGCGAATGGTGGTCTCTGATGATTGTCTCAAGCTTATTGCCCGGTCCTTTAAGAACTTTAGGGTTCTGTCTCTAGCCTTCTGCGAAGGGTTTAGTGCTGCCGGGCTGGCCGCCATTGCGGCCAACTGCAGGTCCAAGTCTTTATTTTCTTTTCCAGTTTGCCCGCCTACTTCTCTTTATTTTCACTTTTACTTTTAATCCTGGCCTTAGATTTATAATTTGGTATTCATTCTAGAAAGATCAGGTGGTGTTACACCAAATTTGACCCTTTTTATTTTTAGTTTCCAATTTGAAATGACTTTAATGCTGGCTATTCAGATCCATTAGCTTGATTACCTGAAACGAGTCAACTCCACATTAGTACTATTAGTCCCTTTGTACAGGGATATTTTCCCCCGGATTTGAGGGGAAAACCATTCTTTCTCCCCTTTCAGATTTCTGTTTAATTTGTCTCTTTATAGACATCTTTTCTACTCTTTAAATTCAACTATCTTTTTGTTGGTTTGTATTTTTGACTCTAATGGATAGGTAGCCTCTCTTGTGTGGTAATTTGTGTATTTTATCCACCAAAGCCTAGTTAAGTGCTTATTCTGTGCTGAAATAATGGTCTCATAGTTACTTATTGTTTTCGTATCCTCAGTTGTGCTTTTTTAAGAGATTAGAGGTTTTGATATTTTATGGATTTTCTTTCTTGAAAAACATATTATTATCCTTTCAATCAACAGTAGAACTCTCTTATAATCCCAACATATTCCTATGTAACTTGTATACTCATGAGACAGTTTTGTGTTCTCAACTTCTTAACTTTTCTTGATTGAAACCATGTTAGAATCGAAGGCAGGAAATACATGTGCACTATGTAGTTAAATTGAATGAAACAGCTGAGGAATTCATGTTAAATTCGCACTTTAAAAAAAATTGTCAGTTTTTTAAAAGATAATTATGCTTAGCTGATCCCACCTAGTGAGATAAGGCTTGATTGTTGTGTATAAAAGATAATTATACTTTCTGTCAGTGTTTTCAATTGTAATGATTCAGATAATGATGATAATTATAGAGATGCCATGAACAGGGTGTTAAACCAGCATTTGTTAGAATACTGGATCTCTACCTTCTTGCTTCATCCAGTCTGGGCAATAACATTGCCAATGATTTGATTTCTTTGATGGGCTCTCTTAGGAAGAATGTGTCTGTTTGTGAAGATGATTTATGAAAACTAGAAAAGCTCTCAATTAAATAAAAGATTGTCAGAACCAATTGCTGGGAAGACTGCTATCAGGTGACTTTCTTGACTAAGTGTTGCTGAAGTGCATCATGATTTGAAGCCCATTAATCTTAAGAATAGTAATATATGAGACAAAAATGAGAGGTGCTCAAATTTTACCATGTATCAAAATATAGATTTAGCATCTACTGATAAAAACCAACATCTTCATTGTTTGCCTAAACTGTAAACTGTCCATTGAGTTGCTCTGGAAGTTGGCAGAGACACTCCATCTTTAGTATTGTGGGCAAGTTTACTGAAAGTGAACATGATTCCCATTTCAATGTTAAAGTGTTTGTCAAAGTATTCCAGCCTAGCTTATTTAACAATTGGCAAGTGAGAAGAATTTTCTTAAGCTTAATTAGATATTTGACTTTATGCTACAAGATTACATCCACACGCGACCATTATCTTGAACATATTGATAGTCAATTCTCTTAACATTGTTCATCAAATGAAATCTCGATAGGATTTACTCCTACTTTTACTAACTAGTATCCTTTTGCTGTTTGGATTTATTTTGGTGTTTTTTTCCCTCCACGACAGGAATCTGGAGGCACTTGATCTGCATCAATATAAAGTGAAGAAGAATTGTATAAACTGGATATCTCATTTTCCAGAATCCTTTACTTCCCTGGTTACTCTCAACATTGCATGCCTGGATGGTGAGATGAATGTATCTACTCTTGAACGCCTCGTTAGCAGATGTCCCTATCTCAAGACTCTCAGACTCAATCATGTCACTCCTCTAGAAAAACTTGTTGGCCTTCTACACAGGGCTCCACAGCTGGTAGACCTTGGAATTGGCATTCTCATCGGAGAAGGTTATCCTGGATTTTTCTCCAAGCTTGAATCTGCTTTTGCTCACTTAAAACATTTGAAGAACCTATTTTGGAAAGCTGGACCATTATACTTGCCAGCAATATATCCAATTTGTGAAGGTCTTACAACACTGCATCTCTTTGAGTCTAGCATAAAAGCACCAGAGCTTGCAAAAGTAGTTTGCCAGTGTAAAAATCTTCAACAGCTATGGGTACATCTTCATGTCCTCATCTAATTAATATCATTTTCTTCATTTCGATCAATTGCGTCTTTTGATATGCTATCCAGCTATTCCAGTGATAGGGTCTCACTTTTACATATGCATGTTTTTTTTTTCAATTCCTTATTGATAGTTTATCTTTTATCTGTGTACACCTTTTCGTAGAATTCACTATTGTCAGTCTTAAATTGTTATTATTGGTTTTATTTTTTGCTGCAGGAATGAATTTTATTAGTAGAACTGTCACTACTCACAAAAAGTCTATATGATTGTTTTATTTCCCTGATACTCTGCATATTAATAAGGGACATGCTTTGTCAGATTAGGGACTTAATTGAGGACGATGGGCTTATTGCTGTGGCATCATCCTGCAAACTCCTCCGAAAATTGCAAATAGTTCGTTCTGATCTACCTTACTGTCCTCTCACAGAAATTGGCCTTATTGCTGTCTCTTCTGGTTGTGTAATGCTCGAGTCTGTTCTCTATTTTTGCCGGCAGATGACTAATTCTGCCCTCCTTACTATTGCTAATAATTGCCCCAATCTCACGTGCTTCCGGCTCTGCATCACCAAACCTTACACCCCCGATTATATTACTCAAGAACCTCTAGATGCTGGCTTTGGGGCTATTGTTGAATCCTGCAAAGACCTCCGACGTCTCTCCATATCTGGTCTTCTTACTGATCGTGTGTTCATAACTATTGGGGCCTCAGCAAATCGTCTTGAGTGGCTCTCAGTTTGTTGTGCTGGTGATGGGGATGCAGGTCTTCATTACATTCTATCTGGTTGTAGGAAATTACGCATGCTGGAAATTAGGAAATGCCCGTTTGGGATCAAGGCATTGTTGGATAATGCAGATAAACTGAAGACAATGCGATGCCTTTGGATGTCGTCATGCTCTGTGACACTGGGGGAATGCAGATTATTAGCTAAGAAGATTCCACGGCTTAATGTGGAGGTTATTGATGAGACTGGAGGAGGGCCGGTGCATTCACGGCGTGATCATTTTCCTGTTGAAAAACTCTACATTTACAATACTTTTACTGGCCCAAGACTTGATGCACCACCTTCTGTCTTGACTGTTTGGTGAAATCAGGTAGAAGGAAGTGATATTATCTTTATCTTGTTTATCAATCCTAATTGGCTTTCTAGAAGTCAACTCTATTTTTGAAACGATGGGAAAGCAGTCAGTTTATAGTATCAAGTGCTGCATTATTATGGTTTTAGATTTCAATCACTAAGTTATCCAGAGTTCTTTACTTGTGATTGTCACTTATCAATGAGTTGTAGGACTATATGACTTATGACATTTACTCATCATATTGAGCATTTCTCATCTATTGATTTAAGGTATTTTAGATTGCTGAGCTGTTCCTTTTTTATTAACCTATCGATGTTCTTAACATAAATCTTCCTATTAAAGTGGAAGGGAAAAACCCATTGATCTTACATGAATTTGGAATGATTGATCTTACATGGATCTTTTTATTAACCTATCGATGTTCTTAAATGATTGATCCCTCCCTCAATAGAGGGACAAGTCTCAGCATGTGGAATTAACAATTTCGTATAGAGAATGCTGTTAACAAAGATGACATTAGAATTGAAGTTTGAGATTTCTTCCCAACTATTTTCAAATATTAAATTTAATAGCTATCTTTTCTTTAAAAAATGATAATTAAAAAAATGTATTTTTTTTAATGAGTAAAGAAGAGGTATAGTCCTATTATGTGGCAAAAGGTGAAATCGCTCGCCCCAGCGTCTCTGTCGCACCCGACCCAAGGTCATCACGAGGGAGGTAATCACAACATCCTGAGCGAGCATGTGGCAGGTGGGGTGAGTTGCACAGAGACCGGGGATTTACGCCCCGACTATCCTGAGTTTCGACCTCGCGACCTCATGTGATAAGTATCCCACCACATACTAACTCGGATGACCTGTAGGGTCACCACTTATTATTGAACTCCTGGCTCCTCGCTCTCATTGCTCAACTCTACGTCTCAGCCTTTCTCCACCCCCTAGTTTTGTTGGTTTCTCTAGAGCCGATCATATAGATATGGCGTAAGGTAATACAGATATGCAAGTTGAAGACAACCCTATTGGTACTCAAGCCCCACATTGCTCCCGACGCTTATACTTTCAATATTTTCGTCCATGGCTGGTGCAATGCATGGATCGGATGGATTAGGCGTTGTGGACTATGGAAGAGATGAAAGGATTGGGATTTAGCCCTACGGTTATTACTTATTCGACTATTGTTCAACCTTATTGCAGCCGGTTAAAGTTTGGGAAGGCTTATGAGGTTGTCGTCCAAATATCATCACACATATACCACTCTGATGAATACACATGCTAAGTCGGGACAACTTGGTGAGGCAAGAAGTCGAGCAAAGGAACATGCATGAGTATGGATGACAACTTTGATGAAGCAATTAGGCATTCCCTATTAGCAAAGGGTGTTTTTCTTCATTTTATTTAATTTTTATTGGCTCACATTAAATTAGAGAAATTTCATTCTATAAAAAAAAGATCAATTAAATATATTTTTTATCTTAATTTTTTAAAATATAATTTTACATTTTAAAGTATATATTTTTATAAAAAAAATAAAAATGTGAGTAATTTGCTTTCTTTGTGGAATTATTCGAAATGATAAATTTCAATTTAGAGTATATTTCCTAAAAAAAATTAAATGTAAAAATAAATTTTCAATTTTAGTTTTTTTTCCTTTTGTTTTTTTTTAACTTCATTGGTAGCAAACAGTGTTCGTCCACTAGAAAGCTCCGTGATCTTCAAACATACATGCCGCTACTCGGTTTCCCTAATTTATCTACTAGTCTAACCTTATCTAATCTATCCATAACTCAATATACACTTACAAATTATAAAGTTTATATATATCGAAGAAAGAGACTAATGAAGAAATGTTTAAGATTCGATATTCTCGTATAGTCCAAATTAATTATTTTAATTAACATAGATTATGAAAACATGAACAATCTTTTTCCATGCAAAGTTAAAAACAAGGAGAGATATATTAGAAACGAACTGTATCTTCCTTCACATATCTATAAATGAACTCTGAGATAAATATGACCACCTTTTCTATTATTATTATTATTATTATTATTATTATTATTATTATTATATCAAGGCTATTTATTTTTTTTATTGTCATTTAGTTTTTGGTTTCCCAGCTAAAGCTTTGAAAGGTGGTGTGGAATAGAACATCTCGCTGGTTAAGAACATGTAGTCGTCCCATCACTTTGTTATATAGAAAGTTACGTTTTCGTTCCTGTAATTTAATTTTTTTTTTTTTTAAATTTTAGTCTCGAGTCAATTTATTTTTTTTAGTCCAATAATTTATAACATTTTGCAATTTCAATCATTTTTATTTTTCTCTAAACTTAAAATTTTATTTTTCTCTAAACTTAAAATTTTTCATCCGAAAATACTCAGTTGACAGTCGGAATGCTAAGGATTATGATTAAGTAATAGAAAATTAAAATCTTTAAATTTAATTTACAACTCCGTATTTCGATCGTTAATTGGATATATAATTTTCTCCTTTGTTATGATATTGTCTATTCTCCATTAACTTGGGCATCTATAACCCAATACACTTAACACGACTTGTCTTTATATGATTTGTGTTGTGTTCGATTAGATATAACTAGAAATGACAATACACTGGATTTAAATCTGAACTCGTATTAAATTCATCCGGTTTAGGATGAGTTTAAATTTGATCAAACGGATTATAGGATGAGCTTAAATTTGTTGACTAGATTTAGAAACGGGTTCATAACGAATTACGAGTTTCAATGAACCCGTTATATATATAATCCGGTGGTAAGACGTGGTCCGTCCTGTAAGAAGTCATAGTGGTCAACATCCAGGATAGGCAGTCGATCGGGCGAGATACCTTCCCGAGCAGCAGGAAGAGTACCCGACCCGACATCTCGACATCTCGACAGCTCGGCCTGGTGCCGAGTTTCCGACGCGCATAAGGCAGGGAGAGACGAAGGCCGAGCGAACATCTCGCTCGACTACGGAGGAACATGGCATCAACCCAGTAGTTAAGGCTCCCTCGCTCGACAGGGCGGGATCGGACATCAAATCATCGGCCGAGCGGACATCCGAGTCGGTCCGACCTTGGTGTCGCCTGGAGGGCGTTAAGCCGAGCGGTCCGACCTTGGTGTCGCCTGGAGGGCGTTAAGCCGAGCGGTCCCCTCACTCGGCCAGGGAAAGGCGCTAGCCGAACGGTTCCTACGCTCGGCCCGATAAAGGACAAAGGGAGTAGTTGGCAATATCTTCCTAAGAATCAGTGCCGTCGATAAGGGGCGTGGTCGGCGGCATGGTCAGACAGGGGATCGTACGATAGAAACTTCCACTGTCACGTCAGAGATATGCTCGTACTACTAAGGTATGGCGTCATATACGCTTTTCTGACACATCCATTCCAGGTATGCTTTGAGAAGCGTGCACACCTCGAGAAGCGTGTGCGCGCCTCCGAGAGCCTTATATAAGGACCCCAGACTTCGACGGAGGTATGCTCACTTTTTTTTACTGTAGCTACAGTTCTTGTTTCCTATCTGCTTTCTTCTTCCCGCCGAATATCTTACTTGAGCATCGGAGGGCCATCGCCGAGGAACCCCTCCCCAGTTCGGCGTTGTGTTTGCAGGTCCACGTCCGCAGGAGATCCACATCTTCAGTCTTCAACTAGTCAACAGGAGCGCCACATCCCCAGATTCCATCGACTCAGCTCTCGGACATGATCAAATTGGTGTCGTCTGTGGAAACACACCTGAATCCGAGCCAAGGAGATGGAAGAAGCTGGACGCCAGTACACTGTGACACTCTTGTAGGACCGTTGCGCCCGACTAGGAGGGGGTTGTTGGTTAGTCCTGCAAAATAAAAGAAACAACCCTTCCTCGAACTCTTTAAGCTAACACTTGCATAAATAGATTAAGCAGTAAATTAAAAGCATAAAATAAGAGGCACCAGTGTTTCCTTGATTAACCGATGTGGTTGTTAATCCAAGGAAGATTAAGCCCAATATCAATCTCCTTCAGGCGGAAAAGCTTCTTACAATGTTGACGCACAAAAAGAAAGAAGCTCAACTAAAACTCTAAAGCACGCAAGCGTTGGATTTACAATTCTGAGTTTGTTAAAAAGCTTCTGGACCAAGGCTATATTTATAGCCTTGGTCGGGGCGCCCTGGGGGGATAAAACTTTATCCCCAACGTTCAGATCGAGTTTTGACTCGATCTGGTCAAATTCCAGGTCCGGGCGCCCGGAGCCATTCCGGGCACCCCGGGCTGTTTCGGGCGCCTCGGACTGCTCTGGGCACCCCGGGCTGGTCCGAGCGCCTCGGACCCCAAGTCAACTCCAGTTGACTTTTTTCGCCTCGGTCCGAGTCTTCAACTCCAGTTCCGCTCGCTTGGGTGATCTTTGCCATCCGGAAAAGGGCTCACCCGAACCCAGGTTCCGGTCTTCTCGAGCAGGCTTCCCTCCGGCTTCTTGTCCCTCAGAATCGCCGCGTGTTTCCTTCTCATCTGCCAGCGTACTCATTCGCAGTCTTCGTCCCTCGGACGCACCGCGTGTCGTCCTTCTCGCTAGCTGCGTCTCTTGCTCCCCGAGAAATGTTCCGCTCCGCCTTTCGTCCCTTGGAACCACCGCACGCTTCCTTCTCGCCCGCTGGTGTACTCTTTCGCAGCACCTCGTCCCTCGAACTACCGTCCTTCTTGCTAGCTGTGTCTTCCGCTCGAGTACATGTGCTCCTAAGCTCCTGCACACTTAGACACAAGGTTAGAAACACACAAGACCTAACTTAACTTGTTGATCACACCAAAACAACCTTGGAGTTCCAACAACTCACTCAAGAGGAACTCGACGCACTCATACAGGCGCGAGCGACCAGGATAATAGAGCAGCAACAGAAGGTGCTAGCCGATCGGATGGCACAACAAGCAACCTCAGCATCTGGGGGTCGAGCGGCGCAAGAAGACCAACCGAAACGACTTTCCATATGGGGACAAAACAAGGGTCCGACCGGCACGCAGGTGGAGGCGTAAAGTGCCAGGTCGGGATACCTGGTTCAAGACACTCACGAATCTTCTTAAAGACTAGATTAGGACCCCGCGCTCGGGTTGAATAGCTCAAGCTCCACTGAGTCAAGGCTAAGGAAAAGACATAACATTTTTAAAAAGTAGAGTACAATAAAATGTGCATACAGTTCATACATAGGTTATTTGAATTCCACGAATACATCGTTGGGCATCTCTCTAAGAATGCGACGATGATCTAGAAAATCTTCAGGAGGGACAGAAGGCAAATACCCTTTCTCCTTAAGTTGTTGAAGGGCCCCCACTGCACCGTAGGCCACGGATGTGATGAAACAATCCCTTACCTGTGCGCCAAACTTTGGAGAGTGCAAATATTCTTCTCGGCTTGTTTGTAAGCGGTCGCTCTCCCCAGCCTTGTAGGTCTCCAGGGCAATAACAGAGTTTGATAGTGCAGATTGAGCCTGAGATAGCTTTGCTTGTAGAGAATACAGTGTTGTTGCTTAGGACTCTAGGTCCCGCCTCTGGTCCATAATAAGTAGGTCTCGGGAACTCAGCTCTTGGGTCATGCGATCCATCTCCTGCTTATATGCAAGCTTGACATCCTTAAGAATTGCAGATTGCTGAGTCAGTTCTGATTGAGTCTCTTGACACTTAGTCTCGAAGGTCTGCAAAAGAGCTTCAAGCCTGCTCTTGTCCTCTCGGAGATGGTTGATTTTTGACTGGGCCTTTTCCAAGGTCTATTCCCGGGAGGTGCTCATTTTCTTCAAGGACGCCACTTCCGCTCTAAGTCTGAACACGACTACCTCAAGGTCAGAGATTTGAGACTCTAGGTCTGAAACTCGGTCCTTTAAGATTTTATTATATCGATATATGTGCAGGATTGTCTGATTCAAGCGGAGCGACTAGGCAAACATCTGTTCATAACCATATGAAAGTGAGAGTAGAAAGACAAAGTAGGAGGAGCATAATCGTGAAAGAGAGCGGAAGCTTACCTTGATAGCAATTTTAGTAGACGAGTCCACCAGGCCAGGCAGAGTGTGGGTGTCCATCACCTGCATGGTGTACTCCCACTGAGATGCTAAGCGACCTCACAATAGGATATTGCGAGCAGGAACATGGAGAGAGCAACGCAAGCCCCACTCTGTGGGCAAAGTGGTGCGGTAACCAAAATACCGAGGCCGAGAATAACCTAGAGCAGTCTTGCTCAGGCCAGGTTGGGTGGAAGCGGACCCTGGCTGAGAAGATGGACCAGGTGGGGTAGAAATAGATCCTAGTGGAGCCGAAGGGCCAGATGGAGAGGGTGTCGGCTCAGGATGAGCGGAAGGATCAGGTCAAGAAGAAGCAGTCGGTTGAGGAGAAGGTCTGGCCGGAGCGTTGGATTTAGGTCGTCGCCTTGGGTCAATTTCTTCTTTAACAGCTGGGGTTTCCCCTCGGTCAACTTTAGCCTTAGGTCGAGGCGATCTAGTAGGATCACTCGAGGGTTGTTGATCTGAAATGGACGTAGAGGTTGGTCGGGGTGATGGAGTGGTAATCGGGGCCTCGAACACCAGGTCGGAACCCAGGGTCAAGGCAGTCTGACAACCTCACTCGGGGGTGGAGAATCTGTAGGTGCAGCGGAGACCGGCAAGACGGGGGTGAATTGCTTCTGAAAATAAAATAAAATACCCTCCTCAAAACTTTCAACTCAAAATAATAAGCAACAGTAAAATAAACAAAGAAACAGACTTAGCGATTTACTTGGTTACAACCAAGACGGTTGTTAATCCAAGGCAGAAGAAAGCACTCTGAAAAGATCTCCTTCTCTGAAGGCGGAAAAGCCTTTTACACAATGGAAAGCTCAGACAAGTTGCTAGGAATGACTACAAAGTTGAAAGAACAATTGATGAATAATTCCTAGCTCCAGGGGCCTTTATATAGCATCTGGAAATTCTATCTCGGAGGTCTAAGGTGCCTCCAATAGAGGTCCAAGGTGCCTCCAAGGTAGTGAGCGGATATAACTCTATCCGCAGCGCAACGATCATTTTGACTAGATGAATGCACCTTTATCAAGTCTTGAAGGCGCCTTCAAGGTGAAGGCGCTTTCAAGCCATGATGAAGGCGCCTTGAGCAGGTTTTCTAGCAAACTCGCTTCTCTGCTTCAACTTCCAAAGCTCCGTTCTTTTGGGTGATTTCGGCCAACCGAAATAGGGCTCACCCGAACCCAATTTCCGGCCTTCTCCTCGAGCAGCCTTCCTTCCCGGCTTAACGTACCTCGAACGCCGCGCACATTCTTCTCGCCCACCGGTGTACTATTCCGCAGCTCTCTTATCCTTTGTACGCACCGAGCCCGTCGACTTCCTTCCCGTGTCGTCCTTCTCGCTAGTTGCATCTTCCGCTCGACTTTCTGCACTCCTAAGCTCCTGCACACTCAGACACAGGGATCAAACATAAAGCAGGACCTAACCAACTTGGTTGATCACATCAAAACAACCACGGGGTCTAACAGGATCTAGAACGGATGTAGAGGATTGCCGGGATGATAGAGCAGCAGTCGAGGCCTTGGGGGTCAGGCCTAATCCCATAGGTTGGCGTCTGGTATAGTGTGACAATGGCTGCTCATTTGAATCTGACTCCTCCGATGAAGTTTAGGGCCAGCGAACAGGAGGCACGGGGGGAGCAGGCCTTGAGGACTCAGGAACAAAGCGAATGCATGGAGTTGCTCAGGCGGCTGATCGAGGAGCGGTTGAAGTGGTCGCCCCTATGGAAAGGGGAGCAAGGTGCGACAGACCCCTCCTGTCGAGTATTATATGTCCCCGATATTGTATTTCCATATCGTCAGGGGGAGAGGTCTAATCGGGGATGCTCAGGCTAGGGTGTCAGCTACAAGAAGAACATCAAAGTCAGAATATGGAAACAAAGGTCAGTCAGGGTAGGGCAAGTCGTACCTAAGGAACGTGGTAGCTTTGAAGGGGTGCAACTCAGTCTGAATAGAAACAACACATCCTCTGATAGTAATCTGAGCAAGTCCAAGCGCTAGCATCCTAGTTGTGCGAAGACCTCTATAAAGTCGGGGTCTGTCTGAAAATCCCTTAGAGGCGGTGTCGAAGGTAGAGCCGAGCGCCGCTGTATAGGTCATTCTACGACTAGGGAAAACTCAGGAAGAAATATTTTCTTTCCACTCCGAATCTGTGGATGGAAGAGGAACAAAAAATGTGGTTTGAGTGCGGGCCTAGAGACGGAAAAGACTCTCATTGTGACGGCGATGGGTAAAGAACCAGTGGAATAAGAGGGGAGTTCAGGGTATGTCGCGCACTTCGTAGAGGAGGACGAACCCAGACAAGATCCTCATGGAATTAGGGGTAAGTTGGTCGAGAGGGATGCGGAAGTAATGACTCACTTGGGAAAAGAAAGGTTGAATAGGGAAGCGGAGGCCGACAACAACTTGCTCCTTGAAGAAGGTCGTGTACCCTACTGGGGGCTGAAGAGACCCGGTGGATCTCAAAAGGAATGATGATGTGCATGGCCATAGGGATCTCATAGGTGAAGCGAAGATCATCCAAATCTACGTCAGTAAAGGTCGAAACTCTAGGAGTGTAGGTAGGTGTAGGGGAATCCATGAGATAGTGTAAGCACGAAGCTCAAGGGGCAGAGCATAGGCAGCGCCGGAGACAAGAGGAAGGCTTACTCATGAGACAGAAAGTTCAGTAAAGCAGAGGGGGAAGGATATTTATAGCTGCCAAGGGGGGCATAAAGGGCCTCATCATCAGCCCCCATCAAATGATTCATATTTAAAGTAACTGACGTTAGCTGTAAACCTAAGAGCAACGACAGTCGCCGAATCCTTCTAGAAAATTAAGCTGAGGGGGCATGTTGAAAAACATGCAGGTGAAAGACATAAGGGAATGAAGCGTTGTTGTGACTTTGGGAATAAACAAAGCTATAGCGGATCCCCCCCCTCGAAACTCTCGAGTACGGTGTCTCGCGACCAGACGAGTAGCTCGATCGCATGAAACTCAGCCGGGCGCCCTAAGATAGACTGGTCAAACAAAGTGAATGATCGGGTTGCCTAATCACCAAACCCAGCCGGTGCGCTAAACAGACTAGTTAAATTAGAGGCCCAGTCGAGTAACAAAAATCTGACCGGTCGCGTGCCTTAATGCTTACACGGAGGCTAAGTCAATGAACCCTCTGCAAGAGGGAGGAGTAGTGAACAAACTACTCAAATGAAGCAAACAAGGAGTGGTGGGGAATACATATGAGCATACTCAGGAAACAATACTTGACGCTAAGATCATCCGTCCAAACATATGCCTATAGGAATTTTCAAAGTCTAAATACACATTCGGGAAAGAGAAGGATACAAGGTTAGCGCAAGTTAATCATCAAAAGACGAGAAGGCATCGTCGGGAAGCTCTCAGAGAAGGTGACCCCTGTCTAAGAAATCCTTAGGAGGGGCTGACCGAAGGTAGCCTTTCTCACGAAGCTATAGCAAGGCTCCCACGCCACCGTAGCAGACCATCTGGTCGATGATATTGCCTATCTTCACTCCAAAGACTCCGTAAGCAAGGTAAGTGGCCTTATAAGCTTCTAGATGGGCAACCTCACCGGTCTGATAATCCTTCAGCTCATCCTTGGCCTTGTCCGCATCAACTCGGACCAGGGCCAACTCTTGGTGTGTGGTGGTAACTTCGTCCTTGGCCTTGGATAGGTCTGCTTGGAGGGAATTCAGGGAGACGAGCCTACCTCCCATTGCTTTCGAAGAGCAGCTTCCTGGTCAGTGCTAACGGTCAGGTCTGCCTTCGTTGCCTCCAGATCCCTCGATAGAGCGACATGCGCTTCTTGTAATTCCTTTAGCCGTGAAGAGAGGGTCGCCACCTCGGTCTCCTTCTCCTCTAAATCAGCCAAAATTTGAGTGTGCCTCAACCCTTCAGACTTGAGCTTGGATTCACTTGTCTTCAGGGCTGATTGCAAGGTCTGCACCTTTTTTGATTCTGCCTGAGCCAGGTCTCGAGCAGTTCAGATTTTTTCCCCGACAGTTTGAAGACAGGATTATATTGGGTTATCAGAGGCGGTCAAATAAAAAATGTGGCCGACGGTAACAGAGGATTCCTAACTCCCGAAGGTGAGCCCTTAGTGACTCATTTTATCGTTGTAGGCTGACCACGTACTGTGATATACTTAGACTCATGGTGCAAGCTTGTCAAGTGCAGGGAAAGATTAGCATCAACTCAAGGAGCAGGAAAAAAGACAGAGGTGTAGGGGATCGATGGCCGGTTAGAAGAGGGGTTGGATAGACGACGCCCTCAAATCGATTTCTTCCTACGTATTCGTTAGTTGCGCAAGAGGAATTATAATAATACAAACACAAATACGAAAGCTAAATACTAAAGGAAAGAATGCAAACCAATACACGTCGATGTAACGTGGTTCGGAGATAACTTGCTCCTACTCCACAGTTGTCCGTAAGGTAGACGATCCCTCAATCCGTCGATGGATTAGCCCCCGGCAAACTCCGGCTATCTCAAGTCGCTCCTTGTGGGTGGAGAAACCTCACCACAAACTTACCAAGACCTCTTGGATTACACAAGCACTTGAAAACTCTTGTGACTACTAATTAGGCTTTAACCAAGTCTAATTTCATCACTTTGGCCGGCCATCACAAGCTCCTTCTTATAGAGCTTGGAAGAAAACAACCCTGTTGTTTTACCATTACCAGTTTACTGGTCCTTGCACCAGTCGACTTGTGTCAGCCCAACGGCTCTCTACCAGTCGACTGCTACAGTGCACCAGTCGATTGCTACAGTACACTAGTCGACTGCTACAGTGTCGTTGTTTGCTACAGTACCCGTTGATAAGGTCCTAGAACAGAACTCTGGGGTGTTATGGAAGCACTAGAGTACTCCTGTCCAAGCATACCAAATGCTGCTGCTGCAGGTGGAGCTATCCCCTGCTGACGATGTGAAGATTGGGCTTTCTGCCCTCCTCGATATACCCCTGACTGACTAGACTGTCCCCTCTGACCTGACCCTCCGGAAGCCGTGTGCTAAGCCTTCAGCTGACAATCTCGGCTCTGGTGTCCAGGCAGTTTGCAATAATAGCAAACTGGCTATCCCAGAGAGCAAGCTAGGGTAAGGTGATCTCTGGGCCCACATCGGAAACAGTGAGTATCGCTGGAAGGTGGTTGCCGGTTCTGCGGGAACGTCCTAAAGAAGACCGCCCTGACTTCTGAGGCCTACGAGATACCCTAGAAGTACCCTGACCTGACCGACTGCGACTACTCTGCTGCTGTCCTGTCGTCGGTGTCTGCTGGATCTGTCTGGATGCCTGACCCATATGCTTCCTCTTCCTGTCCGGATATGCTCTCTGCTGAGCTAACTCTATCATCAAAGTTCGATCCAGTGCATCTGAGTATGATACGATCCCTAAACCGGCAAGCCTTACTTGCAGATAACCATCCAGTCCCTGTATAAACTGCATCATGCGAGATCTGTCCTCCGCAGCTAACTCTGGACAAAACTTAGCCAACCGGTTGAATTCAGTATTATACTCTGTCACTGTGCGATTGTTCTGACGCAGACTCATGAAATCCTGCCGGAGAGCCATCTAATATGATAGTGGAAAGAAACGGCTCTCAAAAGCCTCTCTGAACCTGGTCCAAGTGACGTTCCGCTCGCCGATAATGGAACGCTGAGTAATCCACCAAGCGTTAGCCTCATCCCGTAAATGGAAAGCACCCAGCTCTGCTTTCTCCCACTCTAAGCAAGCCATATAGAAGAAGGTCTGCTCCATAGTCTCTATCCATGATAAAGTCATACTCGGATCAAGGTCTCCTCGGAAGAGTGTGAATCGAGTCTTCATCGACTCAGCCAATGCTGGAATCCTAGCTCGTGCTGCAACAATATCAGTGAGCTGTGTCGGGACGGCTGCATGAACTGACGGAACCATTGGAACTGGTGCTACAGGTGGTACCGCGGAATAAACCGGAGGAGGTGCTCCCGGTGCTGCTGAATAAACTGGAGCATAAGCCGTCGGTGGTACTGCCGGGTGAACAAAAGTGGCCGCAGCTGGAGGTACAGTAGGTAGTGGTACCGGATGTGGAGCAGCTGCTGCTACTGTAGGCACTAGGGGTACAGGTGTCACTGGTGTCGGATACACTGTAGGTCCAGGTGGCGGTGGTACTGAATACGCCATAGGCTGCGCTGGAGCAGACATCGGAAATGCCAATGGTACCCCTGATGGTACCGGAACTACAGTAGGGATAGGTACACTCGGCATAACCGAGGTAGGTACCTCTATAGGAGTCGTCGAGGTCTGAGATCCCGACACGCCCGCAATATGCTGAGTCTGTCCCTGACTGACAGGCTCATCATCCGTAGGCATCTCTGGCATATCCTGAGATCCCGTGGTCCTCGCACGTGGTCGTCCAGCACCACGTCTCGCCGCAATATGCGTAGATCTCCTCATGTCTATTAAGTTATATTACAGATATTACTACCAATATAACAATCATAAAATAAACATCATACCTATTTGCTGTCTGGAGATGTTCCGTCGCTGTCCAGTCCCCAATTTGACCTCAAAATTCCGAACGAAGAAATCGCCGGAAATCCATATAAATCCGAAACGGAAATCCGAAACATAACCGAAATAGATATCCAAAAATCCATAACACCAAAAGCAGGTATCATAACCCGCTCTGATACCACTAAATTGTCATGCCCCGGAGGAGTCCTTGTCCGAAGAAATTTCGGCAGCATCTCCCCTGTACGGCGGACAATATGAAACTTTCTACATATCCAAATACCTCAGCCACACGCGGCTGGAATAATAACAGTAAATAAACAATCACCCACGCAGTTTATATAATAAGTAAACAGAATAATAATACCCTGACTTGAAATCAACCCTACTCAACTACACTCGTAAAGCTCAAATCCGACGATAAGATCAACTTACCTCTTCTGCCGTCTAGGCAGGCATGTAGTAGAACAAATCTAAACGAACAAATCTAAACCATACGAAAATCCATCGATCATAAGAATCCATACAATATCCAAATCCTCAAACAGAATAAGTCTATCACAGTCTAAATAACAAACCAAAAGATAAAAACAGCTTGTGGTCGGCAGGGGACTAGCAACTGGAACTCTTTCCTGACAGCGTCAACCTGAAAAATAACAATAATGGAGGCGGGGTGAGTCCAACACTCAGCAGGTACAACTGATATACAAAGTAAGGAAATAACACCTAGCACTAATCATGCGTACAGTCTCCTGATGTAATAAAGATAAATGCAAACTGAAGTAAACAGGAGAATACTGTACTAACCAGGACCGGGGTATAAGGACAAATAGTCCGAGTGATATGGAAATCCTGTATGCATGTCAAACATAGGTATCCAAACAATATGCAGCATATAAATGCATCAAACACAAACACAAGCAATAAATGCATCATGCATATGATGCCAATGATGCGTCCTGGTCACCCCTGACGCCAGTCGATCATCTCACACCCAATAGCGAGGCCGAGTGGGTAGGGCTGTGACAACCGTGCACTCTGTCGTCACTATTCCTGATGAGTGACCGAGTGGACGGGATGCTGTCGGAGTACACCTATCCTCCTACCCCAAATCATAAATGGGGGAGCGCAATGCTCTCAACTCCCGGTACACGATGACGGAGAGGAATCCCTGCCGGATAACACGTTGTGTCACACTACCCATAAGCGGACCAACGGTGCCTAACAGAGTCCCTGCTGCAACACACTCTGCCTGAATCGACCACTAACCCATGAGTGGTGGTGTGTGCAGATCTATGTAACTGGCGATGTGCTCAACAATAATGGAGCGAATTATCGCACAGCATGCAATCATGCAAATGGTGCATGACACTAACCACAAAATATCCTAACCTAATCCATGTGTATATAAAAGTGCACCATAGGTCAACGAATCAAATCAAATCAAAGGTACACAAAAGGTATAAAACCTAGGTCCTGAACATGGTAAAGTATGGTATATCACTACCCCTATAAACATGTATAAGCAGGTAAAATATACATGAGATGCAAATCAAGAAATCAATCAATCATATAACAGGTATTGGGTAGTGACTAACCGAAACAAATAAGGAACATAATTAATGCAACTTGTTAAATTCACTACTATGTATATCAAATGACATAAGTCAAAAGTAC
Organism: Zingiber officinale; assembly: GCF_018446385.1. NCBI lineage: Eukaryota > Viridiplantae > Streptophyta > Magnoliopsida > Zingiberales > Zingiberaceae > Zingiber > Zingiber officinale. The sequence goes on from NC_055989.1 coordinate 145,018,900, forward strand.
CCGCCTCCAATCGAAAAGGTCCAATCTGGTCCAAATACAACGTCGAGATACTCGTCTCGCGTCAAAGTCCTGTATCACCAACATAAATATATTTTATTTAGCTAAAATTCACGTAAATAGCTAAATAAAACCTCTAACTCTAGATTAGTGATCCTGTCCGAACCAGGAGTCAACGGACGCTGGGGATGTGGCGCTCCCTGCTGGATCCTCGAGTGCTCCGGCGAACCTGTAACAAAACCGAGCCGGGGGGGGGGGGGTGTCCCGGCGACGGCCCTCTGACGCTCAAGTTCGGCGAAGGAATAAGAAAGTGGCTTAGAAAATGTAGACTTGTGTACCTCCGGTTAAAGAAATGGAGGCCTTATATAGACCTCTCGAAGGAGCCTGGGCACACCAATCGAAGCGATCACCTGCTTTCGACCATGCCTAGGTGTGGGCCTGTCAGAAGGGCATCCATAAGACCATACCACTACTGTATCAACCTTTCCGTGACATGATGGTGGGGCCTTTAATAGTGTCATCTTGCGTACAGTCTAATCATCATGCCTTTGCTGACATACCATATCCCGAGCCGAGCGAATAGGCCGCTCGGCTAACCACTGTTTCCGGCCGAGCGGACACCTCCGCTCGGCCATTCTGTTCTCGGCCGAGCGGACACCTCCGCTAGGCCACTCGGCTCCGGTTCTCCTGAACCCAAACCTTTGACCTCGATATCTCGTTGACCTTTCCCTCATGTGGGTCCCCCTGTTTACCACCGGATCACTTGTCTCCCTTCAAGTCTAGTCAAGGAGGCGTGAGTCCGACCGATCGGATCTGTGTCCGAGCGATGTCGCCGCCTTATCGCCGCCGATATCCCGAGCTGCTCGCCCTCATGCCAAATTTAGCCGCCTTTTCGCTTGTATGCCTTGGCGCCCAACGTGGATGTTTGCTTGTCTAAATCCTCTTGAAAATCGCGCAAGTCTTTTTCATTAAGCCGAAGCATGCGCGGTATGGGCGCATTAATTGCGCTTGGTGACAGAGCGCCACGTGGCTCATCTCTAGTGGCGGTGACGCTCCGTACGATGGGACGCCCTTCGTTTTGAAATGAACGGCTAGATGATGACCTCGTCTCTTGTGCCCTTCATCCGACGGACGAGGCTGAGCGGTCTCGTTTGTATAAAGCCCTCGTTCTGGCCTTCACGCCGCACTCTCTGTTTCATCTCGCGTCCTCTGTCGAAGTTGCTTGCTGCTAGTTTACTCCGGCGACTCCCAGTGCTTGCTTTCCGGTGGTTTTCGAGTTCCTGGGCTTCTTTCCTTTGATCTTCCCTCAGTAAGCTTCTTTTCTTCTCTCGTCCCCTTGGTTCCGAGTATTGCTAGGCTTCCTTCCCTTCTTTAGTCATGGCGAGCACTTCTGCCCCCGCTACCGAGGTTCACGGTCCGTGGTATATGAGTATGGAGAGTAGATTAGATGAGGAGCGCGCCCGGCGCATTGTTAGGACCTACGGGATCCCGCACGACCATGAAATAGTTGTAGCCGGCCCAACCGACCGGCCCCATAACCCGCCGATCGGTACTATTTGCTTTTTTCTGGACCAATTCCAGGGCGGCCTTAGATTTCCTACCCATCCATTTATTTTGGAAGTTTGTAATTATTTCCGCATCCCGCTCGGCCAACTTGTGCCGAATTCCTTTAGGCTACTGAGCGGGGTGGTCGTCCTCTTTAAGCTGCACAGTATCCCACTTGACCCCAAAATATTCCACTACTTCTTCTACCCCAAACAATCCGAGTTGGGTACTTTTATTTTCCAAAGTAGAATAGGCTTCAAATTTTTTGAGAACATGCCGACCTCCAACAAGCACTGGAGGGAGTTCTTCTTCTATATACGACTTCCCGAGCGGCCAGCATTCCGAACCAAATGGCAGACCACTCCTGACGATCCTATGCAATCCTACCTTCATGCGGCAAATTGCTTGTCCGGTCAGAGGTACAAAATCGACCAGTTGCTTCTCAAGGGGTGTTGTACATTTTGGATTATCTCCCGTTCGGAATCTCCCCTACCGCACGGGTAAGGACTCTTTACTCCCTTCGCCTTTTTGTCTAACTGATTTTAATTTCTTCCACCGCAGCTGAAGTCATGTGGCGCCCAAGGCTACCGTAATCTTAAATTGAAGGCCGTGGAAATTGAGGTGGCTACCAAAAAGAACTCGCCGAGCGGGGTCTTCCCCAGCCGCCCTGCAGATGCAGGAGAGGGGGACGCAATCACCGAAATGAGTTACCCAACCCGCTCAACGGAGGTTGAGGCGGATCCTGCTTCTCCGCCCACCGAGCTGGAGTCCCCAGTGCCGGATTCACCACGGAAGTTCGGCGGAAACGTCAAGAGACTCCACCTCCGCCGACCCCAGAGGGCTAACCGCAGCGCCGATCGAGATCGCCTCCAGATCGCACGTCAGCAGATCAGACCCCGTGGCTCCCCACGCATGCCCTCCGGCTCTCCTCCACGGACTCGCCGTCGCTTGGGCGAAACTTCAACCATATGGGAGTCCTCGGGCCAGCGATCGCGGCTGGAAGTGCCGACCACCCGACCATCAAGACTACCTTCGATTCCCGTCGGAGGAATATTTATCTGCCGATCGGCCATCAAGCCCCGCTCATGAAATAACCTTGACGGGTCCGCCCGCCAAACTTTTCGAGGACGCCCAGATTCGGTGGCCCTCATGACGCCCAAGCACGATAACCACATGCGCAGCCACCTGTAGGTTCATTTTTCTTCCGTGCCATGCCACTGCTCGTTCCCGATTTTATTATTTCCTTACAAGATTGGGTCGAGCAAATCGCCACTAGCCATCTACGGCCGAGTGGAGGATCTTATGGAAAAACTCCAAGTCTCGGTCGGCCGAGCGGGAGAAACAAGCCCATGAGGCCGAACAGAAGAAGCCTAGCTATAGAGGTGGCTCGACTTGAAGGCTTGGTGAAGAAGCGCGACGAAGACATGAAGCGCGCCAGTAGCCGGAAGAAGCGGGCGATCGCTGATCTGGACAAGATGAAAGTTGAAGTCCGAGCCCTGGATCAGCGATCCAAGGAGTTGGAAGCCCAACTAACCGCAGAACGGGATGGGCGCTCAGCTGAACGCACTAAAGCGGAGGTGGACCAGAAAGTTCTCCAAGATTCACTAATTGCCTCCCGGGCGGCGCTCAGAAAGTACAAGGAAGAGGAGCCGAGTCGTCTGGCTGCTGCACGTCAAGATTACCTCCGCTCGGAGAGGTTTGGCACGAAATTTGGCGGCAGCGTCTCTTCAACCTTTGCCGAGGCCGTTAAGGTCACTATGGCCTACTTGAAGAAGGGTGGCCACCTTCCTGCGGGAATGCACATTCCCGCCTCCGATCTGGCGGCCATGACAGACGACATTCCGGACGGTTTCTTCAACTTCGAAGACCCCGAGTGAAGAGTGTTCCTCGTCTCTATCTTGTTTTTGCGTTTCTTACGCCCAGCGCAACTTTTTGTACTTGCCGTCCGGCATGCTTTCCCTTTAATGCAATTATGTCTTTGCTTGCATCTTCCTGATCATTATCCATATTATTCTTCTGTTTGCTTAACGTTTATGCTTAGAGTCAGTCATGCTCTAAGTGTTCTCCGTCACGCGACCGATCAGCTTAACCCATTAAACAAAGTCCGAGCGGGAGGGCCTACTCGCTCTGCACGTATCTAGCCTGTGTGAAGTCAACAAACGCCAAGTATCGAAGGACCAACGCCCGAGCGGGCCTAAATGTTTTAATACTTGTGGTTTCCGCGGTTTCTTATTCTCTGATATTCGTTCGTCCGCCCGGGGTATTTATAGTCGCCGGACCGACTCTCGATTTTTAACGATGGCGCTCGTCGATTTTCCGCTCGCTTATAGGCGCTGCTCTCGATTTTTAACGTCGGAGCTCGACGGCGCGGTATTTATAGCCGGTCGGCGGCTCGATCTTTAACGACGGGCTCTCGGTCTTCCGCCGGATTTATAGACGCCTGCCTCTCGATTTTAACGCTCGGAGCTCGACGACGGATATTTATAGCCGGTCGCGCTCTCGATCTTTAACGACGGAGCTCGCCGGTCTTCCGCCCGGATTTATAGACCCTTGTCTCTCGATTTTAACGCCTGAGCTCGACGGCGCGGATATTTATAGCCGGCGGGCTCTCGATCTTTAACGACGGAGCTCGCCGGGGCGGAGATTGTCGGCGCGGCGACTCGATCTTTAACGACGGAGCTCGCCGAAGATATATATAGCCGGTCGGCGGCTCTCGATCTTTAACGACGGAGCTCGCCGGTCTTCCGCTCGGGATTTATAGACGCCGACTCGCCTCGATTTTTAACGCCGGAGCTCGACGGGATTACCGGTCGGCGCGGCTCTCGATCTTAACGACGGAGCTCGCCATGATATTTTATCGGCGCGGCTGACATCCCGTGAGCCGTCGGCCCTCATACCATATTTATCTGCTCGATCTTTAACGACGGAGCTCTCGGGCTTTTAAGCCTACTTGATTTAACGCTACCGCCGAACCACAGGTCTTCGAATGAGCCTTGGCTCAGCATAATATACCTCCCACCAGCACTGGCCTTCGTCGCCGAGCGCTTAGCTCCGAGCACTTACCTCCGCCGAAGCGGCACGGGGCCTTGATAACCAACCGCTCGGCTATGAACACGTAATGCCTTTGGAATAATTTGTTTCTTGCGATAAAAGGAGTACTATTTTGAATTTACACAAAATAGAGCAAAAGCGCACCTCTCACCCAACTCTATATGGTGAAGGTGATTTGCACTCCATGGCCGATCCAGATCCGACCTTCCGCATCCTTGAGGTAATAAGCTCCCAGGAGCTTCTCGACCACTTAAAGGGTCCCGCCCAGGAGCTTCCATCTTGCCGACATCTCGACCGGCTTGACCTTCTTCCAAACTAGGTCGCCTACTTGAAAGGCTCGGGGATCACGCTCCGGTTGTAGTTCTACTTTATACGCTGCTGGTATGCCATCAGCCAAATGGCAACCTTGTCCTGTGCTTTGTTGACTAAGTCTAGCTCCATCAATCTCCGCTTGCCATTCTCCTCGTCATAGTGTTGCACTCGATCAGACTCCACATCGATTTCCACCGAGACTAGTGGTTCACTGCCATACACCAGATGGAATGACATCACACCGGTCGCCTCCTTCGGGGTCATGCGCAGGGCCTATAAGACGTTAGGGAGTTCGTCGACTCAACTGCCTCCTGTGTGGTTGAGCCGAGCTCACAATCCTCTGAGAATCTCCTGATTGGTGACTTCCGCTTGACCATTGCTTTGGGGGTAAGCCATCGAGGTGAAGCCTGCTGGATACCATAGCCTTCGCTCCATTCTTTGAGCCTCTGACCTGCGAATTGCCTCTGTTGTCTGAGATGAGCCATCGAGGGATGCCGAACTAGCATAAGATATTTTGTCAGACGAACTTGATCACCATATATTTACATATTTTTGCAAGTGGCTCGACTTCTACCCATTTTGAGAAGTAGTCCACCGCCACCAATAAGAACTTCCGTTGCCGGTAGCCATGGGGAAGGGTCCCACGATGTCCATCCCCATTGGTCGAACGGGCAAGGCACTTTGATGCTTTCATCTCATCGGCGGTCGGTGGGACATGTGATACTTCTGACAGGATAGACAATTTGCAACGGTCCGGGCAGCATCCTTTTGAAGTGTTGGCCAAAAATACCCGGCTAGCAAAATCTTCCTGGTTAACGACCGTCCGCCTGGATGTCCACCACACGAACCTTGGTGCACTTCTCGAAGTATGTACTCGGCATCTTCCCAGCTGACGCATTTTAGGAGCAGACGGGAGAAGGCCTTCTTGTAGAGTTGATCTCCTATGAGGGTGAACCGACTAGCCATTCTCTTCAGTAAATGAGCTCCTTCCCGGTCGGATGGGGTAGCTCCCGAGCGCAAAAACTCCACAATAGTTGTCCTCCAGTCGCTCGGGTATGTGATGCCCTCCATCCGATCGACATGTGCTACTAAAGATACTTGCTCGATCGGCTTCTGAGAGCCGACCGGGGATAACGCGCTTGCCAGCTTGGCCAATTCATCCGCCACTTGATTCTCCGCCCGGGGGATCTTCTGAATAATCACCTCCCTAAAGTTGAGCTTAAGTTTTTCAATAGCCTCCACGTAGAGCTTGAGCCTTGTACTATTTATCTCGAAAATCCCCGAGATTTGCTGAGCAGCCAACTGGGAATCTGAATAGAGGACGACCCGGACGGCTCCAACGTGCCGAGCGGCCTGCAATCCAGCAATAAGGGCTTCATATTCTGCTTCGTTGTTGGTCGCTCGGTAATCTAGCCGGACGGAGAGCTGCATCCGCTCTCCTTGTGGGGACAGCAAAACTATGCCAATTCCGCTCCCGTGTCTAGTGGATGATCCATCCACGAACACTTTCCACACAGCTTCGGGTTCCGGGTCCTGCACCTCGGTCACAAAATCGGCTAAGGCTTGTGCCTTGATAGCCGAACGGGGTTGATATTGGATATCAAATTCGCTTAGCTCGGTTGTCCATTTGATGAGCCGTCCGGAAGCTTCCGGATTTAAAAGCACTCGTCCCAACGGGCTATTGGTCTTAACGATAATCGTGTGCGCCAGGAAATAAGGACGAAGTCTCCGAGTGCGGTGTAGTGACACTCGGTATCTTCAAGATATGACTTAGGAAATACACTAGTTGTTCCATATTTCCCTCTTGCAGGACTAAAATCGACCTGACTGCGCTCTCGGTTGAGGATAAATAAACCCATAACGGTTTGCTGACCATTGGCTTGGCAAACACAGGCAAGGTGGACATTTAATCTTTCAGTTCTTCAAAGGCCTGGTCGCGCTCTTCATTCCATTGGAACTTTGTAGCTATGCGGAGGACTTTGAAGAACGGAAGGCTCGGTCAGCGATCTTGGAGATGAAGCGTGATAGCTCCTGAATCGACCGGTCCACCACTGAGCTTCCCTCATGTTTCACGGTGGTGGCATGTCTCTGAAAGAGCCTTCACCTTGCTAGGATTAGCTTCAATACCTCGTTCGGTCACAATATAGCCAAGAAACCAGCCTCCTTTGGCGCCGAACAAACACTTATGAGGATTTTGCTTGAGTCCATATTTTCTGAGTGTATGACAGGTTTCTTCCATATTTGCATAAAGTGTGGCCGGAAGGATTTGATGAGGATGTCATCTACATAGACCTCCGTGTTGTGTCCGATTTGCTCGCGGAAGACCCTATTCATCAATCTTTGATATGTTGCTCCGGCATTCTTCGATCCGAACGGCATCACCGTATAGCAATACGTCCCGTCCGGTGTAACGAAGCTAACTTTTCCTAATCCTCCCGGGCGAGCGGCACTTGATGATAGCCTTGGTAGGCGCCGAGCATACATATAAGCTCGCATCCGACAGTAGAATCTACGAGCTGGTCGATTCAGGGTAGAAATCCTTCGCAAGCTTTGTTCGGATCTCTCAAGTCGATGCACACCTCCATTTGTTGCCCGGCTTGAGACCAGCACCACATTTGCTAACCAGCTTGGGAATTGAACCTCCCATATGTGGTGGCCTCTAAGAGCCTTTCTACCTCCGCTCGAATGATAATATTCGGCGCTGAAATCTCTTCTCCTTTGTTTTATTGGCCGAGGCCGGACGTGAAGCTTATGTTGGGCTATGCTAGGGGAGACACCGGGCAGCTCATGCGTCGACCAAGCGAAGACGTCATGATTCATCTGGAGGCATTTGACCACTTCTTCTTTCTGTTCGTCCTCCAGGTCGGCGGCAATAAAGGTTGTAGCCTCCGATCGGCTCGGATGGATCTGAACCTCCTCCTTTTCATCATAAATTAAAGCAGGAGGTTTCTCGGTTATGGCGTGTACCTCGATCCGTGGAGCCTTTCGCGCGGCGCTGGATTCGGCTCGGACCATTTCCACATAGCATTTCCGAGCGGCTAACTGATCTCCTCGTACTTCACCGATTTTGTCCTCGACCGGGAATTTGATCTTCTGATAGAACGTTGACACAGCAGCTCGGAATTCGCTTAACGCCGGTCGCCCCAGTATCACGTTGTAGGATGAAGGGGAGTCGACCACCACAAAGTTTGTTGTCCTCGTTCTCCGGAGCGGTTCTTCCCCTAAGGAGATAGCCAGTCTTACCTGTCCGACCGGAAGAACCTCATTGCCCGTAAACCCGTAGAGGGGGGTTGTCATGGGCAGCAGCTCGGCTTGATCGATCAAAGGCCTTTCTGAAGATGATGTTGACCGAGCTGCCAGTGTCAATGAAGATACGGTGGATGGTGTAGTTGGCTATCACCGCTTTGATGATAAGGGCATCATCATGCGACACTTCAACTCCCTCCAGATCCTTGGGCCCGAAACTGATCTCGGGTCCGCTCGCCTTTTCTTGGCTGCAACCCACCTCATGAATTCTGAGCTGCCGGGCGCTTGCCTTAGTGAATTAATTAATTGGGATAATATATAGGTGTTTCTTAGCTTCCTTGGCTGGTATCCGCTTGGTCGCCATTGACCTTCGAGAATCTTATATGGAAACCGCTGTTCGATCTTAATGTTCGCCGACCGGACTCTTGATGCCGCTGCCGGCGGTCGGGTGAAGGCGATCGATGAGGGCCACCCCGTCGTGCGGGATGGGTGATTGAAGGCAGCCCCGACAGTCGCGGGTGGGAGTCGGTATTATGGAAAGAGCAAAACATTGGGGTCCATACCTCTTTTTCTTCATCTTTGACCGCTCGGCCGCTACCTCTTGGACCACCGGGACTTCGCATGATGTGCCCGGATGCCTCAACTCTTGGTCCTCTTGGTGGCTGATGGCGACATCGCCTGCTCCCTTGTTCGGCATGAGTTACCTTCCGTCGGCGCCTCCGCCTCTTCCACATTTATATACTCATTCGCCGGTGTAGCATGTGGTCGTAGTCTCGGGCGGTTTCGAGCGCGCGGAAGAAGTCCCTTCCGCGAGGCCTTGCGTGAAGGCGTTTACCATTGTCTCCGAGGTGGCTGTGGGGATGTCCATCGCTGATTAAATCGTCAGATATACGCCCGGAGAGATTCTCTTGGTTCTTGTTTGATGGTGAACAGTGACGCTTGTCCTTTGATAACGTCGGCCGCTCGCAAAGTGATGAAGAAATGCCTTTCGGAACTCCTGGAAACTAGTGATAGAGCCGTCCGGCAGCCTCCGAAACCACCTATGTGCAGATTCCGATAGAGTGGTGAGAAATACCCGGCACTTTACGTCATCGGAGTACTGATGCAAGGTGGCGATGCTGTCGAACTTCCCCAAATGATCGTCGGGGTCGGTCGTCCCATTGTAAGCTCCGATCGGCGGTGGTGTATAGTATTTTGGTAACGGATCCCAATGTATGGCTTCGGAGAACTGCCGGTGAACCTGCTCGGGTGGTGCGGGGAGCTTTGCCCTTCCTATGATCCCGAACGGGAGGCTCATCGGATGAAGATCCTTGCTCCCTGTGAGCGGGCGCGATTTCTGGGGGAGTACCGAAGAGTGCCTGAGGGAACCCTCCTGTTGAAACATATTCCGGGCGGTCTGCTTGCGCCGCCCGGCCTGCTGAAGCCGAGGTTGTTTGCTGTTGCGCTCGCTCAGCCTGTGCTTTCTCCTTTTGCTGCGCCACTATCTGGTCCGCCCTCGCCTCAACTATAGCGTCAATGCGTTCCCACAGACGGCCAAATTGATCTGCCCAAACCAGAGTCAACGGACTGGGATGTGGCGCCCCGCCGATCCTCGAGTGCTCCGGCGAACCTGCAACAAAACCGAGCCAGGGGGGGTGTCCCGGCGACGGCCCTCCGACGCTCAAGTTAGGCGAAGGAATAAGAAAGTGGCTTAGAAAATGTAGACTTGTGTACCTCCGGTTGAAGAAATGAAGGCCTTATATAGACCTCTCGAAGGAGCCTGGGCACACCAATCGAAGCGATCACCTACTTTCGACCATGCCTAGGTGTGGGCCTGTCAGAAGGGCATCCATAAGACCATACTGCTATTGTATCAACCTTTCCGTGACATGATGGTGGGGTCTTTAATAGTGCCATCTTGCGTACAGTCTAATCATCATGCCTTTGCTGACATACCATATCCCGAGCCGAGCGAATAGGCCGCTCGGCTAACCACTGTTCCCTTGCCACGATTCCGGCCGAGCGGACACCTCCGCTCGGCCATTCTGTCCTCGGCGGAGCGGACACCTCCGCTCGGCCATTCTGTCCTCGGCCGAGCGGACACCTCCGCTAGGCCACTCGGCTCCGGTTCTTCTGCTTTGGCGTCGGAAACCCAAACCTTTGGCTGGGTAATCTCTGGTTCCGCTCGGACGGGACCCCATCTGTGGGTCCCCCATTCTTACCGCCGGATCAATTAGGATAAACCCTAATCATACCATTAAATAAATTCCAAACCTAATCCATTTACTCATAACAACTTAGACTTAAATAGATTTATGTGCTATTCATTTCTTGTCCTTTCCTACAAATTGGTGCACGCTACAACAAAAGAAACAATTGCACTACACCTTACCTAAATTCTCACAGTACAGATGTTGATCCACAACTAGGAATAGTGCTGCCATAAGGAACAGCTGCTGCTGGAAACCAAAACTTTACTGCTAGCAAAGATTGATTGTTGTTGTAAACCAAAGGGTTGCTGCCCAAACAATACAGGTTAGGCTCGTACACTATCTAAATATCTCAAGATTACAAGATGAATCAAATTAAAGCCTTACATCTCATACCCAAAACCCAAACCTCTATTGATCCTCAACTGATCATAAAACCAAAAACAAATTGACGGTGGAACAACACCTCGAGTAGGTGGCTGAAGCTTCGTCGACGATGGCAGCAAGTTTTCTGATGGCCGGGCAAGGTCAGGCAATGGCGGCGCTGGGTCGGCAGATTTAGGGCAAAGGAGCTTGGTCGGCTGCCGGCGCTCGAAAGAGGAGAAGAAGACTTGGTTCGGAGCTAGGGCACGGTCAAGTGGAGGAGGTCGGCGCGAAGACGGCGGCGTCGGCAGGCACAGTGGTGGTGGCAGCCGACGCTAGAGCAGAAGGAAGGCCGGCGGTAACTCGTCATACCAGAGGAAGGGAGGGGAAGTCGCCGGTCGGCCGGGGCTGGCTAGGGCACAGAGGAGAGTCGGTGAGGAAGAAGATGAGAAGAGGAATACAAAAGGCTCGACTTTTGTTCACGGAAGAAGAAGGAAACCGCTGCAGCCGGTGGTTAGGGCAAGGAAGAGGGTGTCGGGCGCACGAGGGGAGAGGTTTCGGCGAGGAAAGGAAAACGGAAAGAATAAAAGAAAAAGGAAATATAAAATAAACATTTCCTCGCTTAAAATGGGTAGCCTAAACAGGCTTTTCCGGACCCTATTTTTTTTATTCCCGTTAACTCGCCCGTACGAGCTCCGAAAAATTCCCGAAAAATTTTCAAAAATTTCGGAAAATTCCCTTATTAATATTCGCCTATTTTCCGGTATTTTACATCTTTGGCTACCCAACACCATATTTAATTCCTTAGATCCAACACTGAATCTTTTAAGGAATTGTTCTAACTTATCAAGCTTTGACTTCAAAGCTTGATTTTCCCTTTCTAGGTTCCTAATCCTAGAGTTAATTTATCTACATTGGACATTCCTAGACCTACCCTTTCTAGGCATATGTCTCCCCTTCTTAGGATTAATACCTTAGGTCTATCATTTCTAGAGTTTTCATGAATGGATACCATAGAGTTTTGATCTACATTAACCCTACTCCTATCATGATATTTGAATCCAAATTTTTTCATGGGCATACTATGATTAATAAAATCATTTCTCCTAGCATGCATGAAAGAATAAGAATTTAAATTTGCCTTCAAATTTAAACTAAGGTTATAAGCCTCCATTCTTCCTCCACTTCTTCTTCTCCTTCTTCAAATGTGTCAACTTCTTAATTTCTTTCTTCTTTGGGCATTTGGTGCGGTAGTGTCCCATTTCTCCACACGTGAAGCACCTAATGTGCATTTTTCTCCTTTGGACTTCTTCATTCCTACAACCCTTGTTAGTATTCAAATTAATTTGAATGAGTTTAGGAGTTACCTCTTTTTTACCCAATGGACATCTACTCTTGTAGTGCCCCTTTTCATTGCACCCGAAGCATATTATGTGGTCCTTTGATTTTCCTTCGGTGGAGGTGCTCACTAGATTGACTTCCAAGACTTCTTCTTCTTCTTCACTTATCTTGGGGTCATCTTCAACCTTTAAGGATGTAGATGCTTCCTCATCTTCCTCATCCACACCTGTGGATGACCTCTCTTCATCCTTCTCCTCCTCGGAAGTTGAGTGCTCGTCACATTCCGGTTGCACCTCCTCCACTTGAGCTTCTTCATCTGTTTCTTCGAATTTTTCTTCTTCTTATGTAGGCATAGGTTCTTCCCATTAAACCTTCTTTATCTTGCTCTATGAATCGTGAGCATTCTTGTACTCACCTACACACCTCATTATATTAGAAGGCAACATGTCAATTAAAATTGATATTACCTTTTATTTGCCTCTGATCTTGAGGTTTGCTCCTCCATCCAATATCGTGGTCGGAGTTTCTTCTTTTTCTTGTCTTTCAGGACTTCGAACGGTTCCTTGATCACCATCATGGTATCCCAATCCATGTCGAAGAAGACTTCCATCTTCATCATCCAATAGGTGATGTCCCATAAGCCTCCGCCTTCAAACTTCGACGGTTCAATCAAGCCGGTCATCTTCTTTTATTTGCTCTTCTCGACAATTAGTCCGGTGAAGTGCGACCTCGACACTGATACCACTTGTAGGGGATCGATGGCCGGCTAGAAGGAGGGTTGGATAGACGACGCCCCCAAATCGATTGCTTCCTACGTATTCATTAGTTGTGCAAGCGGAAATACAATAATACAAACACAAATACGAAAGTTAAATACTAAAGGAAAGAATGCAAATCAATACATGTCGATGTAACGTGGTTCGGATATAAATTGCTCCAACTTCACGATTATCCGTAAGGTGGACGATCCCTCAATCCATCGGTGGATTAGCTCCCGACAAACTCTAGCTATCTCAAGTCACTCCTTGTGGGTGGAGAAACCTCTCCACAAACTTACCAAGACCTCTTGGATTACACAAGCACTTGAGAACTCTTATGACTACTAATTAGGCTTTAACCAAGTCTAATTTCGTCACCTTAGCCGGTCATCCCAAGCTCCTTCTTATAGAGTTTGGAAAAAAATAGCCCTGTTGTTTTACCGTTACCAGTCGACTGGTGCCAGCCCAACGACTCTCTTAACGACTCTTTACCAGTTGACTACTACAGTAACTGCTATAGTGTCGTTGACTGCTATAGCGCCCCCCCCCCATTTTTCCCCGAGTACAATCTGTCATGCACTCTTACTCTCACGACTCACTTGACTCTTCTTTGCAGCCTTGACCTCTTGCCTTCAAGCCTACTTCCTTTGGCTCTCGTCCCTCGGATGCATCCAAGCTCGCGGCTCGTACCCAATGTCATCCTTCGTGTATGCCTCGAAGTCGTTTCCCTCAGCCCTTGTCCTTACTGCCTTGTCCATGGTCTTTCGGATGCTCCATCCTTCATCGGACTCGAAGTCATCAAGTTGAGTCATATGTGTATCCTGCAAACCTGTACACTCACATACACATATCAAATAACAAGAGTAAACCTAACTTAAACCCTTTGCCCAAACACCAAAACATATGGTCGCACGGACCATTGGGATTGCTCCAAAGGAAACTCACCGATACTAGCCGATTGGAGAATAGATCAGCTAGCTTTAGAGGAGGGTCTTCCAAAATCTGGTCGGTAGCGGCCTTCCACGACTCGACCAAGGCCCCATGAAAGTTCACTTGGCCATGGTGAGGAGAGGCGCTGGCCGATGGGATAGAGCCCTGCACCTATAGAGAAGATAGTTGGAAGGAAGAGGTGAAGGCATACTTGCCCTTGAGATGCTCCTTGGATCGTCAAGAGGAGGCAGGTGCCAACGTAGGAGCAGGAGGTGGAAGAGACGGGGTCGCAGAATCCTCAGCCTGGTCTCTCGCTCGGGAGATGGTCTGCTCTGGGACAGAAATTGGGACAAGAGAACTTGTAGCTTCTGTTATTGGCGAGGGGGTTACTCGGGCAGGGGTTTTCGCCTTAGCTTTGGGAGAAAGAGGAGGCCTTGATGGAGAAGATTGAACTGATGGGATGACCCATTTCCTTTTGCACTGGAGGCACATGTGTTTTTCTGGAGGAGGAGAGGGGGCCCGCTCCTCTGCAATCGCATCGGTTCCAAGGGTCTCGGGGTCCCCGGATGGCTAAGAAGAGGCCTCTACTAAGGCGCTAGCCTGCGTGGCATAAGGAACCTCATGTTCCTCCAAAATCTCTGGACCCAGTTTCTTCAGAACATCGCTGGGCAGCTTGGAAGAGTCAATGGTGTAGGTGCAAAACATGGCTGCTTCTACAAAACACAAAGAAAATACCTCAGTTAGCGAAGACCGGTAAGTGAGAGTATTGAATCTTACCAAAAGGAGTGCCCAAAGGCATCCGGATGGGGTTGAGCCCAAAAGTATATAACATGCTCTCTCGCAGCAGAAAAGGGAATCGTAGTTGCACACCCTCCAACTTTTCGGATGTTGTGTGGCAGGGTGGTTGATGTTGGTGGTCGCACAACTCAAAGGGAGTGGGAAGATTATAGCGTCACTCAGCTGGCCAGGATGCTGGCTCGGGAAACTGAACATAGAAAAATCTAGACTTCCAACCTTTGTTGGAGGAAGGCATCCCGTCAAAATACTTATACCTGACTCTGGATTGCACCATGAAAACACCCGGCTTCGAGCGTTTAACGGTATAAAAATGGTGAAAAAGTTGTGGGGTCAGAGGATTTGATATAGGCGACAAAGGATCACCATTCTGTACATGGCGCGGAAGACGTTGAGGGCGAATTTGGATAACGAAATACCAAAATACCCGCTCAAAGAAGAGAAGAATGGATGGATAGGAAAGCAAATACCGCTAAGGAGCTGGTCCTTAAAAATGGTTACAAACCCAGCATGAGGGGAGGAAGGATGGTCATTCGGCCCTGGGGAATGAAGCTTACAGGCCTCAGAAAGTTCCAAACTCGACCGAATTGCCCTAAGATTACTATTATCCATGTCGGAGCGGAAATATGCATACCAAGGCACCTCCATCTCACCGGTCATTACAAGATCAGAAGGAGTGGAAGAGGAAGAAGGATGAGTATTACGGAAGACAAAGGAAGTGCATGAAGGAGGAGGCGAGCAAGCGAAAGCAAGAAGGAGAAGGAAACTTGAAGGAAGTTGAAGTGATAAGGAACGATGGCGGACGACCATTAGGGTTTTTAAACCAAAACCCTTAGAAAGCATCAGAAAGTGAGTTGGACAACTAAAACGACCTAGCACACATCAACCTTCAGGTCAAGAAGCAAAAGCTATCTGGGGTTGCGTGCAAAAAGCGTGTGTCATACATTATGAAGTGTTAAGTTAGTGAGACACGTGTCATCTCCCGAGGAAAGGACAATTATGATATGAGTGGCAGGAAAATCATGGAAGGAGATATGCGAACAGGAATGTCTTACCTTGTGAAGACCATGCCTCAGAGACTGAAAATTCCATGTGGCTGCCTCGGGAAAAGAAGAAGAAGGCGGCGAGAAGTGTCATTACAAATTCGGCGCCTTTATGCCTCCTCGAAATCAGAGTAAGATTTAAATTTGACTAAAGTCTTATAAATTACACCTTGTGATTGTAGGAGCATTAAGCTAAGTCCTCGAGCACGATCCCTTAAAGTCACAGATGTTGCTCATCTGAATCACTGCCTAGTCAGACTTCCAGATCCATCCCTGATTCGGTCTCCAAAGGAATCCTTGGTCAGACCTCGAGATCTATCCCTGGTCAGACCTCCAGATCCATCCCTGGTCAGGTCTCCAGAGGAATCCCTGGTTAGGTCTCCAGATCCATTCCTGGCCACGTCACTAGATCCATCCCTGGTCAGATCTCCAGAGGAATCCCTGGTTAGGTCTCCAGATCCATTCCTGGCCAAGCCTCCAGATCCATCCTTGGTCAGACCTCTAGATCCATCCATGGTCAGGTCTCTAGAGGAATCCCTGGTTAGGTCTCCAGATCCATTCCTAGCCAGGTTTCCAGATCAAGTCCTGGGCAAGCCCCCTGATTGTTCTCACGGCTAACGACCTCTCGGTCGAGATTCTAGACTCTTTCCCCAACGTGAGTTATAAGTGAGCATGCCCTCACACATCCAGACTCTCGCCCTAGTGTGAGTTATAAGTGAGCATGCTCTCACGCCTCTAGACTCTCGCCTTAGAGAGAGTTATAAGTGAGTGTACTCTTACACCCCCAGACTCTTGCCCCAGCGTGAGTTATAAGTGAGTATGCTCTCATGACCAACAACCTCTCGATCGGGATTCCAGACTCTCACCCCAACGTGAGTTATAAGTGAGCATGCTCTCACGTCTCCAAACTTTCGCCCCGGCATGAGTTATAAGTGAGCATGCTCTCACAACCAATGACCTCTCGGTCGGGACTCCAGACTCTCGCCCCAGTGTGAGTTATCAGTGAGCTTGCTCTCACGCCTCTAGATCCTCGCCCTTGTGCGAGTTGTAAGTGAGCCTGCTCTCACGACCAGTGATCCCTCAAGCAGGATTTCAAACTCTCTCCTTCGCATCACACTACCACACTTAATAACTCACTGGTTAGCCTTTTGCACTCCTAAGTCCAGGACGAGTTATCAATAAACAAAGAAGTACTAGGGAAGAAAGTAAAGAAGAGATAAAGACTGAAGTCCGACCAGATCTGCATTTATTTAATGAAGTATAAGACACCTCTCAAACTCTCACTTCCACATTAGAGATATCTAAGTAATCAGGATTCAGTTCCAGTGCCAGTAGCTGGTAGGCAGCTTGAGCTAAGTGTTGGAGCAATCTAGTGACCCTAGGTTTTGATGTTTGGGCAAAGGTTTAAGTTAGGTTTATTGTTGTATTTGATATGCAGTGTGAGTGTGCAGGATACAGGTACAACAAGGAAGTCCAAGTGTGATCTTGGCAAAGGAGGAAAGTCCAAGGATGAGTCTTGACGGTGTAAGTCCAAGCATGTAGTCTTGGCAACGTAAGTCCAAGTGTAGCTTGGCAATGGATGAAGTCTCGGAGGCGCGACCTCTTGGCAAAGGAAGACCCGACAACAATGACAAGGCCGATGGAAGCTCCAGAAGGCAAGACGTGAAGGATGGGGAGGCATCCGAGGGACGCAAGGCTGATGGAGGAGGCTAGAAGGCTAGGTCTAGGTTGGTCGGGCAGGGACGAGTGCTGAGAGATTGTACTGGGAGTAAAATATAAGAATTAGGGTTTACTGAAGCAGTACTGTAGCAGTATTGTAGCAGTCGACTGCATGTTTTAGCAGTCGACTGGGGCAGTCGACTGGCAGCGAACAGAATGTGTGAAATCGAGCCGTTGGGGTGTAACGGTCGAATTTCCACAGAGGGCAGTCGACTGCATGTTTTAGCAGTCGACTGGTAGGCGGGGTTTTCAACCCGCGGGCTATAAAACCAAAGCTTGGGAGCTTGGTTTGAGTTGACGAAATTAGACTTGGTTAAGGTCTAATTAGTAGTCTACAAGTGCTCAAGAGTTTTCCTTGTGTCCAAGAGGTCTTGGTGAGTTTGTGGTGAGGTTTCTCCACCCACAAGGAGTTTGAGCTAGCCGGAGGTCTTCCGGGGAGTAATCCACCGACGGATAGGGATCGTCCACCTTACGGACACGCCGTGGAGTAGGAGCTTTATCTCCGAACCACGTAAATGATCGTGTAGCTTGGTTTGCATTCTTTCTTGTCTTGTATTTTGTTTATCTTGTTTATTTTTGTATTATTCCGCTGCGCAAGCTAACAACGTAGGAAGCGAACGATTTGGGTGAGCCGCTATTCACCCCCCTCTAGCGGACGTCAAGGTCCCAACACTAAGGTGTTCCACTCGGCCTGCCTACTCTAAGTAAGATCATGCCTGAATCAGCTCTGCCCTGACGGACTGAATAATGTGACTCTGATAAGCAATGACTTCATCTTTGAGCAGATTTTCTTCTTGAAGAATGGCTATAGAAGCAACGTGTTTCTCTCTTAGATAAATCAAGAATTGAGCTTGGCTCTCCAGATCTGCATAAGCTTTTTTGCTTCAATGCTACTTCAGCCCAAGCTCGAGACTTGGTGGCTAACCATAGTTCCTCAATGTCTTGGCGGAGAGAAGACTGAAGATCTCTGTTTTGCATCATCTCTACTAAAGCAGTAACCTTGTGGGTGAGTAATTGAGTCATATGGGCTAGTTATTGGCGTAGAGATGACATCTCATCAAATTCAGGGGTGGACTCTATGGTTAGAAGAAGTCAGTAAGAAAAGTACAATGGTGTGGGGGAACTCAGCCCTTTCAAAGAGAAAGGTGTGAAGAGTCAACTTCAAAGAGTTTATGAGGCCCTTCTCCCAAGGTTGATTGGGTAATTAATCAGGTTGCATATCTCGGGATCTGGGAAATGGTATAGCATTTATGAATGCCATGGTGGAATAAGTAAACTGGAGCATGAGTCTAGTTAGTTGGACCTGAGTCTCCTTTGACTAGACTTGGAGGGAGGCTTGTGATACGGTGCATTATGGTGGGGTTTGATAAAGTTGAGCAGTCAAAAGTCAAGAGAATATGATAGTTAGAAGTCAAGGTGATGTGACAGTCAGAGGTCAAGGTGACATGGTAGTCAGAGGTCAAGGAGACATGGTAGTCAATAGGTATAGAAAGAGGAAGTAGGACCGTGTGATGACATTAGCAGCATAATTCCCGGTCGGGTTCTCACGGACCATGACTCCAGATCTGAGATATCTTGGTCTAAGACCTAGTAGACAGTCGGGGTGATACCTGACCTGGATCCGACTGGTCGGGCTCTCACGGCCTAGTTGTATCTAGGATGAGTTCTCTCGGAAGAAAACCCTCGGTCGGCCAACTCCCGATCTGCCCTTGGGCGATCTTTCCACAGCTCCCGGATTCCGAGGTTTAGGCCAAGTGTTATGCCCGACTGATCATCCCGAACTGCTCTATTCATACCCGGTCGGGACAGGAGGCGTTACAGGACAACAGGGTTAGGGAATCATAACTGTCTGTTAGAGAATAACTACTACGTGTTAGGGAATATTCCAACGGTCTACAATCACATGCAAATAGAACTTCCTTCAGTCTACAAGAGGATGTCCCGTGCCCTCCATCACCTGACAAGTCCTGACACCTGACATTCTCTGGCATCAGTCAAACTCCAGAAGGTACGTAATGTCATATAAAAAGGGAGGGTCTCTCCCTTTTACAGGTACGCTCTCTCGCACATTCGTATTTGTCTTCTACTTTCTTTCTCCTTCGTATACTATTATTCTGGGGAAAAAGTACCTGACTTGAGCATCGGAGGATCTGCTCCGGGGATCTTTTCCCTGGTTTCTGGCCTCTAACGCCCGTGTGCTTATCTGAGTGCGCGCAGAGCTAGGTACCGTCAGCTCAATCATCGTCGTCCATCAACACCACGTGGGAGTCTATTACCAGAAGCACATACGAGAAAGACATCTTAGTCACCCCCACCCCTCCTCCCCCCATCAACGCCAGCAATATCTCACTCAATCTTCATCTGACTCAGATTCTGAATAGAATCATTCATAATGCCACAGTTGATGCTATTGTTCAATCCTGGTTGTCTGATCGATTTTGCAACCAAATTCAGCTGGAAACAATCGCAAAAGTTATGAGAAGAGCTGGAATCGATCAGCTTTGCCAGGGACACGGAAACCATGAATCTATTACTCGATACCCTTTGCAAAGTTGAAGTGGCTCGAGGAGCATTTTCAGCACTCAAGCCTCCCATTGCTCCCGAGGCTTAGACCATCTCCAACCGGTGCCCTTTTACACCATTTTTGTGTAAAAGGGACACCAAATCTCCTCCAATGGAGACCCCAAAACTTGCACAAAAATGGTGCAAGTACGAATTTTTTAAATATAATATATTATAATATTAAATTTATATTTAAAATATTCTTAAATATTATAAATTAATATTATTTAATTTAATTTAATTTATTATGTAAATTTTATGTATTATAAATTTATATTAGTTATTAACTTAAATAATTAATATTTAAAATATTTGTTATAGTACTAAGATTATAAATATATTAAAATTTATAATATTGGTAATTTCATAACAAACACAATTAAACATTTAAAATTTCAAAATACATAACATATAGTCCATCATACAATTTAAAGATGCCACAAACACTAAAGTAAACATACATTTAAATAACTACAATAACATTGCAATACTAAACAAATTAATGTTTAATATTCTAGAAAATCACCTCCTAATAAACCACCGAAATAATCATAAAATTTACCGGAACCATTCAAAGGATCTTGAGATCCTTGTCCTTCTTCTTGAGACGAATTGATCCTAGATCTTTCTTCTTGATGTGGAATTGATTGAGATTTTTGGTTTTTAGTCATCTTTTGCATAATTCCGACTGGTTCACCGTGAATAAATTCACGCATTATAGGATCAGCAATGATATTCAAATCCTTGAATAAAATTTTATTCTCTTCCTTGAACATAGCAACATTGGTACTTCGATCCAACGCCGTGATAACCATGATTTTGGCTATATTATCTTGATTCATAATGCATGCTTTTGATGGTTTATTCATAGCTTAATCTCACATATACATTATATTTCATAATTGCATGTGACCTTGGACTTAATTGTAATTTAGCTAATTATCATGGTATTTGATGCTAATATTTGATTATTATTTTGTAGGCATCAAAAGGGTCATGGACCCGATCAAATCAGACCGCATTTGGGCTCAAATCAAGGGCTTAACGAGGTAATCAAAGCTTGGAGCATTATGAGCCGTCCATTGAAGATTGGAGAGATCTGAGCCATCCGTCAAGTATCTGGTCCATCCGACCTAATGAGGAGCAGATCTCGTCCATTGATGAATATCCAGAAGTTTTGATCCAGATCTGACCTCATCCAGCCGTTGATCAAGGCCCGGATTGTTCTGGACCGTCCGATCAGATGAGAAGGGGTTTAAATCCCGCGAGAAGCTACAGGAACACTGGGTCTCGGCGTGTTCGCGATTTTGCTATAGTGTTCCTCCTTCTTCTTCCTTGCGGCGCCGTTGCTCCCATTCCGATTTCCAGATCCGGTGCTTCTTCTTCTTCAACGACAACAATTATCCAGCTCCCGGCGTTCATCTTCCGGTGATCAGAGAGCTTGAAGGAGGTCTCCAGATGGCAATTTTGAGTCTGTTCCGCCGCCGCATACCCGGTTGAGGAGGTTTCCAGATTGACGTATTCGCATCCATCAGATGCTGAAGGGAGGTCTCCTGGAAGCTACTGATTTCTTTCCAATCTCCATTTCACAGCAATACTTGGACGATGTGGCCAATTCGATCCAGTTTGCAAATTCACAAATTCATGCTCTGTTCTTCGGCTGGTGAGGTTATCAGAGGAATGTGAGCTGAAGGGAGGTTTCCTGGAGCTAGGATCATTCCCTGGTAATAGCTGTAGGCTTTGGGATTGTTGTTGAATGCTTATAGGGGTTCCGAGAGCATTTCTGTTGGTTTTACAGCAGATTGGAGGAGTTTGAGCTTGGATCCGGATTAAGGAATGTTTAGGGTTTTAGTTTCCTTAACTTTGTCTTTGAATTGTCCATGAATTTGCTCAGATCATCAGATCTGATTTTGTTCCTTTCCATTTCATTTTGTTTGAATCTCAATTGCAATTCTATTACTGTTTTCTTACTTGCAATCCAATTCCTTTAGATTTCTGTAATTTTAAACCCATGTTCAGTTTCAAAATTAGTTTGCAATTAGTTTTGGATTTGAATTAGAGTTCTGATTTACATTAGTTATTTAATTTTGGTTATTTAGTTAGCTAACATTGTGTTCAAAATTCAATCTATGGTTGATGAGATGAGGATAAACTTGTGAATGCTTAACTCAAGATTTTTGGTTGTGGTCATCTGTTCAATGCATCTGTGATCGAGAATTTGAGCTTAATGATTGAATTTAGTGTGAATGAGGATTGGATGATACTTCGGTTTTACAAGTTTGGTTGAAATCTTGAGTATACTTATTACTTGTTATCTTTGCTCTATGCACCGGAATAGTTATGACTGAGAAGGAATTCAAATGTTGAATGCTAACTTTAGCTTGTTGATTGTTACCTAAATTGTATGTTGAAGATCATGTGAAGTGATTGGATAAATTGTTAATGGAAGAATTCGATTTAATGATACTAAATTGATCCTAATGTTTTGAGATGAAGTGGAAAATGTTTGGATAAGAAACACATTTCTTTGAGTCATTTTAAATTGTTCTAGTGTACTTTTGGGGTTTAGTTGTATTCAAGTTAAATTAGATTTTTGATTGGAACCAATTCTAGAATGCACACACATACTAGTTATCCTTGGAAAAATACGACTTGGGACTCCTTACTACACGCATTTTCTTTAGCTTAAATGGGTTCCAATCATTATTAATTTGGAGCGCCTTGTGACATGCAAAAAGGCCGACACCACGCCGCAACAAGTTCGTCATTCTGTGAAACCATTTTACTGAATTGTTGTTCATTCTTTCTCTTCAGTTTTACTTTCTTCACCCCAATAGGCTGTTTAGTTGAAGTACCACCACTGTCTGAATCAGTGATGTTAAGATTAAACGAAGAGACATGTGGAGATGAAGGTGAATAAACATCTTTCTCGAGATTATATGATTGAGAATAATCAGTTTGTCGTTGCACTCTTGAAGATGCAGCTTTGACGTTGTCACTGTTGAATTTCTCAATACCTTGAAGAATGCTCCAGACATGTCCAAATTTGAAGCCCTTTGAGTAATTAGGGTCTTGTACTAATAACATTTGAGCACGATTCATCTGTAAGAAAATAATACAATTATGAAACAAAATTAATAACTAAATTAGATATTGACAACAACTTGGATAGTCTACAAAAGAAATAATGAAAACAACTTACAATATCTTCCTCTGATGCTCCACTTGGATTCAATTCTTCGATTTGTCATATGCCACCCTTTAATTTGGAAACAACAACAATGATAGTATTCATTCTTTTTTGTAATGATCTTCTCGGTCGCTCTGAATTTTTAAAATTTAGATCTTGATTATACTCTATCTCAACTCTTACCCAAAATTAATCCTTTTTTTGGTTGATTCCTATGATTGTATTTTGAGAAATATGAAAATAAACATGACATAAATGTTTATTTTCTTCAACTGAGTAGGATGATGAATGAGAATTCGAACTCATTTTTTTCAAGAGTAAAGGTGCATTGTGATGGCCATGTCTAGTATGCCATTATATAAGAAAAAATTATGTGCATTGTATAAGATTTGTGTGTGCATTGTGATGTCCCGTCATCTGTAAAAATAATAGTATTGTGTGTTTATTGTAATGTCTCATCTCCTGAAATAATTATCATGATGTGTGCATTGTGATATCTTGTCGCATGCAAAAATAATAATGTTGTGTGCGCATTGTGATGTCTCATCTCCTGAAATAATAATAATGGTGTGTACATTGTGATGTCCCGTCATCTACAAAAATAATAGTGTTGTGTGTTCATTGTAATGTCTCATCTCCTGAAATAATTATCATGGTGTGTGCATTGTGATGTCCTGTCGTCTGCAAAAATAATAATGTTGTGTGTGCATTGTGATGTCTCATCTCCTGAAATAATAATAATGGTATGTGCATTGTGATGCCCCTTCATCTATAAAAATAGTAATGTTGTGTGTGCATTATGATGTCCCATCTCCTAAAAGAATAATAGTGTTATGTGTTCATTGTAATATCTCATCTTCTGAAATAATTATAATAGTGTGTGCATTGTGATGTCCTATCATTTGTAAAAATAATAGCGTTGTGTGTTCGTTGTAATGTCCCATCTCCTGAAATAATTTTCATGGTGTGTGCATTGTGACGTCCCGTTGCCTGCAAAAATAATAATGTTGTGTGTGCATTGTGATGCCCCATCCCCTGAAATAATAATAATGGTGTGTGCATTGTGATGTCCCTTTATCTGCAAAAATAATAATGTTGTGTGTGTATTGTGATGCCCCTTCTTCTAAAAAAATAATAGTGTTGTGTGTTCATTGTAATGTCCCATCTTCTAAAATAATTATAATAGTGTGTGTATTGTGATGTCCCATCACTTTCAAAAATAATAGTGTTGTGTATACATTATAAATACATACCATAACTAAAAACAATTCAATCACATTCTTCATCTCAAAAAATGAGTGCTAGATATGAAGGTACATCTAATTTATCATCCTCAAGCTCTGAAGATGATGATATATTTGAAGCACACAGAAGGCTTATCACTCAAGCGATCTACCGAAACAATCAGGTCATTTTGAAACATCTGAGTGAAGAAAGCAACAAAGGCAAACATCAAGGATCTATTCCTGGCCACATAGTGATCAATTGTAATAGAAAAGTCGTTGATCGTAATCTATTCAATGATTACTTTGCCGAAAATCCTAATATAATGCTACAATGTTTCGAAGAAGATTCTGAATGGGAAGAAATTTATTTATGCGTATTTTTAACGAGGTTAGTAATCATGATAATTATTTTGTGTAGAAAAGAGACGGAGTTGGAAAACTTGGTTTATCAGGTTTACAAAAAATGATAGCTACATTTCGAATATTGGCATATGGTGTGCCGGCAGACGCTACTGATGAGTATATCAAAATAGGAGAATCAACTGTCATAGAAAGTGTGAAAAGATTTTGCCGTGCTGTTGTTGAAGTATTTGGAGGACAATATCTGCGATCACCCAATGCTAATGATGTTGCTAGGCTTCTTTATATTGGTGAGCAACATGGTTTTCCTAGTATGTTGGGTAGTCTAGATTGTATGCATTGGAGGTGGAAAAATTACCCAACAGCATGGGCTGGGTAAAATTTTGGTCGCAGTTGAAAGCCAACAATTATTCTAGAAGTTGTAGCTGGTTATGATCTTTGGATATGATATGTATATTTCGGTTTACCTGGATCTAACAATGACATTAATTAATGTACTGGAGTCTTCTTATCTTTTTTCTAACCTTGCTCAAGGTATTGCTCCCCCTGCTCGTTATGTCATTCAAGGAAAATAGTACAACATGGGTTACTATTTAGCTGATGGTATATACCCAAAATGATCTACACTTGTTCAAACAATTCAAGATCCACACGGTACAAAGAATAAGCTGTTTGCAATGAAACAAGAGGCATGTAGAAAAGATGTTGAGCGAGCATTTGCAGTACTCCAATCATGCTTTGCAATTGTTGCAGGACCTTCACGTTTTTGGCAGAAAAGTATTTTACATGATATAATGACTTCATGTATTATTATGCATAATATGATAATTGAAGATGAGCGCGATATGAATACGTCAATTGTTGATCAAGGTGAAGTCTCGTCAGCTGCAGATGTTGATATAACAGTAGATGACAATACCCGATTTCAAGAGTCTCTTGCTAGATATGAAGGAATCAAAAATAAAAATGCTCACTTTGCTCTTGAAAATGCATTAATTGAACATTTATGGGAACAATTTGGTAATTCTGATAATTAAGGTTCATAATGATGTATTATTAATGAAGTGTTATTTGTTTTGTGAAAATATTTTTAAAAAATTATCTAAATTGTTTATGATTGGGTATTATCTTTAAATATTAAATATTAGTATGTTTATTAAATTATTTCTAATAAAATTACAAGATATTAATTTTAATTTTCTTGTAACTAAAAACATAATATCATAAAAATTAGTTATCATGTACAATAATTTTTTTAATTTTAATAGTAATTATTATCATAATAAAAATATTTAATAAATTAATATGTATGTTGAATAATAAATTATAAGATGGAAACATAAAATATTCTAAAGCATATTCTTTTTAGTATAGGAAATGGTATACATTGGTTGGAGTTGGAAAAATTTTTAGTACTCAAATGATACCAAATTGATGTTGAAAGTGTACAAAATAGATTTTGTGATGGGAGATGATCTTATACTTTCAATATTTTCGTTCATGGCTGAAAACTTGTTTGATAAACCTTATTAAAAAATTAACTCTTAAACCCGTCTTGAAAGACTATATATATTCTCAAAATGTGTAACAACTCTTTACAAACTCATTTTGAAAAATATTTTTTTTTTAAAAAAAAATCAAGTCATTTTAAAACTAAATTTTAAAGATTTTTTTCTTCAAAATATATTTTTTAAATTTTAATATATTTTGAGAAGTATTTGAAATAATTTTGATTATCACGTGGTTGACATGCCATTATGTTCCACAACTAAAGTACACAAACAGTGGAACAGTGAGTGAGGATTCCAATCTTTAAAATAATCATATCCTTCATGGCGCATTTTGGAATTCTATGACTGCATTTGGTAGGATAATAGGATTAAGATTATATTTTTAAAAAGTTATTAATATGTTGTTTGGTAGGGTGGATTAGAGGTAGGATTAGGGTTGATTAGGAGTGAGATTCATAATCTCTAGGTTCGAAGAATGATTAATAATCTCACCCCTAATCCTATCCTAATCAACTTAATTTTAATCCTGTCACCCCTACCAAACACAACCTAAATCCTAAATTCTAATCAATACAGGAATACCTAAATAAGGAACTGAAAGCGAATATGAATACAAACGCTGAGAAGGCGAAGGGAGACCAATCATTCAACTGCTTCGTAGATTCGATCGGCACATCATCTTCCCTATCCAACACCTTCTCGTTTTAATCAAATGCCTCGATTACCGCCCAATCACTCACATTCTCTCTCTCAAATCAATTTCTTACCATATAGTGAGGGGCATGAGCACTCAAGGAAAGAAGTTCAAAGAAATACTCAAAGGATAAACACATCAATGATATAATCTATAAATTGTGAAATATGGATCATAAATTTATTCTATAAATTGTGAAATATGGATCATAAATTTATGTATCTATCTTTAAATATTTTCTTAAAATTTTTCTTTGGGCATGTTATTGCTCCATGAACTAATTACCGATTTATGCAACCGAAGTATGCAAATGCGATTGAGTTGCTCCATGACCCTGAGTGACCTTCTTCGCTACGATTTAGGTAGCCACTTTAGTCGCCGAACCGATGTGAACGCCGATATTTCCGGCATTAAGGTAGGCCCGGAGTTGATGCCCAGGCCCAACATCATCCACACGAGAGCGAAAAATCCAACCCAATGCCAAGGCCCAACTACCTGCCCCATTCCTGATGGTCACAGTGAGCACTTCAAATTGTTCCAAAATACCGATATTAAGGTAAATCTGTGGGGCTGGCGTCCCAAGTTTAACAATTTTTAAATCTGTGGGGCCATCATCCACACGAGAGCGAAATTCTCCCAGGTGTAAAAATCAACTTCACCAAAATCCATAAAATATTTTAATAATTCTGGAAAAAAAGACATGAAGGAATCTAGACACTTCTTTAAATTAACAATAAAACAGTAACATTTTAAAAAATAAATTAATCACTTAAATTACAAATAATATCATTCATCTCTTACCATGCTATTAAAAAAACAATCTAAACACTTCTTTAATGAAGTAGTCAACTAAAACATATATGTTATAAGGAGACTAAGCCCTTTAATCCCAATCCCATTATAGTTTCACGATATAATTATAATTTTTCTATAATCCATCGGTTGCCAAAAATAAAATATAATAATAATAATATCATGTCCAGTCAAATTTGATTGACTCCTTCATTTACTATGCTTATTTTATTTGCTTCCTTCGTTTAAACCTAAAAGCAAGCGAGTGTAGTGACGCGGCCGTCACCTTCTGTATGGCCGATCAGATGGACGAGTTGCGCGACCTTATCGCCGCCTCCCGCTCCGCTATGGCCAAGCACATTCATGTGTTAAAGGAGCTTATCGCCGCCTCCAGCTCCGCCGCTGCTTCATCCTCCATCGGCGAGAAGCTGTTGTTAATAGGTGTACTCTATGGAAGAACCTGCTGTTGTTAATTTTCATTTTCTAAAAATTAACTACCTGATGCAATGTAAGGACCTACTCCTATCTCGGCTCTTATAGACGCTGCTATCATGGTAGTAGTGGGAATTTTTCTTGTAGCTAGACTTCTTCCTCTTTTCATATCCATACCTTACATAATGAATATTATTTCTTTAATAGGTGTAATAACAGTACTATTAGGAGCTACATTGGCTTGTGCTATCAATCATAAGTTTTATGTTCGGAAATGAAGGAGGAAAATCCGACGTACCTGCACTAGAAGATGGGAAATGTACAAAACATCTGTGAGCATAACATAAGCCAATTTTAGAATAGAGAATGAAATTCTACATGAGAGAGTGGGAAAAACAGTAGATCACAGCGCTTCTAATAACGAAATTGTACCTCGAATAAGGTCCATGGCATCCAAAGAGAAGTAATTGTCTCAAATATATCTCCATGGCAGGAACTACGGAAATTGGAACCAAAAGGATTATTTATTTGACGCTCATTGGAAATGTGTTTAGATCTAAGGTTGAAAATGTGACCTGAAGGCAGGTTCCGCAAGGAAGGGAAGAACACGGCTAGCAAGGCAGGTTCCGCAAGTGTTGACCGTGTTCTTCCCTTCCTTGCGGAACCTGCCTTCAGGTCACATTTTCAACCTTAGATCTAAACACATTTCCAATGAGCGTCAAATAACTAATTCTTTTAGTTCCAATTTCCGTAGTTCCTGCCATGGAGATATATTTGAGACAATTACTTCTCTTTTATCGCTACTACGAACTGGAGAGCCCGAAGTCTACAGCCAATTCTTTTTGGATGCCATGGACCTTGTTCGAGGTACAATTTCATTATTAGAAGCGCTGTGATCTACTCTTTTTCCCACTCTCTCTTGTAGAATTTCATTCTCTATTCTATAATTGGCTTATGTTATGTTCACAGATGTTTTGTACATTTTATCAACCTCAGATAGTGTTTCGTTGAAGTGTTTCAGCGAGTCGTTTTCTTTGATATTAGAGTGCCCTATGACATTTAGTGAGCTTCCGGTTTGTTGCCAACCTCTGGATGACCCTGGTGTATTGGTTGGTCTCACTGATAAAACTCGATGGCAACCATTTGCTGCATGGACAATCAGACTTATTAACAAGTGTCTAATGGAAGGGACTCTCCATGTGGAAGAGCTTATTAATGTTTCTTTTGCTTATTCAGTTTGTTCTTCTTTACTGTGCTACCGGGATGCAACTCTGCATATGGTATGTTGGTATCGCTAAAATTAATTTATCATGAACATGCTGTATATATGCTGATGAACTTGCATTTTTGTATTCTATGGTAATTTGGTTTTATGCAAACAGGCTTGTTTTGACTTTGCACGAATAACAACTGAGGTGATCGATGCAAATATTATACCCGTTGAAAATGTAATTCGTTCAATAGCATGCATACTGTGCCTTGATGAAAGTAAGTCTATGACATTCAGGTATGGACTTTATGTTTGATATTTTGTTCAGTCTTTGTGCAGATTTTATTGATACTTGCTGTAATTTTTAGAAGTGGCAACAAATTGATAAATACACACACAAATAATGTCGAAAGGTAGAGTCATTCTTGTCTACAAATGGTATTTTACACTATCTCCTTTTTTGCATACAGAAGTAGTCCTTGATCTTGACATAGAGTTTAATACCCCTCTTCCCATTAATCCCACAAGCTAGGTTGGGAGATCATTTAACTTTTCTACATGGAAGTTATAAAAACTTGATAGTTAACAAATGTAAAAAACTTGGAGATTAGTACTGTAATTGAATAAGAAGTTGAGAAAATAAAGTAGCACATCTTCAAGAATATGTTAACCATTGAATCCGCCAGTGTCAACTAGTTGAGTGTTAATGTGGTTAGTAGTTTAGTAGTGTAGGAGAGTTTTTTGTAAGAACTTGAAATAGCTCCCTCATCAACCATTGATGATAATCTCTAAACTTTCTTTTTTCTCTCCTTAGATATAATTACCAAGTGGATAGTTTACCGACCAATGCTATACAAAAAGCCTTGACTTTTGGCCGGTTAGAAGTTTGCAGTAGGAGCTTGTTGTCTCGTTTGTTTGAGACAGCTGCAAGCTCTATCTTGCAACACTTCTTCTTTTAAAAAGTTCTACATTCAATTCTTTAATGATGCACTAATTCTTTGCAGAAACACAATATATGATTCTTGTATGGGTGCTTGCCTCCATCTGCTACATTTTTCTTGTTCGGATAAGATTATTGAATCCACAGCTAATGAGATTATTAATGCTTTCCCTAGATCCATATGTAGCATAGAGAGCCGTGAACTTCAGGTCAATTTGCTGTTAACTTTGGTATTTTTTTATAATTCATTTTTGTTCTCTAAGTGACACATGGTTTCATCAGTTGGCTATGTGTAGTGCCTATACAAGAATTGCTAAAAGGTGCCATCTGCAAATTTGGGAACCTAGACTTCTTGTTAGGATGCTATGTTCAGAAAGACCTTGTTTACCCTTGATTCAATGCATCCGAGCAGCAATCACTATACTAACTCCCAGTTATGTTCTAGAAGGTGAAGTTGATACTAGCACATCTGTTGCTAATTTAAAGTCATCTGTGTTGCCGCAAATCAGTAGCAAAAGGTCAATGGAAATCAACTCTACTGTTGAGTGCAAGCGTCAAAAGACTACAGATTTTCTTGTGGATATTGAGGAGAAGAAAAAGTTTGCAAATGAACTGAAGAGATCAATTTGTTTGTTTCTTGAATCTGCAAAACCTGCAAGTTTGAAAGCTTCTACACTAAAACCAGAAACAAATATAACAGCTCTTAGTCTCCTGACTCTCCTCTGCCTTTCATTTTCAGCTCACCCACATTCCAGTTTATCCTCTACCATTTTCCATAAAAAATTTTCTTGGATTCCTTGGATATGTAAGCAGGTTTGTAAATCAATGTCAGATTAATGTACTGCAGAACAATACTTGTGATTTTTTTTATTCATTCTCCATTATTAACTCTTAACTAATTAGTTTGCTGCACAGGCAAAGGATTCAAGCTTACTAGTATCTGCTTTGCCAACCTATTTACAAGCTGTTCACAACATATTGTGTCTTCAAGGTATGCACCACCTAGCATTCTATCATTTTCTTTGTTGGATTGTATGAAATTACCAACTAAGTTTCTACAGTTTATTTTTGCTGACTTTGTTTTAGGTCGTTAGTTCAGTCAAATAACATCTTTTGTTGTTTTTTTCCAAGGAGGTTGTTTAGTTAAATTTTAACCACATTTTCAAGAAATCACCTATTTTTCAATGTTTAAGAAATGATGGAAGATACACACAAAAAGATGCATTTCAAAAGGATTAACTGATCAAAGGAAATAGGA
This sequence comes from Zingiber officinale, assembly GCF_018446385.1. Taxonomy (NCBI): domain Eukaryota; kingdom Viridiplantae; phylum Streptophyta; class Magnoliopsida; order Zingiberales; family Zingiberaceae; genus Zingiber; species Zingiber officinale. The sequence goes on from NC_055989.1 coordinate 145,050,364, forward strand.
GCAAAAAACATAGAACCATAACAAGTCAATTCAAGGAATGTGGAAACAAAGTAATATTACACAATAATATACATATTGCTCACCCGACTTTTAAACTTAAACTCTGAGTTTGAATATACTGATCTTTCTTCATTCTGAAATGCTACTGTTCCTTCCAAACACTTGGCTACAAACATGCCTAATTGGACTGTTCTTTTTGTTCAGTTCACATTTTTATTTAGGCACACAGAAAGTTTTAGTTTACCTTGATTTGTTCTTTTGTTTGGTACACAAAACAAGCTATGTTAAGGTTGTGGATAGAGGATATGATAGTTTGGAAAGTTATAGAAATTACTAACCCATACCCATGATACATAGCAACATGCTACCAGAAGATCCAGAGTTTGTTAATGCATGTCAAGTATTTTGAAGTTTGAATCATGAACTCATACAATAAGCTTTGTAGTTATTGCAATTCATTTTTCTTGCGCGGTTATGCATGTGAATAGATGTCTGAGATTTTGAAGCATTGCTTGGTTCAGTGCTAGATGAGTGTCTGTTTCTGCTTTCATTACAGCATAATCTTTTAATGTTTAGGCCCATGTACTGATGTACCTTACTAATTTTGTGGAGAAATAGTTAACTGCATTCAATGAGATAGCCATATACATAGGAGGTCCTTTGAAAAATTAACTAAATCAGGCTTAAGCTGTTCGCTTAGGTTTACAAGTCACTAGTTCATTTAATATAGCCATAATTATCCCCATAGTTTGAGGTTTTTTTTGCCTGAGCCTCCCATCCCATACTACTTTTGTCTCCCTTTTTTATTCAATATCAGTGACCTATACTAATTTTGATTATCTTGTTTCTTATTTCTCTTCCCTGTGTAAAGTCACTCTTGTCTTGTCTGTTTTCTCATTCATTATTATTATTAATTTTTTTAATTTTGTTACTGTTTTTTTTTGTTATAATGTGAAATGTAGAATTTTTTGTTGTTACATGGTTGGTGCCTTATAACTTATTTATTTGTCATGTTAGATTATTAGGGATTCAATTGTTAAATACGAAAGTTAACATTAGTTTTTTCTTATTTAACATAGTTCTATTTTCTATTTCAATATTATTTTAACAATGGCTGCCTAAGCCCCTTGCCTACCTCCTAAGCACCTGGCATTAGGCTGACCGTCTATCATCTAGAACAACCTTTTATGCCATATCTTTTTGCCTTTTTATCTTCTATTTTATATCCAAATTTTGTTCATTTTTTGTAATCTTTAAATCATGTTTTCTTTTTTGGTAGTATATCGGCAACATGTTTCTTATTATGTTACAATTGTATTTTTAATTCTCCAAGAAATGACTTTGTCATATTCCTGTAATTATCATCTGAGCCAACATTGTATTAACAAAGTCTTATATCAAGTTTGATCCTTGATTATTAATTCTAGTTTAGTTATCTGCATTTCTGAACGCCAACTTGTTTAATTCTTAATCAATGATTCAGATCTCGAGTCACGAGAAAAGTTGTTCCAAGACGATGAATTCTTGACTGATGTTGAAAGAAGCAGCTATATATTCCCAAAATACGCAGATTTTCTAGAGTTGTTGAAATTGCCTTGGACTTGTAATTCTATTATTCAGCAAGCTTGTGAAGTCAGTAAAATTAAATGTCTATGTATTCAAATTTTCTCAAAGATTGGTCCTAAACTAAATGATGAAAGTGATTTAGAAGTTCTGGACTTGGCTATTCATGATGAAGATGAAGAAGTTTGCATTGAAGCTGTCACATCAATGCCAGTCATTGTATTATGCTCTGGCCAGATATTTTTTGAGAAAATGCTCAGAAAACTTGAGTGAGTAGACACTACATATGCTGCTTACTTGCATTCATTGAAATCCCTAATGTTTGCTAATTTCTGTTGTTTTTCCAAGTCCTACATGCTACCATCTCCGTTATTATTTTCTAGATACATCCAGATTGTTAATGACTTCTCAACTCACATGTTTTGCAGAAAACATGCTCTTTTACTTGAATAGAAATAAACTTACTGCTTTAAATTGATATATGGACATTTCCTGATGCAAACACTTGTTTCTTTCCTTTTAAGTATATCATCTTTCTGGCTCTACATGTTAGCTTTGTATCTCATGAATTTCATTAGTAAAGAAGCATGTTCTATGATGAATAGGCAGTGGGTGCTATTTATCATTATCGATCAGAAGTAACTATATCCATGTTACATCCATGTCAAAATTTCCTATGATATTCTGCATATTACTTGTCTCTTATTCAATTAAAAATGAAATAAATTTAAGTATTTATGGAGTATTGTAATATGTTTAAGGGATATATTTATGTATTAGGGAATTATATAAGAAATATTGATTTTTTAATTAAAATCTAAAAAAATAATGAAAAAACAAGTCTGATATGCTACGCGCACAGTCACACACTTTACGGTGCGCAACATATCAACACTATATATATATATATATATATATAGGATTTAAGGTTTAAAGTTTATATAAATAAGTATATAAAATTTTCTTTTCTTTGGAAAAATGTAAAGAACGATAGTTATCTTTTCTTGCTTCCCTTTAATTTTCCTTTTATCCTTAACCCGTAGTATAATTGCTATTATGTCCGGTATCACTGTAATAGTTAAAATCACTGCAAGGACAATTGCAGTTCTCGTTTCCTAGTTGAGGAGAGTTTGACCAGATCCTCTACTGCCATGTAGAAGGGTAGAGAGGGTTGGCGGGGGCGCTGGGGGCGAGCGTATTCGCCTTTTGCCACCAATGTAGAAGGGTAGAGAGGCTTCCCATGGGCACGTACTCATAGACTAGAATTTTCTCATCCTTGCTGAAGTAGTAGGCCATGAGGGGCACCAGGTTGGGGTGGTCCATGACTCTGATGCCCTTGATTTTCTCCTTCAACTTCTTCCTCTTTATGCTGCCATCCAACTGGAACATACTACAATACAAGAAGCAGTTTTTCAAATTGCTTGGTAAATATTCATAGCAAAGACTCAAGACTGGGCTCCCCTCATCCAAATCGCTACATTTGAGCTGCCACTTGAGTTTACAGTAAATACGTTCTAATTCCACAGTTTCTTTGTTTCTAAGTCTCTGCAGCCTGGCAACCACCACAATAGCCAGAGGCAGGCCTTTACAGTAAGTTAAGGTTTCCCTCAAATTCTCAGAAGCAACAAGATCATGTTTATCTGCCAGTCTCTTGGAAAGCAAAAATGATTCCTCATCATCCAGTTCGTCCAGCTTGATGTGCTTAACGTCGTCATTTACTTGAGCAACCACCTCAGGTAAGCAAAAATAAATTTTATTATATATTTTTAGACTTAAAATAAATAAAATATATAATTAATATAATATTTTTATTTGGGTTTAATAGAGCCTATTTAGATTATTCATACTATAGCTGGGAATTAATTAAAATTATTAAACTAAGTTTTAATTAAAAATTAAGACATTGATATGCAATCCAGCTCGCGGGACCTGCCGACGTGACTGTGGGGGTTGACCGAGGGGTTGTGTGAGCTCTCTGACGATTTAATTAATTATTTTTTAAAATTAAAATAAATAAAATATATAGTTTATTAGATAATTTTGTTAGGATTTAATTTAGCCTTTTTAGATTATCCCTTTCATAGTTACGAAGTTGATTAAGATTATCAATTTAAATTTAAATTAAAACTCCCTCTGACTCGGTCGTGGGGGTCACTAAGCCTTTTGTGGCGACTGCAAGGTCGCACAACGCCTCCGTCGCTGTCGCTGGACTTGGTGTCGAGTTGTGTCGGTGCCGGTCACGGTTGCAACGAAAATTTTCACTAGTTTTGACTGGCTTGGCACAACACGATATTTTAATAATACCTTTAACTCCCCTATTTTCTATCAAGTAACATTTTACCCCTCTGTATTTAAAAAATAACATTTAACCTCTTTTGACCAAAAGTCAAATGTGAAAAAAAAATGTAATAGACAATTGTGCCCTTCTCTTTTTGATATTTTTTTTGATAATAATCTTAAGAGGAAAAAAAACATATTGAATTGACTATTATATCCTTGTGTAAAAAAAAGAAAATTAACACATTGAATTGACCAAATGTGAGAAAATTTGTAAAAGAGCTTTGTCAAAAACTGAGGAAAATTCATCTGGACAGAAAAAGTTCATATTAGCAACTTTAGTATTGTCTTACCTATATTATGTTAGTTGTACCTCACAAAAGAAGGCAAACTGCTACAAGTATTTGCCTTGATATGAGGAGACAAACCAAAAGTTAATGTATTGGATCTAACATCTAGAAGGTACAACCTTCACAAAAGTACAATCCATAAGCACACCATAATACTGTTCAAAATTATGAAACTTGCATGCTAAATAACTCAAAGAAACAATAGATCACATATTTTCTCCACTTTCTGGACCAGCATCCCTTACAAAATGCATTCCACTTGATGACTGTTGAGTGGACAATAAGTATTCACCACGTGCAGACATATGTGCTTGAAGCTACAAAAAATAAAGTGTATAAAATGTAAACAAATATAATGTAACGCTCATAGATCCAAAAAACTAGATAACCAAATTGCTAAGTAAATGTGAATAAGAAACATACTCGAGGATTTTCATTAGTCCCTGCTATTTGATTGTTGGTCTCACTTGTGACACTACCTCCTTGAAAATAGTCAAATTCCTTCCAAAATTCAATAAAATTAGAATGTCTCCATATTTGTAAAATGGGAAAAATTGATAAACTAGTGGATTTTATCTGGTCAAAAGCCACAAATGTACGCATATTAGAGTATCCAATTCCATTCCACACTCCTATACCACTCAAAGGCCCACTATTTTGCCCCTAACCTCTATTAAAACTCCCAATATGTTCTTTGCTAACACCCCTTCCATTGCCTATGCTTTTCCCCTTTCTTCTCCTTCCGCCCCCTTCACCATCTTGGCCACAAATCTCAGCATTTCCTCTGCCTCTTCCCCTTCCTCTACTCCTAGAACTTCCTACACTTTTTTTTTTCTAACACTAACCTTGCCCCTTCCTTTATGTGTCCTCTCAACTTCTACTCCACTCAAATTGACATAACCTTGAGGTTCTTGATTTTCAGCACTTAGCACCATCTTACACATCCAAGAAAAACAAAAATGTTAGATGATTGTGCAAAAGCAAACTAACAATTATTTAAGAACTTGATACCTGTTGAATTTCCTTCCTCGTCAACTTGCTTTTTGGATGAGTGGAATTTGTGCAGGATCTTAAATTGTGTCCCTGCTGTAAGCAATTGCAGCTGGTTTTGGCATATCCTTTCCTTGTTACCCTCTCAACATCATCTTTCTTTTGGCAAATTTTATCAGCACTCTTTCTTCTTAACTTTTTAGGTCTACCTGGCTTTCTTCTAGTTAGAGGTGGGTCAATAGGTTCACTACCCGATTTAACCCATAAATTGCGATCTGGTATAGGCATGATCTGTTAGAGTGTATACTAAAAGCCTAGCTTTTGGTATAAACATTAATATAGAAATAAGAATCGCATTGGTCAAATGTCTACATTTATGATAAATGTAGTTGCTCAATTAATTTATATTGTAGATAACATGGTGTGTGGTGTCACATACAGAATATCATGTTATCGGCTCCTTATAAATTATAAACAGTAGCTCACGACCAAGATGGAAAGGAACAAACCATTGGAAGGTCGTAGTGTAATTAGGTATTAGTTTATCTTAACTATATGATTACACTAGTACACTTAGAGTGTATTGAGTAGGACCATTTGAGGTCGTTCCTTTTATACTGACTTTATAAAAGAATAAAGACCTCAGTTATTATGGAAGTGTGTGCTCTTAATCCTAATATAATAACAAGCACATATATTTGATATTTATTTCTTTAATTTATCAATGGGTGAGATTTAGTTCGATAAATCAATAAACCCGATAAGTTGGGAAATGGTATCACTTATAGTGTGTGTTGTTGATTATAGAAGGAAACTGTGTCCTAGAGATACTAGGTTGATAATGTCCTCAAGAGGAGCTCATAAGGATTGTTAAACCCTGCAGTGGACTTAGTCCACTGATAATAAGGTTGAGTGGTACTACTGACTTAGATATTAATTAAATGAGTTGTGAACTCACTTAATTAGTGGACATTCGATATCTTAAACACAGGAGACTAACACGCCATAATAAGAAGGAGCCCAAATGTAATTGGGATGCGGTAGTTCAATAATAGTTCTTTAGTGGAATGAATTATTATCGATGAAATTTAGTTGTGGGGCACACGGATGCTTAATTTCATCGGAGACCAAAACCAATTCCTCCTCTCGGTCCCTATCGTAGCCTCTAGTATATAGAGATTTATACCCACCGCATACCCACCTTCTTACCCATCCAATGGGGCCGGCCAAGCTAGCTTGGAACCCAAGCTAGGGCCGGCCAAGTCCAAGTGGATGAGCCATGTAGGCCAAAGTTGGGTCCCAAGCTTAGGTGGCCGGCCACTAGAATATTAAAAGGATTTTTATTAAAATTATTTCTTATGTGGATATCATGATTTTAAAAGAGAGTTTAAAAATTAAAAATTTCCTTTTATAACTTTCTACAAAAGATTAAGAGAAGAGATTAATCTCTTTCCTTATTTGTAGATTAAAAGGATTGTTTTAATTTTTGGTAAAAACTTTCCTTATTTGTAAATCATCTACATGTTTAAAAGAGAGTTTAAAATTTAAAATCTTTCCTTATTTGTTGATTAAAGGAGAATTTTAAATTTTAAGAAAACTTTCCTTTTAACCATGTTTATGATAAAGAAAGTTTAAAAATTAATAATTCTCTTTTATTAGTTTCTACAAAAGATTGAGAAAAGATTTGATATCTTTCCTTATTTGTAGATTAAAAGAGATTTTAATTTTTAGAGATAACTTTATTTTTATCCCCATGTTTAAAAGAAAGATTTTAATTTATTAAATTTCCTTTTATAAACCAATCATGAAGATTAAATTATCGGAGAAATTTTATAAATTTAGACAAATTAGAAGTTTTAATTAATTAAAACTCTCCTTGTTTGTAGCTTTGTGTGGGCCATGTAAATTGAGGAAAGGAAAATTGTTTTAATTAAATAAATTTTTCCTTTTCAGCAAAAGAATTAAGGAAGTTTTAATTAAATTTCCTTATTGCCAAGACCAAGGATTATAAAAGTGGGGTAGAAGGCTCAGGTGAACAACCTCTATTATTTCTCTCCTCTTTTCCTCGCCAACCTCTTCCTCTCTTCCTCTTGGTGGTAACCTTCTCTATTTGCTTGGAGCTCTTGTGGTGGCGGATACTACTTGGAGAAGAAGAAGAAGAAGGAGAGAAAGCTTGTATCCCTTAGAGCTTGGTTGGTGGAAAAGATCTTCATCTTTGTGTTGGCGAAACTAGAGAAAGGAGAAGAAGGTGCTTGGTGGATTCTCATCTCAAGATCGTTGCCCACACAACGTCCGAGGTTAGAAGAGGAATACTGTAGAAGATCAAGAGGTCTTTCTAAAAGGTATAACTAGTATTTTTCTTTCCGCATCATACTAGTTATTTATGGAAATAATACCAAATACAAGAGGCTTACGATTCTAGTATTTCAAATATGTTTTTCGAAGTTGTGTTTTTTTGTTTTATTTTTCCTTGTGATTTGATTGTTCTTTTCGGTTAACCTAAAGTTATTTTAGGAAATTAAATATTAGATTTCTATAAAAGGTTTTGTCTAGTCGGTGGTGGTTGCTCCCATATCCAAGAAGGCCATGTGCCTCGCCACGTCAGTACTGGGAACCAATTATGGAAATTAATATTTAATGGAATTAATAACTTAAGGTGATTTGGGTCGAACGTGTTAAGTTCCGCAGGAGATCCAAGTCAAAACCTAAAAGAACAAATAGATTAAGTTTTGGATCAAACGTGTTAAGTTCCGCAGGCGATCCAAAATTTAATTTAAAAGAACACATGGTAGTTAAGAAAAGGTTCAGACCTTTGTACAAAATTTTTGTACAGTGGAACCTCTAGGCTTTCCGAGTAGCAACCAACATGATCAACTGCTGGTAGCATTTTTGGTAAAATGATAGAGAGTAATAGGAATGCACATAATTTTCAAGCTCCAGATTCTGTGAATGGAGTAATGCAGAACATGCTTGTGGACAAGAAATTCCAGTTATGTCCCACTCTCGACAATTGCAACTTGCCCTATTTAAATGAACAACATAGTTTTGATTGTAGGTTTTAACATCCCACACCCCTTGCCCCGCATACAAAACATCATAATCATTAGATTTCTTGCAGTTTTCCTCAATTTTTTCTCCTATCTTAGGACAAATATTCCCTTTCACCTTACTAATCCATTCTTTTTTTCTTGAAACCTACACATTATCATTCTCCTAATTGTCTCCATCATTGTTAAAATAGGGTCATCTCTAGCAGCATTTATGTATTTGTTGAATGATTCACTGATGTTATTGCTAAGTAAATCACACTTACTTTGCGTCCCAAAAAAGCACCTTGCCCAGAACTGAGAAGGAATTTGAGAAAGCCACTTATAAGCCTCTTGATCAACATTTTTAAGTTCAGCCATTTTTTGCTCCCATTTATCTTGTGTATAAACTCTAGCTGCAGCCCAAAGTATGCTCCTCAACATCTTGTCCTTAAACCTCAGTTTGAAATTGGCATATAAGTCTCGTACACAGAATTTGTGTTCAACACCTGGATACATTCCCTCAAAGGTCTCAACCAGCCCCTGAAAAAAAAGGGGTCAAATAATATGTTAACATCATACCAAAGGAAAATGCAAATGAAATATGCATATTATTATAGAACTGTGAACTACCTTTTGTCGGTCAGAATGAACACTATCCCCCTATCCATTGGTGAGCCAATTTGCTGTGATAACACTATCCCCCTATCCATTGGTGAGCCAATTTGCTGTGATAACAGATCCAAAAACCAAGACCAACTATCTCTGCACTCTGACTCCACAGCAGCTATCTCTAGCGGGTACATCTGATTATTTGCATCCCTTGCCTCTGCATGTAATAAATGGCCTCCAAAAACTCCCTCTAAATGACACTCATCTAGGCCAACCACTGGTCTGCACCCTTCCAAGAACCCTTTTGTTTGTGCAGAAAACATGAGAAACAGTCTTTGAAATACTGGATTTCTACCCACAACTGTAATTTCAGACTGTACAATGGCAAGTAAACCCTGGATTTTTTTCTCAACTATGTAGCACAATAATCTCACAACCTGGTATATTCATCTTTATGCTCACCCTGAATCATTTTATATGCTTGTTGTCTAGCCCGATAAGCCTGCCGTGGTTGCACATGTAGCCTAAACTTTCTTTTCACAACCTTTCTGAAACTAATAGCATTCCATTTTGGGTTATCAGCAAACTCTCTTATGAAATTATTGTCTAGCCATTTGGAATTGGCATTCCTATTTCTAAATGACCACTTACACCTGTGTGGAGTCCCAGCAATTGATTTAATTTGAATTTGGGCTGACTTCTTATAAATGCTAGCATAAATCTTCCATCCACACTCCTTTTTACATTTTCCACACTTTTTTCTTTTCATTCTTTATAAGTTTTATCTCAAACCCTTTTTTAATTGAGTACATTCTAAGTGCCTTTCTATAAATATGGACACTTGGAAAAATTAATCCCACAGTCATCTTAGGGTTATCCATATCTCTTTCTTCATTAAACTCAGGGAACTCAATAGCATTTTCCTCATCAGATGAATGAACAACTTCTTCTAATTTCTCATCATCACCAATTTGATCTGCCTCTGCAAACTGTCCATCTACCTTCATAAATGTGAAATCAGAATAATCACCAGAAATTAGATTTGCATATTCAGCATATATTCTCCTAACTTACTGTTAGCTGATTCACTTTCTCTATCAATCCCGCAATGGTCACTTAAACTATCACCATCTAGAAAGTACTCTATGTCACTTTCATCATCAGTGAAAGCATCAGAATGTCCTACATATGTATCATCAAGATCCTCACTTCTTAAATCCTCATTTACACCCCCAGTTTCAGTATCATTATTGGATCCACAAATATTCTGGTATTTTTCATGACCTGCATGTGTTTACTCCTGATTTAAAATTCGCTGACTATCTAAAGTATACATGCATTGAGAAGCAAAATTAGCATTGCTTGGGATGCCTACAATAGTCTCAGCTGCATTAACATCATACCAATCAGAGTTTTTCCAACCCATCTTTCAAGTCTCCTATGTATAGCTTAATATGAGGTTTATCCCTATAAAAGCAAAACATTTCAAGCACACAGTCATCCCCACTTTATTTCTTGAGTTCTGACCAGAGCCCCTGAAATAGATAGGAATATGTACAGGGAGCCTCATCTGCTTTAACACATTTTGTAACTCTAACATTGATATATAATCAGGATTAACTCTTTCTATAAAGACCACCTCATCTCCAACATATTCCCAATCATCATGTTTTCCCTGAAATTTACCACTGTAGTGCAATTCCAAAGTAAACATTGTATTTGTGCATCCAACTGATACAAAGAAATAGGAAAAGTGAAAAAAAAAATTAGCGATGAATCTGAGACAAATAGACAAATGACATACCATAGGTAATAAAAAACCATTGGAGAAATAGACAAATAGACAACTTGGATAATAAATAAATGAAACTTTAAAGTAATGGAGAATGGACCACACACATGTCAGTGTTTTCATATCATGATCTTCATGGCCACACACATGTACTCTACTCAACCCACTGTAAACATGTAAAATTAAATAGGGTTTTATATATTTTAAGCCAATCAGGTACTTAACCGAATGGAATCATAATATCACCGATATCAATCATGCAATCAAAAGAAATTCAATATAATGCATTTTTACACAATCAATAGCCAAGAATAGCATCAACGTATACTGTGCTTCAAACCCGAACTCTATAAATACCTGAAAAAATGGATATTTTCTCCAGGAAAAACACAAACGGTGTCAATTTCGAAAATCTCCCACTTCGACTCAATCTTCCAAGATTGTAAGACAGATCTCTCTTTCAATTTTTGGCTCTCTCTTCGATATTTTTAGGGGTTTAGAAGGTAAACTTTCATTTTTTTTTCGCTGTGAGAGAAAGCTAAGCATGATCTGAATTGTTAGTTAGCCTTGTTAATTTTTTCTTTTTGTTTTTTATCCAAGGATATAAAGGTCACTTCAATATATACTCTGAACTGGTGCCAGAGGCGTCTTGTAATGCCTTTGGAGCCGAAGGCGTCGTGGGACGCTTCCGACGCCTATAGAGGTGTCCCGCGACTCCTCCGACACCGCTGCGACGCTTCGCAGACAGGATGCCTTCACTGCCGGTTTTGCCCGCCCGGCGGAAAAGTAAAAACTATTCGTGTCGGATGGCACGGAACGACATTTCATTCTACAGTGCAATCTCTCTTAAGTGTTCTTTTTTATATATAAAAGTTCATGATATGCATCTCTTATAATGTTTGTCCTTAGGTAGATGATATAACTTCCACTCTAACTGACATATGGAATAATGAAGGTTCTCTGATTTCTCTACTTCTCATTTGGTCTATTGCATTGCTAAGTTTTAAAAGTTGAATTAAACATCATAAGTTATCTGTAAATCTTGCAGGTGAAGCAACTGACAGGCCTAAAAAGGTGAGTTTTTCTTTATTTGACAATTAATTTTTGGTAATAAGTTATTGGTACTCATGTGAAAGCGTCTATGATAATTATTTGTTTCCAAAATTCATAATCTTGTATTGGATCCGAAAAAAAGTTTGGTAAATTTAAGGGACTTGAATATTCTATTTGTTTTTTTTATTTTGTCTTTGGTCCCGTACAGGACATCATAACGTATCACCACTGCTATCTGATCATTTCATTAGTTGAACCATTGATATCTGAAATGAGCATTTGCTCCCCCATTGTGATTATAAATTGTGATGCAAAGCAGAATTGTGTTGTTGATATCGTTTAGCAGGACAAGTATTAATGCCACTAAATTTTATATGGTCAATCTTTTTTCTGCATAATACTGTCCTCGAATTGGCCTATGCAAAATGCTAAATAGCTGCTATTGCATTTACTGGCTAAGATAGATAGCCCATTTCAGATAATTTATAGAGCCAAATTAATCTTTTTTATTATTTCAAACTGTTAGGTGAATTAAATTAAAATATTTTGAGTGAGAGAAGATAAGATCCACAAAACTGTTTGAGCTAATCAATTTTCATAATGTACCATAAACATATGATTATCAGTTTTATGCTTTCATTGACGAGATGGATTATTTATTTATGATGTTATTGGATCATGTTATGCCATTTTTTTCTTAACATCGGACTAGGGGTTTTCCTTGTAATTGTCTATTCCTTCCTGAATAAGAATAGAGGTTTCTCATTTCTCAACCGCTTGATTTTAACTTATTTTTTTCAAAAAAGTCTTCTCATTTTTGTTCTCACAGAAACAGAAGGCTTCCATCATTCCAGTTGTTGAAGTGGAGCCTCCGGGCTGTTTATTTAATCCTTCGTTTGAGGCTCATCAAGTAAATATTCAAATCTTTATGCACTATTGGTTTGGTGTTATTCCCATTTTTTCTATTAGAATCTCACTTTTGTGTTATGTCCTACTGGTTGGTATAGGATTCATTGGCTCTGGCTGTTGCCAGTGAGATGCAGAAAATTTGCAAAAGGGAATTGGGTCAGCCTGTGCCAATTCAATGTGAAGCAATTGCAGATGAAGATGTGAGCATGACAAATCTCTCTTAATTGTTCTTATTATGGAAAAAAATTTCTTGTTGAAGATATTTGATTTGTAGCAATAAAAAGCTGCTTCTTTGATGAACCCTTGTGCATTTTTGGTTGCACAATAATTGAAGAATTTCATAATCAGAAACCAGTAATTGATGGTTTTTGATAATACTAGTGTGGCTGCATCAAATCAAAATAGCTGTAAATTTATATAGCCCTTTTATATATATTTATAAAAAACATTCAACCTTCATAATTGTAGGACATGGCCTTCTCTTTGGCGGGCATCTTCCCTGATGAGGTGTGTATGCCAACCGCCATGTCGTTGCCCTAGTCTGCCGTTCTTGGTACCAGATAGAACGGCTGTCGAGACGGAAGATCTTCGTGGGGAACTGCTATGTAGTGGCACCGGCTGCGGCAGTGCGGCTATTCCCAGATGTCAAGGTGGCGACCATCAAGGGGATGCCGCATTTCATGGATCTCAACCTAGTGGCCGCTGATTGGGGCTGTGGGGCGGGGAAGTAGATCCAATCAATAGCCGAGGGGTGGCCGTTTCTTGAGGAGCTTCGCCTCAAGCGAATGGTGGTCTCTGATGATTGTCTCGAGCTTATCGCTTGGTCCTTTAAGAACTTTAGGGTTATGTCTCTAGTCTTTTTTGAAGGGTTCAGCACTGCCGGGCTTGCTGCCATTGCAACCAACTGCAGGTCGGAGTCACTATCTTCTTTTCATATTGCCTGCCTACTTCTCTTTATTTTCACTTTTACTTTCAATTCTGGCCTTAGAGTTATAATTTGGTATTCTAAATCTAGATAGATCAGTTGGTGTTACACCAAATTTGACCGTTCTTATTTTTAGTTCCCAATTTGAAATTTTTAGTTCCATCTACTTTTTAACTGACCATTAACTTGCGTTTAATGCTTGCTATTTAGAGCCATTAGCTTGATTATCTGAAACGAGTCAACTCCACATTGGTACTATGAGTTGCTTTGTAAAGGGTTACTTGCCACTGCATTTGAGGGGAAAACCATTCTTTCTCCCCTTTCAGATTTATGTTTAATTTGTCCCTTTATAGTCTCACTTGTGTGGTAATTTATGTATTTTATCCGCCAAAGCTTAGTTAAGTGCTTATTCTGAGCTGTAATAATGCCTCGTAGTTACTTATTGTTTACATATCCTCAGTTGTGCTTAATAAGAGATTAGAGGTTTTGATGTTTTATGGATTTTCTTTCACGGAAAACATATTATTAGGGTGATTTTGTATACTTGTGAGACAGTTTTGTGTTGTCAACTTCGTAGCTTTTCATTGTTGAAACATGTTAAAATCAAAGGCAGGAATTTGATTGAAACATGTTAATTAGATATTTGACTTTATGCTAAAAGATTACGTCCACATGTGACCATTGTCTTGAACATATTGATAGTCAATTCTCTTAACATTGTTCAGCAAATGAAAACTCGATAGGATTTACTCCTCCTTTTACTAACTAGTATCCTTTTGTTGCTTGGATCTATTATGGTGATTTTTTTTCTCCACAGCAGGAATTTGAAGGCACTTGATCTGCATCAATATAAAGTGAAGGAGAATTGTATAAACTGGATATCTCATTTTCCAAAATCCTTTACTTGCCTGGTTACTCTCAACATTGCATGTCTAGATGGTGAGATGAATGTATCTATTCTTGAGCACCTCATTAGCATGTCCCAATCTCAAGACCCTCAGACTCAATCATGTCACTCCTCTAGATGAACTTGTTGGCCTTCTACACGGGGTTCCACAGCTGGTAGACCTTGGTATTGGCATTCTCATAGGAGAAGGTCATCCAGGATTTTTATCCAAGCTTGAATCTGCTTTTGCTCACTTAAAACATTTGAAGAACCTATCTTGGAAAGCTGGACCATTATACTTACCAGCAATATATTCAATTTGTGAAGGTCTTACAGCACTGTGTCTCCATCAGACTAGCATACAAACACCAGAGCTCTCAAAAGTAGTTAGCCAGTGTAAAAATCTTCAACAGCTATGGGTATATCTTCATGGCCTCATCAAATTAATATCATTTTCTTCATTTGGATCAACTGCATTATTTGATATGTTATCCAGCTATTCCAGTTATCTAGGGTGTCTTTTACATATGCATGGTTTTTTTAATTCCTTTTTGATAGTTTTTCTTTTCTCTGTGTACATCTTTTGTTACAATTCACTATTGGCAGAGTCTTAAATTGTTAATTTTGGTTTTATTTTTGGCTGCAGGAATAAATTTTATTAGTTGAACCATCACTACTCTCAAAAAACTCTATATGATTGTCTTATTTCCCTAATACTATGTCATGCTTCTGTTTGTGTTTGCATATTAGCAAGGGACATGCTTTGTCAGGTTAGGGACCTAATTGAGGACGACGGGCTTATTGCTATGGCACCATCTTGCTAACTCTGAAAATTGCAAATATTTCCTTCTGATCGTCATTACTGTCCTCTCACAGAAATTGGCTTTATTGCTGTCTCTTCTGGTTGTGTAATGCTTGAGTCTGTTCTATATTTTTGCCGGCAGATGACTAATTCTGCCCTCCTTACGCCCCAATCTCACATACTTCCGGCTCTGCATCATGAAGCCTTACACCCCTGATTATATTACTCATGAACCTCTAGATGCTGGCTTTGGGGCTATTGTTGAATCTTGCAAGGACCTCCGACGTCTCTCCATATCTGGTCTTCTTATTGATTGCATGTTCAAAACTATTGGGGCCTCAGCAAATCGTCTTGAGAGGCTCTCAGATGGTTTTGCTGGTGATGGGGATTCAGGTCTTCATTACATTCTATCTGGTTGTAGGAAATTACGCATGCTGGACATTAGGAAATACCCGTTTGGGATCAAGGCATTGTTGGACAATCCAGATAAACTGGAGACGAAGCGATGCCTTTGGATGTCATCATGCTCTGTGACACTGGGGGAATGCAAATTATTTGCTAAGATGCCACGGCTTAACGTGGAGGTCATTGACGAGAATGGAGGAGTGGGGTCGTTTCAGTCACGGCGGGATAATTTGTGTCAAAAAACTCTACATTTACAATAGTATTACTAGCCCAAGAATTGATGCCCCACCTTCTGTCTTGACTCTGGTGAAATCAGGTACTGAGAAAGTGATATCATCTTTATCTTGGTCATCATCCTAATTGGCTTTCCGAAGTCGAGCTGTTTTTTGTGAAATGATGGGAAAGCAGTCAGTTTATAGTGTATAAGTGCAGCATGATTATGCTTTTTGATTTCAGTCAGTGTAAGTTATCAAGAATTCTCCTTTTGATCGTCACTTATCAATTAGTTGTGGGATTACATATACTCAACATATAGAGCATCTCTCATCTTTTGGTTTAATATTTTGAGGATAATATGCCACCTCCAAGGACTAAAGGGTGCAGGTTATTTTAAATTGCTGTGCTATTTCTTTTTATTAACTTATGGATCTTCTTAACATATATTTTCCTATTAAAGTGGAAGGGAAAATATAGACCCTTGGATCTTACATGAATTTGTGATTACCAAGTTCTTACTAAATGACTGTCTTATCTAAATACTTTGTGCAATATGTAAATGATTGATTGTTCCCTCAATGGAGGGACTAGTCTCAGTATTTGGAATTAACAATTTCGTATAGAGCATACTGTTAACAAAGATGACATTAGAAGTGAAGTTTGAGATTTCTTCCCAACTATTTTCAAATATTAAATTTAATAGCTATCTTTTCTTTATAAAATAATAATTAAAAAATGCATTTTTTTTAACCAGTAAAGAAGAGGTATAATTTCGCCCAAGTATTGCTATAAAAGGATCCTACATGTCTGTGTTTAGCCTCATTCTCTTGCAGCGTTACTCTCTAGCTCCGCCATCATCTCCAGTGACACGTCCTCCCCCTCGTCTCCAACCACAGAATGACAATTAGTGCATATTTGCCAATGAATCAGATTTTAAGTTTTATCTTTTAGGATGATTGAATGAACGACTTTTTAACCCATATTTCAATATTTTTGTTGCTTAGTATTTGATCATGATTCATGAATAATTAATCAGCTTTATGTATATATTTTGATGAAATTATATGTTTATATTTGTAGATGTCAATACAAGAAAATATATCAAATGTGAATGTAAATAATAATTGTTCTATATCACAAAAACGTATAAAACGGTTTTATCGAGTTTAAATGATATAATATAATATAATATTTTTTAATATAAAAGTGTTATATGTATAATATTTTTAATAAAGTTGAATCGATTAATTTTCACACTTGTAGTAATTATTTTATAATTATTATAATAATATTGAAATAAAGATATTTTAAAAATAAAAATATAATAGGATGTTTATTTTAAAATTTTAATGTTTTTTTAACGAAAACAATAATAAGTTTTTTTTAATCTTCAAAAAAAAAATATTAAATGCACAACGGGCGAAGCCCACCAATGGCCATCGATCCAATTCGAACCCCTTCCCATGTTTTCGTCATAGTGCGCATCGGGCGGCGGCCGCGTACCCTCCGCCGGCTGCGCCTTTTGCTTGGCGTCGGCGCCGGCGCCGGCGAGAGTTTTGAGGCGACTAGATTTTTAGAGGCCGGAAGGGGGAGAGTGCTGGTCGCCGCACTTAGCATTTGAATCCAGCGGGATCCTCGTTTTAATCCTGGTAAACCTTGATGTTGGATTCCGGTAGCGCACGGATTTTGGTCGCTTGCTGCTGTGATTTTTACTGAGAATATGGCAGAAACGATTTGACTATACCAGTTGTTACCCTAACCAACTATATCTTTACCTATGGATTAGGTTTGTGTTGTTGCTACGTGCTCTGTGTGGCATGAAGCGGTCCTCTTGCCGCAGCAGCGATCAATCACTTCATCTTCCTGTTGAATCTACCATCCAGCGAGATGATTCCCTTCGATTCTTCGAAACCATTGCTCTGAAGATATCGCAGGTTGTGCTCGCATCGCCCGGAACTATATCTAGCGGCAAACCCCTAACAGTGGAACCTTCAGCTTTGGCGGTTGGGCCCCTTCCCTCTAGATGAAAGTTCCCTGCAAGGTACGCTATATTGTATTCAATTCAAAACTCCTTTTTTTTTCCCTTTCAAATTTGTTCTTCTGTCTTACCTGAAGAACCATGCCCATTTGCTCTCTGCTCTTGATTTCTGGAGGAAAAAAAAATGGAATTTTTAATACGGATTGTGTATTCTCTTGATACATTAAGTGCAGGGTCTTCTTGGTGTTTTTTCGATCTCTGCAAGGAAGAACAGAGACAATTGTTGGTCTGTTTTCTGGGGGCTTTGAGGCTTGTTATACCACACTGCCACATTCGTTAGCATCTTTCGAGCGAAAGCAAAAACAAACCGATGAAGAATCCAGAAATGCACATCACATCAGACGAGTGATCTTGAAAGATCAGAATGCCACAGTTGATGCTGTTGTTCAATCCTTGCTGTCTGATCGATTTTGCAGCCAAATTCAGCTTACAGCTAAGCTCGTCGATGATCTACTGCAGAATTTTGGAGACGATTGGAAATCTGCTTTGGGCTTCTTTGAGTGGGTTAGTTCGCGCAATGGATACGAACACACACAATTCGCTCAGAATAGGATGGTGGACTTGCTGGGGAAAATGAGGCAGATGGGTAGGATGTGGGACTTAGTGCAGAAAATGCATTGCAGAGGTTTCCTTGTTGAATATAGTTAGTGGTATAGGTTTAGTCCCACGTTAAAAAGAATGAAGATGTTTGATAAGCTTATTAAAAGATATGTATCAAGTATGTTGTATTTAATTGGTGACATTGATGACCAAGTGGAACAAGATGGACATGTGGGCATATATATAAAATTAGTTAAAATTCAGAATTAAAGCCTCTTAATTTTGAATTTTTTTTTTATGAATAAATGTGACAGTTAACGTGCCCATTCATGAATAGGTGTCTCCATAAGTTGTATTATTCACTATATATACATCTTTTTAATATTTCTTTGTAATCATTTTCATTTTCTAAATTATCTTGTGAGAATTTATAGATTTGATGTCTATAGATTCTATTTTGTTTTGAGTATCCTGGAGGGAATTTGTCACTAAACTCAGCAGTAACATGATGAGAGCAAAATTTTCTTAAGAAAAACGATTCACGCTCAAAACGAAGTTCCATCATCAGATTGCTTCTAACATTCCTTACAATCGAAACAATCTCGAAAGTTACAAGAAGACTTGTCGGTGCTAAGAGATGGAAAGACTTAATCCAGTTCTTCGATGAGCTGGAATCGATCGGCATTGCCAGGGACACAGAAACCATGGGGCCCAATTTTTTATTGGGCCTATTATTTTTAATATATTAAATATAAATTTTAAAGAGAATGAAAAAAATAGGGTGCACATAATAAAAGATTATGCAATATCAATCTTTAAAATTTGGATCATTATTTTTAATATATTAAATATATTTTTATGTATATTTTTTAAGAGAATGGAAAAGAATAGGACCCACATGATTAACATGATTTCAATCTATCAAAGTTTCATATTTCACAAAAATCTCATTATGATTTCAATAAATAGAGTAATAAAGGGACATTTTTTTTAACAAATTAAATTTATTTTTAATTATAAATGTTATTTTATAAAGTCTAATCTATTCCTCTTCAATAACTCTCAATCATAGCCTACTCTCGTTACATTTCTCATTCATTGGTGATGCTTTCTCTTTAATCAATAAGAACATGAATTAAAACTTTTTTATCTTATCCATATAATGCAAAATAAAAATGTTAGTTTTTTTTTAAAGTTTCCCTCTCTTCTCCTTTTCCAACTTCCCCTCTCTGTGCTTCTCTTGCTCATTGAGATTCGAGAAGAGAAACTCTACGTCTTCACCTAACACTAACACGCTGATTCGGTCGATACTACGATGCTTCTTGCTTGATTAAATTCAAATGTTCATGCATTCATCCATATTGTGCCGGATCAAAATGGAATATTTTATTATTTTTTAGTAATAACCAGTTAGATACCTTTACCATTTCGCTTCATTAATGGACATTAAGTTTAACTTTTACTTATATATATTTACAGTCATAAAGTATTTGATTTCCCTTTTTCTCCATTCTATATATCATTTATAATTATTCTGATTTAGGTAAAAAAAAATATGATTTATTTTTTCTTTTGCTTAGTGTTTAAAAAGACTTCCATTTAGCTCTTGATAAATGATAATGACGGGTTTAGTCTCATTATGATCTTTATTTTCTAAGGATTGTATTTAGTTTTATCATTTTGTACATTATTTCTTATTTATTTATTTTTTGTGCTTCACGATGATGATGAGTTGAGCATGGGAGCATTTTTTTGTATTATTATCTTATTTTATTATTCTTATTTTCTTAATTTTATTCCATTTTTAAATGTTGTTCTCCCCGTCTTACATTTAATAATTAGATATATTTCTATCTTTCTTCATTTTTAAACAATTTTGAATACACTTATTTTTAGTGAGGTGTATTATTAATTATATCTAATAATAATATTCTATTTAATACCGTAAAATTTATATTTCTTTGAATTAGGTTGTCTTAAATATAAAAATTTAATTAATAATTTTACATCTAAAAAGTGAGAAAATTAAATTATATAAAAAATATTTTTAAAAATTAATATTTAATTTGTTAAAAAAAATTTAAACTATGATTTTCGATCCAAGTCTAAATGAAAAAAAGATGAAGGTTTTTTTTTAAACAACGTCAAAGGCCTAAGACCCCAAATAGGTTTAAACCGGCCCTCCATGACGCTTATACTTTCAATATTTTCGTTCATGGCTGGTGCCACGCTTGGAGGATGTACGAGGCGTTGTGGACTATCGAAGACTATTGTTCGCTTATTGCAGCCGGTTAAAGTTTGGGAAGGCTTATGAGATCCTCGATAGAATGATGGCCGAAGGATGTCGTCCAAATATCATCACTCTGATGAATACACATGCTAAGTCGGCACAACTTGGCGAGGCATTCCCTATTAGCAAAGGGTGATTTTCTTCATTTTATTTAATTTTCATTGGCTCATATTAAATTAAAGAAATTTCATTTTATAAAAAAAGACCAATTAAATATATGTTTTATCTTAACTTTTTAAAATATAATTTTAAATTTTAAGGAATATATTTTTATATATAAAAAATAAAAATGTGAGTAATGCGTCCTTTGTGGAATTATTCGAAATGATATCAGGTGGAATATATTTTTTAATATTTTAAAAAACTATTTTAATAGTTAAAATATATAATTTAAAAAAATAGGGAAAAAACAAGACTTATTTAAAATTGAAATACTGCTATTACATAATATTAACTAGAAATAGAATGCCAACTATAATTGCTATAATATAATTTATTAATATTAATTAATTTGAAATATTTATATTATAAAAGTTAATAATTCGTAATTGTTATAATAATATAAAACTTGAAGTATTTTTGAAAATAAAAATATATTAATGAGTCCCTTTTATAATAGGACGTTTTGTTTAATAAAAAGGACATCTTTTTATTTTATTTTTATAAAACAATAAATAAATATTCTGTGAATAAAGACAAACTGTCCTTTTCAGTTATAAAAAATTTCCACGGCGGGCCGCGCGTTCTCGAGACCGGCGGCGTCTTCTTCCAATTTCAAAGAACAATATTTTCCTCGATTATCAGTCAACGTTTGCAGCAGAGCTCCGCATTTCTCCCTCCGCTACGGCGCTACCTCTGAGCGAGCGAGAGAGCGATCCATGGAGAAGAAGCGGGTGGGCATCGTCGGCGCAGGGATCAGCGGCCTCGCCGCCTGCAAGCACGCGGCGGAGCGTGGCTTCCGCCCCGTCGTCTTCGAGGCCTCGGCCGGCGTCGGCGGCCTATGGGCCCACACCCCTGCCTCCACCAAGCTCCAGTCCCCAACTCTGGACTTCACCTTCTCCGACTTCCCCTGGCCGCCGGACGTCACCGAGATCTTCCCCCGCCACGACCAGGTCCAGAACTACCTCGAATCCTACGCGCGCCACTTCGACCTGCTCCGCTGGATCAAGTTCCGCTCCAGTGTGGTGTCGATCGACCTTGTCGGGACGTCCGAGGAGGAGATCGCCGCGTGGGACCTCTGGGCCGGCAACGGCGAGGCCTTCGGCGGCGTCGCCAAGGGAGAGTGGCACCTCACCGTGCAGCGCGAGGGCGATCCCTCCACCGAGGTAAGATCCCCAAAACCGATTCTCCCGATGCTCATACTTCTCTCCAATTTCATCAATTGAACTTCAATCTCATCAAATCCCTAGATCTATCGCGTGGATTTCTTGATCCTGTGCATCGGGAGGTTCAGCGACGCCCCAAATTTCCCCAACTTTGCACGACGAGGTGCAGCCCAGGTGTTCGATGGAATGACTATGCACTCGATGGAGTACTCCAACATGGACGACGCTGGCGCTGCCGCTCTCGTGCGAGGAAAGCGAGTCACCGTCGTCGGCTCAGGGAAGACAGCGTTTGAGATCGCATCAGAGTGCGCAGATGCAAATGGTAGCCAGATAAATCAAATCCTTCTCTTCGTTCAACAATCTCCTCCTCCCCTTTAATTCCACCTTTCTCATGTTCTAATTGAATAACTTCTTCAGGAGTTGGCCTACCTTGCACTATGATCCTTCAAACCAAACGCTGGTTTGTTGATGAACCTACTGCCATGAGATTTCGGCTATTCGGTCATTTCTATCGAACGCGATTTGCCGAGCTTCTCGTTCACAAACCTGAGGAAGGAGTTTTCTTGAGTCTGCTGGCCACCTTCTTGGCTCCTCTGGTAAGTCTCTGTTTATGCTTGTTGACATTGAGAAGATAAGAAACTGACCCAATTTTGATTGTTCTAAGAGAGAAGAGGTTAGTGAGCTGCCTGTAAGAGAACTTGGAACTTGACTATCTTGAACTCTAATCAGTTTTGTTCATGTGATTCAGAGATGGCTGTTCAACAAAATCACTGAAAGGCACTTCACAAGAAACATGCCTCTGATGAAAAAGCATGGGATGGTTCCTGATCACAGCTTCTTCCAAGGGTATTCTTCTTGTGTAATCGGTATGCTGCCCGAAAAGTTCTACGAGAGAGTGGAAGAAGGGAGCATTACTTTGAAGAGACCTACCACTTCAGCCTTGTGCAAGGATGGATTGGTCATAGACAAAGGCGAAGTCGTACATTCGGACCTAGTGATCTTTGCTACTGGATTCAAAGGCGACCAGAAGCTCAGAAACATATTCGTATCCAAATGGTTTCAACAAATTGTCGCCGGCTCATCCACTCCCATGGCTCCTCTGTTTAGGTCTGTTCGCAAGCTATCTCATTCAGATTTATTTTCACAAGTTCAATAGCTGATTCTTCTGCAGGGAATGTATCCACCCGCAAATCCCCCAACTGGCAATTGTTGGGTTCACCGAGAGCTTCTCAAATCTTCATGCTGCGGACATGAGATCCAAATGGATTAGCCATTTCTTGGACGGCCGGTTCAAGCTTCCGAGCATATCATCCATGGAGAAGAGCGTGACGGAGTGGCAGAAATTTTTTAAGAAGAACATACTGGAATTGGAGAAATACACAACGAGAACAGATCGTGAGTTCTTCCGGGGATCATGCATCGGCACCGTCAACATATGGTATAACGATCTTTTGTGCCGGGACATGGGGTACAGCTCGAGAAGGAAGAAAGGATTCCTAGCAGAATGGTTCCAACAATATAATCCTGTTGATTATGCTGGGATTTATAGCAAAGGTAATTGACTTACTATTATCGTTACCATTGTGCGAATCATACATGTTGCGATCAAAATAGCTTATTTCACAAGTATCGAACTATATCTTGATTGCCCGTGCCAAATGGCCTAAACAATCAACTTGGCGCCGATCTATGTGACCTGCTCAATCAATCTCTAACCAGTAAACCAAACTACACTCACCTACCTCAAAGGAGTCATTGAAGACTGATGATAATTCCAAACATTCATAATTTTTAAGAGAGCAAAGGGAGAAGAGAGAAAAGTCATTTCGTCTATGTTGTTTACCTAGTAGAAGACGGCAGATGGAACGGAGAGGAGAAGAAGCCGATGACTTCCTATTCTCTTTCTTTGTCCCCTAATCCACTGTCCTTTCAGTTTATCCACTCAGGTAAACCGAAAGAGGGGACCATCACCTCCTTTTCCTTTCCTTTCCACCAGTGACTCCGACGAGGAAAGCACAGGTGATTGAATGGTTAGAATATGGTCGAATCCACTTATTTCTAGGTCTCACACATAACTAGCCCAGTAAGGAAGAACAAGCCAGAGCAAAATGGCATCTCAACATATTGAAAACTAATGCCTACTCATTTCAAAGATCGAAAAGATATTGACAATTTCATCCAAAATTATGCTGTGAATAATTGGTCAGACCAGTTTAAATCACAAAGAAACACAGACAAGTCTTCAACTGAACTATTGAAATTAAGGACACAGGATTTTCGACAAATCTCAACACTCAAAACTTCGGCAACAATAGCTGAAAAGCATCTCATCCATTTGTATTAGTCACATTGATAAAGGAAGGAGCAGCCTTCGCATACTTTTCCTATTTTGTCTCACTTGCTTTGTGATTTTCATGCAAATAAGAAAAACTATTGTGACAAGTAGAAGAAAGAATGCAAACTTCAAATACCTGAAATATAGAGAAACTCCAGTGAAAACAAGGCAAGCAAACATAAGAATATCCCACATCACCAGTACCACATCTACCCTGCAATTCATACAATGAAGTACAGAATGAGAAGTCTGATATTCGTCGAAGAAGAAAACTAAAGTACAGCATAGATGCTCCGATACATATGGAGAACCATGCTACAATAGCCTGTGCACCCATTTACAGTTACAAAACTTGGGTGAACATATTGATTAAAGAACTGCTAATATCTTTATTAAGGCTGGAAATTTAACTAACATAGAGCTAAAAAGAAGCAAAAGTGAAAAAAGGGTAAAGAAAACTATATTAGTTTCCAGTGCCAATAGTTAGCTTCCTTTAGGACGAGTCTTCTTGAGAGGAAGGAGCTAAAGCAATCGGATTACCTTGTCTACTTGGGTAGAAGCAAGGATACAAAACCAAAATTTGGAGCTACTTTCCCTTCTTGTTCCATCAAGAAAAAATCAAAGGGCTAGTTTTAACATTTACTTATTTCCCCTTCCTTCCCTCTATTTTCAAGTAGATAAAACCATAGAAATCCCTCTCCTTTTCATCAATAGTTATCCTGATCTACCAACAAGCCATCAAGCTATGACTAGAAACCTCATAATTCAGTTAGCCTACGCAAAGAACTAGATTCAATATGGTTTCTCACATGGCTTGCATGCTGATCATGCTGATTGTGTTCCACAACTAAAGGAGAAAAAAAATGAATCACACAAACAGTGATGATCCTAATCTTTAAACTAGTCATATCCTTCATTGCGCCTTCTGAATGAAACTGACTTACATAGCAAAAAGGTACAACCCAAAGGTAAAATTGCAACTTCTACGGAATTCAAGTAAGCGATAATCCCAACATTACAATTTTGTCCATTCAATCCAAAAATTCCTCTTTGTTGAAATTTTAACACATTCCACGAAAATGTCATTGCTCGTAAAGAATTACAGATCAGAAGGGCGGGCGCGAAGGCGATGAATGGTATCGAACCCTAATCGATCGATGCGGGAATACCTGGACGAGGAACTGGAAGCGGGTGAGAATACCGACGAGGAGAAGGCCGAGGGGGGCCAATCATTCAGCTGCTCCGATAGATTCGACCGGGACATCATCTTCCCTGCCCGACGCTTTCTCGCTTTCACCAAATGCCTCGATCGCCGCCCAATCGCTCACATCTCTCTCTCGGTTTCAAATCAATTTCTTGCCCTAGAGCGAGAGGGGGATGAGCGTTCGGCTCGGGACACGAGCCAATACCGGTTTATGCAACGAACGATGCGAGTGCAATTGAGTCGTCGGCGCTGACCTTCGCGGCTACGCGTGTCTACGATTTAGGTAGCGACTCAAGTCGCCGAACCCATCTGATGTGGCATGATGCCGAGATTTCCGGTATCAAGCTGGATCCCGGAGTCGATGCCACGTCATCCACATGATACGGTGAATATGGCCCAAATAAGGCCCAACGGCTCAATAGTCTAACGGCCGATTCCCAATGGACGCGCGCGCTTAAGCTATTCAAATTGTTCCGTGCCGTTCAGGGTTCAGATTCGGGTTCGGGTTCCGGATTCCGGGTTTCGGGTTCCGGATTTCGGGTTCAGAGGGATCGAGGGCGAGGAGAGGGCGAAATCGCGAGGAGCCGTTGCAGTGCCGCCGCTGCCGCCTCCACCGCCGGTATGGCCAACATATCCAGCCTCATCCACGATCTGAGGGAGCGGATCGCCGCCTCTACCTCCGTAGCCGCGTCATCCTCCAACTGCGAGGACCCGGTGGAGACAAAGTTCCGCGCCGTCCTTCCCAATCTTCTACACTCCTACGTCGTCCCCTCTTCTACAGGTACGTCGAAACTCCATCCTTCCTCTCCCTTCTTCTCCCAAATCGTCCGTGCCTCTCTCTGATCATGCATCTCTTAGGTAATGAGAGGGAGGTCACCGCTGTTCTCAAGCTACTTTCATACACAGCTCGCAACTACCCGGGTGTCTTCTTCCATGGTCAGGCAGCTGCCGTACTTCCTGTAGTCGGCCGTGTATTTCCATTCTTTGCGGAACCTGCCTTCTGGTTGCATTTCTAACATTAGATCTGAAAACATTTTCAATGAGCATCAATATAACTAATTTTTTTCTTACTAATTTCTGTAGTTCCCGTCATGGAGTCATCTTTGAGACCGTCGCTTCTCTTCTCTCACTCCTCCGAACTGGAGAGCGCGAAGTCTACCGCCAATTCTTTTTGGATGCCATGGACGTTGTTCAAGGTATAGTTTTGCCTCTACTGTTTTTACCCGTCTCTCCTGTAGAATTTAATTCTCAATTTTGTAACTGGCTTCCGTTCACAGATGTTTTGTACATTTCATCAAATTGCGAAAAGAAATCAAGAGCACCCTCAGATAGAGTTTCGTTGAAGTGCTTCAGCGAGTCCTTTTCTTTGATATTAGATTGCCCTGTGACATTTAGTGAGCTTCCGGTTTGTTGCCGACCTCTGGATGGCCCGGGTGTACTGATTGACCTCACTGACAAAAAGAGATGGCAACCATTTGCTGCATGGACGATCAGACTTATTAACAAGTGTCTGATGGAAGGGACACTCCATGTGGAAGGGCTTATTAATGTTTCTTTTGCTTATTCAATCTGCTCTTTACTGTGCTATGGGGATGCTACTTTGCATATGGTATGTGGTATCGATGAAGTTAATTTCTCAATAACATGTTGATGAACTTGCATTTTTGTATGCTATGGTGATTTGGTTTTATGCAAACAGGCTTGTTTTGACTTTGCACGAATAACAACTACGGTGATCGATGCAGATGTTATACCTGTTGAAAATGTAATTCGTTCAATAGCATGCATACTGTCTCTTGATGAAAATAAGTCTGTGACATTCAGGTATGCACTTTATGTTTGATATTTTGTTCAGTCTTTTGGAGACTTTATTTCTACTTGCTATTATTTTTAGAAGTGGCAACAAATTGATAAATATACACACAAATTATGTCGAAAGATAATCATTCTTGTCTACAAAATGGTATTTTACACTATCCTTTTTTTTTTTTGCATACAGAAGTAGTGCTTGATCATGACGTCAAGTTTAATAATCTCAAGCTAGGTTGTAAGATTATTTAACTTTTCTATATAGAGGTTGTAAAAACTTGATAATTAACAAATGGAAAAAAACTTTGAGTAGATTAGTACTATAATTGAACAAGAAATTGAGAAAAAAAAATATCACATCTGCAAGAATATGTTAATGGCCATTGAATCCATGTCAACTAGTTAAATATTTATGTGGTTAGTAGTTTAGTAGTCTAGGAGAATTTTTGCAGAACTTGAAATAGCTTCCTCATCAACCATTGATGATGATCTCAAAACTTTTTTTTTCTCTCCTTAGATATAATTACCATGAGGATAGTTTATTAACCAATGCTATAAAGAAAGCCTTGATTTTTGTATGCCAGAAGTTTGTTGCTAGAGTTTGTTGTCTTGTTTGTTTGAGACAGTTGCAAGCACTATCTTGCTACACTTCTTTTAAAAAGTATATGTTCAACTCTCTACTAATGCACTAATTCTTTGCAGAAACACAACATATGATTCTTGTATGGGTGCTTGCCTCCATCTGCTACATTCTTCTTGTCCAGATAAGATTATTGAATCTACAGCTAGTGAGATTATTAATGTTTTCTCTAGATCCATATGTAGCACAGAGAGTAGTGAACTTCAGGTCAATCTATATTTAATTTTGTTATTTTTCTATTTGTTTTTGGTTCTCTAAGTGACATTTGGTTTCAGCAGATAGCTATGTGCAGTGCCTATGTAAGAATTGCTAAAAGTTGCCATCCACAAATTTGGGAACCTAGACTTCTTGTTAGGATGCTATGCTTGGAAAGACCTTGTCTACCCTTGATTCAATGTATCCAAGCAGCAATCACTATACTGATTCCCAGTGATGCCCTAGAAGGTGAAGTTGATGCTAGCACATCTGTCACTAATTTAAAGTCAACTATGTTGCCAAAAATCAGTAGCAAAAGATCAATGGAAATCAACTCTATTGTTGAGTGCAAGCGTCAAAAGATTGCTGAAGCAAACATAGAGTACACCTCAAATTTTCTTGCCGATATTGAGCAGAAGAAAAAGTTTGCAAATGAACTGTGCAGATCAATTTGTTTGTTTCTTGAATTTGCAAAACCTGCTTACTTGAAATCTTCTCCACTAAACCCAGAAACCACTATAACAGCTCTTAGTCTCCTTTGCCTTGCCTTTTCTGCTCACCCACATTCCAGTTTGTCCTCTAGCATTTTCCATCAAAATCTTTCTTGGATTCCTTGGATATGCAAACAGGTTTGTTAATGAATATCAGAATAATGTACTGCATAATAATACTTGTGAATTTTTTATTCATTCTCCATTATTAACTTTCAACTAATTAGTTTGCTGCACAGGCAAAGGATTCAAGCTTACTAGCATCTGTTTTGCCAACCTATTTACAAGCTGTTCACAGCATATTGTGTCTTCAAGGTATGCACCATCTAGTATCCTGTCATTTTCTTTGCTGGATTGTATGAAATTACCAACTAGGTTTGTACAGTTTCTTTCTGTTGACATTGTTTCAGGCCATTAGTCAAATAACATCTTTTGTTGTTATTTTGAGGAGGTTGTTTAGTTAAGTTTTAACCGTATTTATTGAATCACCTTTTCCCAATTTTTAGTTAAATTTTCGCAGCATATTTTGAGGATTAACTGGTCAAAGGAAACAGGAGAGAAAATATAGAACCATAAATGACAATTCAAGGAATGCGGAAACAAAGCAATATTACAAAATAATAGACACATTGCTCATCTTACTTTTAACCTTAAACTCTGAGTTTGAATATACTGTTCCTTCATTCTGAAATACTACTGTTCTTTTTGTTCAGTTCACTTTTTATTCAGGCACACAAAAAGTTTTAGTTTACCTTAATTTGTTCTTTTGGTACACAAAACAGGCGATGTTATGGTTGTGGATTGAGGATATGATAGTTGTTGGAAAGTTCAAGATATTACCCCATACTCATGATACATAGCCACATGCTACCAGAAGATACAGAGTTTGTTAATGCATGTCAAGTATTTTGAAGTTTGAATCCTCAACTCATACAATAAGTTTTGTAGTTATTGCAATTCATTTTTTTGTGTTGGTATATGTGTAAACTCCCTCTTCTCTTGTCTCATTTCTCATTCATTATTATTATGTGAAATGTTGTTATTTTGTTACTGCTCTTTTTTATTATAATGTGAAATGTAAATTTTTTTATGTTACATGGTTAGTGCTTATTATCAATTATGACTTATTTATTTGTCATGTTAAATTCTTAGGGATACAATTGTTAAATATGAAAATTAACATTAGTTTTTTCTTAATTTAACATCTATTTTCTATTTCAATATTATTTTAACGATGGCTGCTTAGGCCCCTTGCCTACTGCCTAAGGATCTGGCATTAGGCTAATCATCTAGTGTCTTGAACAACCTTTTAGGCAATATCTTTCGCCTTATTATTTTCTATTTTATATCCAAATTTATTCATTTTAATCTTTAAGTCATGTTTTTTTTGTTTGATAGTATATCTGCAACATGTTTCTTATGATGTTACAATTGTATTTTTAATGCTCCAAGAAATGACTTTGTCATGTTCCTGTAATTATCATCTGAGCTAACATTGTATTAACAAAGTCTTATTTCATGTTTAATCCTTGATTATTAATTCGAGTTTAGTTATCTTCATTTCTGAACGCCAACTTGTTTAATTCTGCATCAATGATTCAGATCTCGAGTCACGAGAAAAGTTGTTCCAGGATGATGAATTCTTGACTGATGTTGAAAGAAGCAGCTGCATATACCCAAAATACGTAGATCTTCTAGAGTTGTTGAAACTGCCTTGGACTTATAATTCCATTATTGAACAAGCTTGTCAAGTCGGTAAAATTAAATGTCTATGTATACAAGTTTTCTCAAAGATTGGTCCTAAACTAAAGGATGAAAGTGATTTAGAAGTTCTGGACTTGGCTATTCATGATGAAGATGAAGAAGTTTGCATTGAAGCTGTCACATCAATGCCAGTCATTGTATTATGCTCTGGTCAGATATTTTTTGAGAAAATGCTCAGAAAACTTGAGTGAGTAGATGTATACTAGGCACACACTACATATGCTGCTTACTTACATTCATTCAAATCCCTAATGTTTGCTTAGTTCTGTTCCTTTTCTAAGTCTTACATGCTACCATCTCCATTATTGTTAAATAGGTACATCCAGATTGTTAATGACTTTTCAAAGCATGCTCTTTTACTTGAATAGAAAAAAACTTACTGCTTTAAATTGATATATGGACATTTCCTGATGCAAACACTTGTTACTTTCTTTTGAAGTATATCATCTTTCTGTCTCTACATGTTATCTTTGTATCTCATGAATTTCACTAGTAGAGAAGCATGTCCTATGATGAATAGGCAGTGGGTGCTATTTATTATTATCAATCAGAAAGCATGTCCTATGATGAATAGGCAGTGGGTGCTATTTATTATTATCAATCAGAAGTGAATATATCCATGTTGCATCCAAATTGATTTTATGGTGTTTTCTTGTGTTGGTATCCATATCAAAATTGTATATGATATTCTGCATATTACTTGTCTCTTATTCAATTTCAAAACTTTGCCTTTAAGCTGTCATGTTTCTTGTAACTATATTTTTTGCCTTGGAATGTTTGGGATTTAAGCTATGAAACGTCCTTGCATTTGACATCCCTGAATTAAGGTTTTGATTGTTGTTGATTTCTCTGTCCTTTAGTATTTTGTTCTCTATTTTCTCATCATGTTATCAAACTCCCTAATATGTATGCTTACTCGGTTTTCCTATGACAATTTATTGAGAGGAGCTTATTTACTTTATCACTCACTATGGAGTATGGATTGAAGTTGTGGGCCCCAAATTTCTTAACCAGTATACATTTCGTTCCTAGGCTTGAGCAAACATAGAGAAAGATGTTGCTTGATTTCAATGATAAACGTACCCTTAAATTGATTATAGAAACACAAACCTATTTTGCTAGAAGTTTTTTTAATATAATTTAATTCATATTCTTATTAATCCCATATTCTATTGACGATAAAAAAATCTTTTTTATTTAATAAATATTATGTCCATCATCTTATTGCATCTCAAACTTTTTATTGATTGTTTAACGTTGCAGATCAGTGGGTTGTACTAGTCCTCGTATTAGAAGAAGCATCCTTTTTTCTGTTGGTTACTTGTCATGTTTATATGGGTTTTTAAACTCCCATGGTGGACATGATATTCCTTGCAAGTTATTTCTAGGAGATAATTATGACAGACAGATTTGCACATCCGATCTTCTCCTGAGTGGATTCTGCTGCCCCTCTTGTGACAAAATAGTGCACAATAAAGCACAACCTTATAATGTCATATCTATGACTATTTTGCAAAAAGTAGACTTTGATTGTGATGATAATTTTGTCAAATTTCAGGCTCAGTTCTTTGAATTTTTATATGATGATTCAGTGGAAGAGTTCCATGATGTATGCATCAAATTATTGCCAAGAATTCTGAGGCATTCAACCAAAAATATTTTGCTAAAGACTAGGTCAAAGTGGAGTGAGTGTATAGATTATCTAGTTCTCCACAAGTCAAAGGGCATCAGAGATACATTTTGTATGGAGATAAGTTGTTTCATTGAAGATCATATTTTTGATATATTGTTTAGTGACTTGGAGGGAAATAGCAATGCCAAAGAAACAAGGTTCTTGGATAAACTTAATTATGCTTTGGCAATATCTGAGGATCCTGACATTTTGGTAACTATTTTGGAGTCAATTGCTGCCATTATGAATGCTAGTGACATACACAGACCCCTGTTCTTTCACTCATTTATTTTATTCATTGATCAACTTGATAGTTGTAATCAAATAGTTAAAACGACTGCATTAAGACTCTTACATAAGTCTCCACATTTCTGTCATAAGGGAGGATTTGAATTTGTCCTTTCCAAGATACCTCACATTCGTGATGGATTATATGAATATGTCTCTTCAAGGCTTGTGAATCGCCCTGCCATGATCAGAGAATTTGCAGAGGCTGTTCTTGGGATAAAGGTTGAAGAACTGATTGCAAAAATTGTCCCTTTTGTCATGCCAAAGCTTGTCATTTCACACAAGGATAACAATCAAGCACTTATTATTTTGCATGAATTGGCAAGCCATCTAAGTATTGATGTAGTGCCATTAATAGTCAATTGGTTGCCTAAAGTACTTGCTTTTGCACTTCTCCGTGCGGATGGAGAGGAACTATCCTCTGTCTTGGAATTCTATCATGTTCAGACAGGATCTGACAATAGAGAATTGTTTGCTGCTGCTTTACCAGCACTTCTGGATGAACTTTTATGCTTCTCTGGTGAAGGGGATACGGATGAGACTGAACTGAGGTATTCATTTTGACATTGTAATATCATATAGTAGTTGTTAGATAATTGTTTTATCATTCCAAACTGTTCCTGTTATTCTATTCTGAATCTTTTGTTGTGTTTCAGGACCTCTAGAATTCCTGTGATGGTTGAAGAAGTAGCCAAAATATTGACTAGTTCTGATGACCTTCCAAGCTTTCTAAAGAATCATTTTGTTGGCCTTTTAAATAGCATCGACCGTAAAATGCTTCACTCTGAAGATCTCTGGTTGCAGAAACAAGCCTTGAAGCGCATTGAAAAGTTGATTGAGATGATGGGTCCTTACCTCAGTACACATGTTCCCAAAATTATGGTCCTTTTGATCTATGTTATTGATAAAGAAGCACTTCAAGCTGAAGGACTCTCAGTCTTACATTTTTTTATCAAGCAGCTGGCTAAACTGTCACCATCTAGCACCAAACATGTAATCTCACAGGTTGTAGCTTCATTTATTCCATGTTTGGAGAAATGCAAAGAAAATCCTTCTGTTCATTTAGATAAAATTGGGCATATCCTTGAAGATCTTGTTGTTGAGAATCGGCTTGTACTCAAGCAACAGATTAGAGAGCTTCCTCTGTTGCCTAGTCTTCCAGCATTGTCTGAAGTGAACAAAGTCATACAGGAGGCAAGGGGATCAACATCTCTGCACGATCAGTTGAAAGATGCTGTTGATGGTCTTAATAATGAAAGTCTAAATGTAAGATATATGATGGCATGTGAGTTAAGCAAACTGTTGAATTTGAGAAGAGAGGAAGTTACTGCTCTTATTGCTGATGATTCTATTGTGGATTTGGATGTTACAAGCTCCTTAATTTCCTCACTACTTAGAGGTTGTGCAGAGGAGTCAAGGACTGCAGTTGGCCAACGGTTGAAATTAGCCTGTGGAGATTGTTTGGGCGCACTTGGTGCAATAGACCCAGCTAAATTTAAGGGAATTTCTTCTGAGCGCTTTAAAATTGAATGCTCTGATGATGACTTAATTTTTGAATTGATTCACAAACATCTTGCCAGGGCATTCAGAGCTGCTTCTGATACAATTGTCCAGGATTCGGCTGCATTGGCTATACAAGAGCTTCTGAAGCTAGCTGGTTGCCAAGCATCACTAAGTGAGAATCTTGCAAATGAAGCTCCTGTTTCACACGAGAAGGGACCTGTTGGCCTGCAGAATGAGATTAATACAAGGGGTCAAAGGTTGTGGGATCGATTTTCTAATTATGTCAAGGAAATTATTGCACCATGTTTGACTTCAAGGTTTCAACTTCCTGTTGCAAGTGATTCAACATTTGCTGGTCCTGTTTATCGCCCTTCAATGTCATTCCGGAGATGGATATTCTTTTGGATAAGGAAGCTTACTACTCAGACAACTGGTCCACGATCCAGTATTTTCAGTGCATGCCGTGGAATAGTACGACATGATATGCCGACAGCTGCTTATTTGCTACCGTATTTAGTCCTTAATGTTGTTTGTCATGGCACACTTGAAGCAAGGCATAGCATAACTGAGGAAATCTTATCTGTTCTTAATGCTGCAGCTTTAGGGCACAGTGGAACTACAGTGCATGGAATTGCTGGTGGACAGAGTGAAGTATGCATACAGGCTGTTTTCACTCTTCTTGATAATCTAGGTCAATGGGTTGATGATCTTAAACAAGAAACTGCTCTCTCTCAGACTTCTAATTCTTCAGCCCCAAGGAAAGTGCTCGGGCTTAAAGTTGAGAGTGAAGCTATGGTCAATGTATCTGGGCTACTAGCGTCCATTCCAAAAGTTACTCTTGCTAAGGCCTCCTTCACATGCCAGGCTCATGCTCGTGCACTGATGTATTTTGAATCACATGTCCGAGAGAAGTCCGGTTCATTCAATCCAGCTGCTGTGAGAATCAGATTTAATAAGTCTGAGGAGTCAAGTTCCACTGATTCAGATTATCTCTTTGGGGATGAAGACATATCATTTTTGATGGAGATCTATAGTGGTTTAGATGAGCCTGATGGCCTCTCTGGTTTGGCTAACTTGAGAAAAACATCAAAACTGCAAGATCAACTTCTAATAAATGAGAAAGCAGGAAATTGGGCAGAAGTACTGACGTTATGTGAACAGGCCTTGCAGATGGAGCCTTCGTCGGTTCAAAGGCATTCAGATTTTCTCAATTGCTTGCTTAACATGTGCCACCTTCAAGCCATGGTTACACATGTAGATGGTTTAATCTCTAGAATACCACAACATAACAAGACATGGTGTATGCAAGGTGCGCAGGCAGCATGGAGATTAGGTAGATGGGATCTGATGGATGAGTACCTGTCTTCTGCTGAAAAAGATGTAGCCAGCAATATCTCTGAGAGCATTGCTTCATTTGATTTGGGTCTTGCCAAGATTATCCAGGCCATGATGAAGAAAGATCAGTTCATGGTTGCTGAGAGAATTGCACAATCAAAACAGTCATTACTTGTTCCCTTGGCAGCCGCTGGTATGGATTCTTATGTCCGTGCATATCCATACATAGTGAAACTTCACATGCTTTGTGAGTTGGAAGATTATAGTTCTCTTCTTGGGCAAGGTTCATTTCTTGAAACATCCTTCACTTTGGATGATCCAAAATTTATAAAAATGACAAAGGATTGGGAAAATCGTTTAAGGTTCACACAACCATCTCTTTGGGCTAGAGAGCCATTGTTAGCTCTTCGCAGGTTAGTTTTCAGTGCGAATAATTTGAGTGCTCAAGTGGGGAACTGCTGGCTTCAGTATGCAAAGCTTTGTCGTTCTGCTGGTCACTACGAGACTGCCCACCAGGCCATATTGGAGGCATATGCTTCTGGTGCTCCAAATGTCCACATTGAGAACGCTAAACTTCTTTGGTCTACTAGAAAATCTGATCATGCCATAGCTGAGCTGCAGGCTTTTATCCCAGATCCAGATACTCCAGCCGATATACAAGCACCAAAGGAGGATCGAGATTTGGCTAAAATCATTCTCCTCTACACAAGATGGATCCACTATACAGGTCAAAAGCAGAAAGAGGAGATTATGAAAAATTATTCTAGAGTAAGGGACCTGCAACCCAAGTGGGAGAAGGGATACTTTTTCATGGCAAAATATTGTGATGATCTTCTTGTTGATGCCAGGAAACGTCAAGAAGATAATCTTGCTTCCCGCACTGCGGGCAGCTCTTTGAATCCATCTACTGAAGAGAAGCCATGGTGGTTGTATCTACCTGATGTGTTGCTGTTTTATGCAAAAGGACTTCACAAAGGGCACAAGAACCTGTTCCAAGCTCTTCCAAGATTGCTTACACTCTGGTTTGAATTTGGTAGCATATATCACCGAGAGGGTTCCTCAACCAATAAGACTATGAGAACTGTTTTCACAAGGGTACACGCATTTTCTGGTCCATACTTAGTACATCACTACATTATACTTTGTAATAATTTATCTGTCTTTTCTTTCAGATCTCAAGTATTATGCGGGGTTGTCTGAAGGATTTGCCAACATATCAATGGCTAACTGTACTATCTCAACTGGTTTCTCGCATCTGCCACCAAAATGAAGAAATAGTTCGAATTGTTAAGCACATAATTACATCAGTTCTACAAGAATACCCACAGCAAGTTCTTTGGATGATGGCTGCCGTTTCTAAGTCAGCAGTTGCTGCTAGGCGCGAAGCTGCTGCTGAGATCATACAAGCTGCAAGAAGAGGGTCTCGAACTACAAGTGAAAACAGTGGCTTGTTTATTCAATTTGCTAGCCTGATTGATCACCTCATTAAGCTGTGCTTTCATCCTGGACAGCCAAAGTCAAAGACAATTAATATCTCAACTGAATTTAGTGCCTTGAAAAGAATGATGCCGCTAGGAATCATATTGCCAGTCCAGCAGGCTCTTACTGTCACTTTACCCACTTATGATACTAGTCTTTCAGATTCACCTAGTTATGATGTCTTTTCAACCTCTAATCAAGCTACGATATCTGGCATAGCAGACGAGGCTGAAATCCTTTCTTCGCTTCAACGACCAAAAAAGGTATGGGTATTTTTCTGGTTTGCCCATGCACTACTGGAAATAAAAGCAAGTTGTGCAGCAGTCAGTTTGATCTGGATGAACAATGACAACCTCAAAATTAAGTTGATGAATCCGTCCATTCACATTTCTCTTGCATAATTCATGCTGAGCACTAAGATTACTAACATGGATTTATCAATTGAGCACTGCTTTTTTGCATGTTTCTGCGAGGAAAATTCAAATTAGAAGTACTTTATTTTGTCCCATTACCATCTCAAACTAAGACAAAATATCATGTAGATGATGCAGGCTCTTCTTTCCTTGACATCGCTATTTCCCTCCATATCACTAGACAATATATCAAAAATATAATCCTCAATGAAGCAACTTATCTCCATACGAAATGCATCTATTATACCCTTTGCTTTGTGGAGAACTAGGTAATCTATGCACTCATTCCACTCTGACCTGACCTTTAACAGAATATCCTTGGTTGAATGCCTCAGAATTCTTGGCGATAATTTAATGCAGATGCCATGAAACTCTTTTACTGAATCACCATATAGAAATTCAAAGAATTGAACCTGGAATCTAGCAAAATTGTCATCACAATCAAAGTCTACTCTTTGCAACATAGCCATAGATATGACATTATAAGGTTGTGCTTTATTGTGCATTCCTTTGTCACAATGGGGGCAGCAGAATCTACTCTGGATAAAGATCGGATGTGCAGATTTGTCTCTCATAGGTATTGTCTATAAATAACTTGGAAGGACTATCTTCTCCACCATGGGAGTTTGAAGATCCATGTAGACATGACATGTAACCAACAAAAAAGACGATGCTTTAAAAGGGGAACCCGATGCATGAAGCTCTCGTTAATGTCGGGTCTCGGGGAAGGATCTATTGTACACAACCTTATCTTGCTTTGCAAGAGGTCGTTTCCGAGGAGAAAATAGGATGCTTTATATTAGAAAAACTTCTATCAAAATAGGTTTGTGTTTCTACAATCAAATTTAAGGGGAATGTTTATCATTGAAATGAGGCAATATCTTTCTCAGTGTAAAGGTAATTGAAAACAAAAGGTTGGTATTGTAGCTAATTCTTTTATCTAATCGTTATGTGAAAAACACTGGAAAATGCTACTCATCTCATAATATGTCACATTCCAAGTTAGTCAATATTTGCTATAACAGTATTTTGCAATTGCAGGTTGTCTTTCATGGAAGTGATGGTGTTCAACGTCCATTCCTCTGCAAACCAAAGGATGACTTGCGGAAAGATGCGCGGATGATGGAATTCACCTCGATGATTAATCGTCTCTTATCCAAATTCCCTGAGAGTCGCAGAAGAAAGTTATATATCCGTACCTTTGCTGTGATCCCTCTTACTGAGGATTGTGGGATGGTGGAGTGGGTTCCACATACTCGTGGGCTTCGGCACATTCTTCAGGACCTCTACATTTCCAGTGACAAATTTGATAGACAGAAGACAAATCCTAAAATCAAAAACATCTATGACCAGCGCAAGACATCTGAAGAGGAGATGTTGAAATCACAAATCCTCCCTATGTTCCCTCCTGTTTTCCACAAATGGTTCTTGACTACTTTCTCAGAGCCAGCTTCGTGGTTTCGAGCAAGGGTAGCTTATGCGCATACCTGTGCTGTTTGGTCCATGGTTGGGCACATTGTAGGCCTAGGGGATAGGCATGGTGAAAACATTCTGTTTGACTCGACTACCGGTGACTGTGTCCATGTTGATTTCAGTTGCTTGTTTGACAAAGGGTTACTGCTCGATAAGCCCGAGTTGGTACCTTTTAGGTTAACCCAGGTAAGGAACTAAGTGCATTTCTATATTTATTTTGAATATGTTTTTCTTCTTAAATACATATTTTGTGGTTGAGTGCAGAACATGATCGATGGCCTTGGTATAACGGGATACAAGGGTGTCTTTATAAAGGTCTGCGAAATTACCCTTTCAGTGCTGAGAACAAATAGAGAAACTTTGATGAGCGTTCTGGAAACATTCTTGCATGATCCCTTGGTGGAGTGGACAAAATCACACAAATCCAGCGGGGTGGAAGTTCAAAATCCACATGCACAGGTTGGTATACATATTTCTCTATGAATTCTTTACCATTGATTACATAGTCTGGTTTAGTGTATTGATTTCCTTTTCTTTAAAATCTTTGATTCTTCATCATTAAATTTAGATGAAACAGGTTTCGTCATTCAATTTAGATGAAACAACTAAAGTTATCTACATTTATTAACAATGAAACACGAATGAAATTGATCAAAAATGTCATGAATACTGAATGAGATAGGTGTTTTTGATTCATTGACATGTTAATATTGTGTTTCTTTGGACATAAATAGACAAGAAAAGAATGCAAAAGAAATAAAATTCATACTTTTTCCCCTCTTTCATTTAGACTCCTTTCAACATTTCATATATTTCAGAGGGCCATCAGCAACATCAAGGCACGCCTCCAAGGAATCGTGGTTGGTGTTGGAGCCGCACCTTCTTTACCATTGGCCGTAGAAGGACAAGCCCAGCGTCTCATCGAAGAAGCCATCTCTCTCAAAAATCTCGGCAAGATGTACATATGGTGGATGGCTTGGTTCTAAAATTGTTTTTTGGTTTGCTCCATCGTAGCAATGGCAAGTATAAATCTCCACAACTATTAAATCTTCTCTCATTTTGTACTTTATTTCTAGAGTTTTAGTGACGACCAACATAGATTTTTCACAGGCATTTTTGAGTATCACAAGTCCTGTGAACTTTTTCTTTTCTCCTTTTATTTTGAGTTTCAGATTAAGTGCTATAATCTCATCTCCTTGTGAATATTTTAATCTTTGTTGATTCAATCACTGGAGTCTATTGAATGGAACTGTTCTAGTACAACTTCATTGTTAAACGATTTCCTGTTAATAGTGTTTTTGGTACTCTTTTTCTTCTGAGGGAAAGAGCTTAAACTTGGAGAAAAAGTGAATTATTAGTAAGTTTGAATTCTTTCTTTTTAAAGATAATATTGTTTTGATTATGTATTTATAGATGGTTTAGGTAAATATCTAATGGGTTCCCATCGGAGAGATTATTTTTGGAGGGAAAATTATGTGTTTTTAGGATCTTCGTGCTCCTGATTAGAACTTGGAGGTCCAAATAGTTTGGACCTGAGTAGGTTGAAAAAAGAATATATGACTTGGGCTCCTTTGGCTTTTTAAACTTGATGGGTGGCATAGTTATGGAGAGCAATATAGTTAATTATGTCATCTTAGAAGTTGGTTGGCAATTTTCTATTTTGTTCTAGGGTTCTTCTTTTTCATGGGACATTTGTGGCGTGCAGGAAGAACTCAAGAGGAATTGATCGTAATTTGAAAGTTGTTCTTTCCATAACCCTCTTTTCTTAAGATTTGAAACTTGATTTTTTTCATGACCTAGTTGTGCTGCCGCTTGACCGGCTAACATATTACATTAATTGTGAGATATATAAATTAATATTTTATTCAAATAATTTTTAATATTATTTTTTATTCACTTAAAAATAATTATTATTTATGTTTCTATTTCGATAAATTAATTATATAAATCAATTTCCAACACGATTTGCTCCGTCCAATCAACCTGGCGCACTAATAGATCCAATGTGATCATGTTAATAGTGCGATAAGGAAATATGAACAAATAGAGATCTCACCGTTCTAATTAGGGGTGAGCGGTCAACCAGTCAAATCGATCAATTCGTTTATACCGATTCAAACCGAACGAAAACGTTGGATATAAGGTCAGATGTACGGTCTCGATATTACATTATCTGATTTAGTAGGGTCGGATATTTTTTTATCCCAATAACCGAACCAACTTGATCCGCGATCACCCTTACTTATAACAACTACTGTCGATAAGTTGTTACATGTTGTAGTAGCTACTGTCAATAAGTTGCTACACGTTGTAGCAACTACTGACGATTAGCTGTTACAATGTGTAATGAGTAATGTCTATTATCATTTTTAAATATTTTATTTTATTTTATTATTTTATATTTATATTTTATATTTCATTGGATATAGGGTTGGATATTCAAATAACTAATAATCCGTCGGATAGTTGATACATAATAACCGTCGAATATAGGGTCGGATATAGGTCCTGATATTATATTATCTGATCTAATAAGATCGGATAATTTTTTATCCTAATAACTGAATTAATCTCATTCGCGAGCAACCCTAGTTCTAATCTCTTTGTTTCTTTTGTAAAATTTTCATTTTAATCCTTTTCTCTTTTACTATTTTCTTTTTAAAAATCCTTTGCTTCTTTTGTAAAATTTTCATTTTAATCCCTATCTCTTTAACTATTTTCTTTTTAAAAATCCTCCTTCTCTCCTCCTCCTCCTCCTCCTCCTCCTCCTCATTATTATTATTATTATTATTATTATTATTATTATTATTATAGTCACAATTTCTTAATATTTTTTCATCCAGAGAA
The DNA here is from genome assembly GCF_018446385.1 of Zingiber officinale. Taxonomy (NCBI): domain Eukaryota; kingdom Viridiplantae; phylum Streptophyta; class Magnoliopsida; order Zingiberales; family Zingiberaceae; genus Zingiber; species Zingiber officinale. The sequence continues at coordinate 145,091,811 of NC_055989.1, forward strand.
CTAACACACTTGTTATCCTCTATTTAGTTTTGGGTTATAAAGGAAAAAAGAAATTGTATTGTTATAATATTTTGAGTTTAAATTTACTTAGAATTTTAAGATTACAGTTTGCATTTAAACCTTAAATAAAAATATATGAAGAAAATTAAATGAATATTTTTAATTACAGTTATATTTTTAATGAATATAATATAGACAGAAATGTGGAGAGTTGTGTAACAGTATTGATACAGTTTAATTTAAGAAAATAATAGTTTTGGAACAGATGATATTGAGTGATATTATTTTTTATTTTAATTAATATAGTAAATTTAATTGTTTGATTATAATTATCAAATTTATAGATAAGTAAAAGTTTGATTAAACTGGATAAATTTAAAATTTTAATTTGATTATTTTCAAATTTTATGTTTTTTAAAAAAAAGATTAATTATTTCATATAATTCAATTGGATTTAAATTTAAATTGAAATTGAAATTTTGATACTGATTTTTAAAAATCATTACCATATAAAACATCCACAGTGTCACGTTGATTTAAAAAAAAAATCAGCACAAAATAGTAAACTAAAGCAGTGTCAGTATTTACTATAATGCTAATTTTTTAAAAATTAACATTATACTTATTGAAAAATATAATAATTGTTATAGTTAATTTGGTTAAAAATTGAATTAATTAATATTTATTAATTGAGAAGTTCGGTTACTTTGATTAGTTTATATAAATATATAATAGTTAAAAGAAACTTTTGATTTATTCGATTAGTTAGATTTATTTGTAAGTTCGATCGAATTCCAAGGCAGAGAATAATTCCTCTTCATCCGCGCACGAAGAAGTGTAAAAGCGAGTACTTTAGTCAGCAATTTGACTATTAATGGCACAACATCAATACTAACATGGCTTGCATGCGAAATTATAAGTGATTGATTGTTGTCCTGGATAATGACAAGTTTTCAACCTTTATCTTAATAACCGTCTTTGCAAGTTCTCTTAGAGTGCTAGGTAGGATTGTAAGTGAATCAAATGTTTGTAAACTTGTGTTTGGTTTGATAAGAATCTGTTTATATTCATTCAATATATATAAAATTAATTAAATAAACAAACTTGAATAGCTCGTTAAACTAAACAAATAAATTTGAACATATATGTATTCAGCTCGTTAACGTTCGTGAACAACGTTCATGAACAATGTTCGTGACAACATTTGTAAATAATGTTCGTGAATCATATTAATTAATCTTTTTAATATGCTAAATAAACAATAAAATAAAATAAATAAATAAATTTAAATTATCAAGCTCAATAATCAATCAAACAACTAAAAGTTTCAAATAATCAAACAAGCTTGAATTGAGAGCTTGATAACATCTAAACGAACCAAGCTCAAGTCAAGCTTGAACCAAACTTAAGTCAAGTTTGAATTGAGAGCCTGATAACATCTAAACGCATCAAGCCCAAGTCAAGTTTCAAACAAGCTCAAGCTCATAAAAAATAAACTAAGTCAAACTTGAACACTCATTTCAAAAACTTAGTTCATTTTAAACTCGGCTCGACTCGACTTAGTTACCTTATTAAACAAGCTTGAATACTCCAAATCTTAACTCGGCTCAGCTTGTTTGCAGCCCTAGTGCCCGGGCAATTCACAAGTTTTGACAAGAAATATTCATAACATCCATACGAATGTGAGGTATCAAGAACAGAGGTCTATGGATGTCACTAGCATTCATAATGGCTGCGGCTGACTCCAAAATACTCGTCCGGATTTCAGAATCCTCAGATACGTACTACCAAAGCACGATTGAGTTTGTCTACGAACCTTCTTTCCTTAGAATTGTAATCTCCCTATATGTCACTAATAATATATCAAAAATATAATCCTCAATCAAGCAATTTATCTCCATGAAAAATACATCTATCTATGATGCCCTTTACTTGGTGGAGAACTAGATAATCTATGCACTCATTCCATTTTAACATGGTCTTTAATAGAATATCCTTGATTGAATGTCTTAAAATTCTTAGACAACAATTTGATGAAGACACCATGAAACTCTTTTACACAGCACTCATTCTATTATAAGGTTGTGCTATAATGATATATTATGCATTTCTTTATTACAATGGGAGAAGTAAAATTCACTCTAAAAGATTGAATATGCATATTTTCTCTCATAGTTATTGCCTAGAAACAACTTGCAAAGACTTAATTATCCTGCTGAATTCAAAGATCCATGTTTAGCAGTAATTAATGCTTCTTCATTCGGAGACCTGTATTTCGACCCACTGATCTACATTAAACAATCAATAAAAAGTCTCATATGCAATAAAGAAAGTATTGAACTAGTTAACATAGGATAATCAGTTCAGTCCTATGAAAATTTTCTATTTGCACACGTTACCAAATGAATGACACACGTTGCTGAGAAAGTGGGCAAGTAGTGTTCACTCTTCTCCCTATAAAGCATCCAAGCAAATCAAAAAAGGGATGCGATTCATTCCCATAAGCAAGGAATTTGGTTTATGGAATCATCAAGAAGTGTTCGTCATCATAACCTTCTCACAGACGGCAAGAGGTGACTTTCTCCATCCAGCATTTTTCTCCTCTCTGAATTTCGCCACAACGAGGTATGATTTACCATCAAGATGACCTAGAAGTTCAGCATCCTACGATTGTGCACTCCATTTAGAAGAAAAATCTCTATAAATATGTTGTAGTTAGGGATCAAACAACGGATACTTTGGTGACAATTTAACGTCTTTCTATCGCACTATAGCTTATACAATAAGATGACACACATAAAAAGCATAATAACCCCAACTAGCCTCATTGACTTGCCCTAGGGTGATCGGCTCGGCCCATAGAAAAAAATGATAAACCCAGCTAGCTTCATTGACTAGCCCTGGGGGTAACCGACCCAACCCCACGGAAGTTTTTCACTGACCACTAAGGTAAATAGAGAAGTGTGTGCGACGGATAGCTCAGAAGCCCAGCATCCTTTGGTTGCACGCCCCATTTGGAGGAAAAATTCCTATAAATATGTCATAGCTAGGGATTGAGCTGTGGATACCTGGATGACAATCTAGATATCTTACCACGGCACCATAACTCCGAGGACAAGATGACACATGATGCGGTGATAAAGAGGGACCCACCAAGTGCGGGTCAGTGCGGAGATAACAACCAATGTGGAAATCAAAGTCAAGGCAATCAACACCAGAGTACCAACGAACTGACCAAAGGTGGTCGAGCGGAGGTTTATTGTAGTTGTCAATCAGGCATAAAGTGTTCGATCGACAAGTGTCTTGTCCAAGTGGAACGCCCAGACAGCCAAGAGCACTACGGCCAGAACATCATATGCTCATAATAAAGTGGAGGAACACTAAGGTGACCAAAGCGCTGGTCCGATCAAGTGGAAACAATCAATCGAGCCAAGGGATTATGGACAAGATCGGCTAATGTCGACAGGGCGGGGATCCCCGGTCGAACGACTCCCTTGCTCTGCCAAACAATGAGACCCCTCTCATATCTCTTTACATCTCTTTGGGAGATAATACCGCTAATAATGAGGCTTGGTTAACAGGCAAATCGTATGACGAAAGTTTTTATTATCGCCATAGAGATTTGCATGTCATGTTAAGGTATAGTGTCATAAACACTTTCCATATGTCGTTTCATAGAACGGTTAGGGAAGCGTGTCCGCGCCTTGAGACGAGTGCATGTCACCCACTGGGGCGCTATATAAAAGGGGGTCTATGCATCGGCGGAGGTACGCGTTATTCACTATTCATGCTTGCGCTTACTATTGTTCCGCTTCCTTCTATTTTTTCGGTGACTGACTTGAGTGTCGGAGGGTCAACACCGGAGAGCCCTTCCTTGGCTCGGCACTGACATTTCTTATGTTGCAAAGCAGAGCGAGGTCTACAAGCAATCAACTTGGAACCCACATCCCTAGCCAGCCATCTTCACGATTTTCAGACAGGATTAATGGTGAATCGCCCGACCCTCTTTTTTAATAAGAGGGGATCGAGGTGAATCTGAACAAGGTGAAGGTACTACAGGACATGCTCCTACCCCACAATTTGAAGGAGGCCCAGCGGCTGACCGAACGGATCACCGTATTATCGAGATTCATCTCCAGATCATCCTATCAGAGTCACCCGCTCTTCAAGATACGGTGGCGAGAATCAAAGTTACAGTGGGATGCGGAGTATGACAAGGCGCTGGAGGAGCTCAAGGAGTACCTTACCTCCTTACCTATATTGGCAAAATCCAACGCCGACGAACCGCTCTGGATTTATTTGTCATCCACAGAGCATACGGTTGGTTCAACATTGGTGCGACAGAACGGTCCTAAGCAGCAACCTATATATTTTCTAAGTCATATATTAAAATATACAGAATCCCGCTACACAGTCTTGAAAAATTGGCATATGCGCTAGTACTCGCCGCTCAGAGACTTCGTCTATATTTCTATCACATCCTATCATGGTGATGACCAACAACGCACTAGAAAGAGTCATCCTTAACCTAGAAGCATCCGAACAATTAATCAAATGGGCCACCGAGCTGAGCGAGTTTGGCATATAGTATCAACCGCGAACAGAGATTAAAGCACATGCCTTGACTGATTTTGTTATCGAGGTCCAGAACGCCGAGTCGGACGCGACTTGGAAGATCTACATAGATGATGTTGGATCGCGGCGGCCGGCTAGAAAGGGGGAGGGGGGTTGAATAGCCTGAAAATACAAAAACAAAAACCAACCTTCTCGAACTCTCAACAAAACACTTGCATAAATAAATTAAACAAATAAACTAAAAGTAAGAGATAAAAGAGATTTACTTGGTTACAACCAGGGAGGTTGTTAATCCAAGGAAGATGAAGCGCACTAGAATATCTCCTTTAGGCGGAGAAGCCTCTTACAACGTTTAAGCACAGAAAACAGAAGCTCAACTTTAAACTTAAAGTACACAAACGTTGGAATTACAATTCTTGAGTTCGTTCTAATTGTTGAAAAAGCTTCTGGACCAAGGCTATATTTATAGCCTTGGTCGGGGCGCCTTGGGGGGATAAATTTTATCCCCTAACGTTCAAATCGAGTCAAAATTTGATCCTGTGAAAAAGTCAACTCCGGGCGCCCTGGAGGGAAAAGTCAACCCCGTTGACTTTTCCCCGCCCGGGTCTTCTGCTCCGGCTCTATTCACCTCAGATCGAGTGTTCCACTCGTTTGGGTGATCTCTGCCATTCGGAATAGGCCTCACCCGAACCCAACTTCCGGTCTTCTCGAGCAGGCTTCCGTTCCGGCTTCTCATCTCTCGGAATCGCCGCGTGTTTCCTTCTCGTCTGCCAGCATACTCATCAGCAGTCTTCGTCCCTCAGTCGCACTCCGTGTCGACCTTTTCGCTAACTGCGTCTCTTGCTCTCCGAGCAGTCTTCCGCTCCGACTTCTCGTCCCTCGGAACAACCGCACGCTTCCTTCTCATCCGTCGGTGTACTTTTCCGCAGCGTCTCGTCCCTTGAACGCACCGCGTGCCGTCATTCTCACTAGCTGCGTCTTCCGCTCGACTACCTGTGCTCCTAAACTCCTGTACACTTAGACATAAGGTTAGAAACATACAGGACCTAACTTAACTTGTTGATCACACCAAAACAATCTTGGGGTTCCAACAAATGACTCATCCACGCAGCAAGCAAGCGACATCGGTATCCTCTTGATATTGCCTAGGGAGGACAGGATATAATTGTCCATACGGCTAGATTATCAAGCTTCAAATAATGAAGCAGAATATAAATCCCTGATAGTCGACTTACAAGCAGCTTGGCATGTAGGAGCCACAAGAGTTCTCATCCACTCGGATTCTCAACTGGCGACGCAATAGCTATTAGTAAATAACGTCTGACTCAAGCTATACGTCAAAGCTTTCGAAAAGTTGAAGACCAGTTTTCAAAAAGTGATTATCCAGAAGATCCCCCGATCAATTAGTTTTTAATTTTTCATTTAAAAATAATTGTTTATTTATGTTTATATTTTGTTCAATTAGTTATTTAAATTAATTTCCAACGCAATTTACTCCGTCCAACCAACTGGCTCACTATTATCTGAGTTTAGAGTGTTATTTGGCTAGACTCGTGGAAGAGATGTCAATGAAGAAATGATATGAGAAGGGAATACGAACAAGTAGACTTCACAAACTGTGGGAAACGGTTTGTGTTTCCTTCTGCCCTTTTGCTTCAATTTGATAGAAATCTGTATTATAAGACGTTATTTGTAATATTTTATAGATATTTATTAATTGAATAAATTGTAAACTATATGAATTAAATTTATTTTTTTAAAAATAAAATAGTAAAACCATTATTAATATTTATTTTATAATAAATATTTTGTCATTTTTATAAAAATTATCACATTTAATTATATTCCTTATAGTTATTCAATAACACTTTTAATTTTTGAAAAATATATTTTTTGTGGTGTAAAAATTATTTCAAATGCACTAATATGTATTTTATAAGTGATATAGGAAATAAAATTGATGTAATACATGTAAAATAAATTTTTATTACAACATTTTTTTTCTCATTGAGAAATATATATATAGTAAAAGTTGAGAGGTGAAATAATTAACTAAAAAATATTATAATTTAACTTCTTTATTATTAAGTATTTAGTTAAATTTTCAATAAAATAAATATTCTGAGTTAGAGAATGAAGTAAAATGGCAAAAAAATCAAAGTGTGTGAAGAAAATACTTGGCTTGTAAAATTATGAAGTATTACTTACTTAATATTCTAAATAATTATATTTATAATGTTTAAATTTTATATTTTATTTCTATAAAATGTAGCTAAACATTTAGATACATTTTTAATATATATATATATATATATCTTATTTTGTTTTTAAATTTATGAAGCTTTTTTTGCAGCTAATTCGAAATTATAAAAGTAGTAGTAGTAGTAGTTAAGGTGAAATTGTTATTGCAAAGATAAGTTGGTGGACTTGCGTAAACCTTTTTTTTTTTTAAAAAATAACTTATAATGTAGTTAAATTGTCACTACAAAAAAAATACTCATATAGAAGCGGTTTATTAGGAGCGATTGTAACACCGCACTTGGAAATCCAACAACATAATCAATTTGAACTAAACCATTTCTATTGTCTTACCTTTTCAGAACGGTTTTGCAACCACTCTTGTTGAATAGCTTTTAGCACTAATTTGATTAAACTGCCGCTATAAACCACTCTTAATGATATAACTTTTAGAAGCAATCTTGAAACTACTGATATTGGGTATCTTTAACAATGGTTCTATGTCAAACACTGCTACTAACAGTTTCTATTGCTCTAACTTCTAAGAACAATTATCAAACTATTCCTACTAAATACTTTTAACATCATTTTGTGTAAAGTGCCATTATAAAAGGCTTCTATTGCTCTATTGTTTTAGAATTAATTTTCAAAATGCTCCTATTATATAGTTTTAGCATCAATTTGAATAAACCATCGCTGTAAACCGCTCTTAATGATATAAATATTAGAAATAATCTTGAAACTACTGATATTGGGTAATTTTAGTAATGGTTCTATGTCAAATGTTGCTACTAATCATTTTTATTGCTCTAACTTCTAAGAACAATTATCAAAGCATTTATACTAAATATTTTTAATATCGTTTTGTGTAAAATGTTGCTATAAACCGCTATCAAATCATTCAAACTTTGGTCGGTAATATTTAATTTATTTTTATAATCAAAGTTAAATTTAACAGGTAATATATAATTTTTTACTAACCAAATTTATTTTTCGGTAATATTTAATTTATTATTTATCAAAATTAGATTTGAACTGTAATATTTAATTTTTTTACTAGTGTAAGTTAGGTTTCACTAATAAATTAAAATATTTATTGGTTATACTTATTATTAACTTTTTATAATTTTTTAAAAAATTTGGACATAGCATTTTTATGTTTAATTTTTTAAATAAAAATATATTTAATATTAAAATAGATTATTTCTCTTTAAATTTTATTTCTTTCACAATTTCTATCTTTTGTTATCAATTTTTATACTAATTGTTTTCATATTCTCATTTATCCACTAATTATTATAAATATTTTTTTATCTAGATGCTAAAAAAGAATTAATTACTAATTAAATATTTTTGACCAGATAAATTTAATTAATAACTTATCCAAATTAAAATTGATCAATATTATTTTTAAAAAATAACAATTAAAGTATATCAATCCGACGAACCAACTTAACGGACCCAACTTAAATTGATAGCTCTATCCCGAGGAAATGGTGCAATGGATCACAAGACATTGAAATTATCTACATAGCAACAGTTTTGTGTCAAATATTGCTACTCACCGTTTTTATTGCTTAACTTCTAGGAATAATTTTCAAATCGCTAACAACATTTTATATAAAGTGCTGCTATAAACCATTCTCTGTTCTAATGGATAAGAATTAGTGCGGCAATAAACCACTTATATTCTCTCCTCTAATGGGTAATACCCCTAGGGCATAATACAGATGGTGGACGCATGACATCTCTAGTGTAATGGTCATGAGTCAATTACCAGGAACTGATGACCTGTGGTCACCCACCATACGTTTAACACTTGTGTATCTACATTTACCTTCTTTCATATCCATGGGGTCGACACGAGGGACTCGCTAAGGTAGCGGATCTATTTGTTTTCTAATGGAGAATTGATTTGTAAACTATACCTGTTTCAAACGGCACTCGTCTAAATTATAGTAGTACATAAATAAATAATATAAAAAAACTTGTAAAAAATTAAAAAAAATAAAAACGTGTAATTTTTTTAAAAAAAATAGAAAAGTGTGTAAAAAATTAAAAATAAAAATCGTGTAAATAATAAAAAAGGAAACATATTTTAAAATATAAAAGGGAAAACGTGTAAAAATTTAAAATAGGAAAAATGTGTAAAAAAAAAAAAGAATAGCGTGTAAAAAATTAAAAAAGGAAAACCATGTAAATAATAAAAAAGGGAATACGTGTAAAAAATATTTAAAAAATAGAAAAAGAAAAAAATCAATGATTGACTACATCGTATTATTGTCATTTATTCAGTATTATTGATAATGGAAGATTTGTAGAGCATATTTTGCTTAATTGGAAAGGGGATTACCGCCATGTGAAAGCTAATCGTGACAGTCGAATATCTAAATTTCTCACATCATCTAACACCTTTAGTTGTTCCACGCTGGCAATCTGAGTGACGACCCATTCAATAAAATCATGTGAAAACTCTACCCATCTAGCATCCATCGTTGCTGCTATTTTTTTCCCCGTCGAATAGCTTCGATCTCTTGTGATGAGTTTGACGACAGTGGGGGCGATGACGACTAAGAGTGGCCATAGCAAGGCCAAGGGGACGAAAGTTGTTTCTTGGTTGCAGAAGGTTGGCCTCCAGTTCCCGATGGGGTGCATCACTCACTACCTTGGGGTCGATCGATACTCTTAGCGCGTTGGTTTCGGTGCACCGATCTCTCTCTATAGTCCTCGAATACATAGATGCTGACATAAGCTTCGTTGTTTTGTTCTTTCACTAGGGATCCCCTTCTCTAACTAAATTTATATTTCTTTATTGTTCAAGGTGTTAGAGTTTACCAAAAATGACGCGTCATCCCAAAACACATTCAATTGCTCATGAAAAACAATGAGGAGTTTGGCAGGCTCTTAGCGTGTGTGACGATTTCCAATGATGGGTCGTGCCCAACATCCATCGGGCTTTACTGCCCAAGAAGCAAGGCGGAGGGAAGAGTAAACCAGAGATCATATCACCCTCACAAGAATTCTAGGCTTTTTTTTTGTTCATCTTCATGTTTTGATTGTAAAAGAATCTTTAGACTTGTAATTAAAAACATCTTTTAATTGTAGTATTCGCAAGTATCTAATCTCAAATCATATTGATTTATTCATCATCAGGCACGATTAACATGATTACTTCGATTTACATAATTGATCAGGTAGCTTAATCCATAAAATTATTTAGATTACTTTTAATCAATCAATAGGTTGTACTTTTAAGCATAGTTTAAAACAAATCTAAAATTTCTAACATCAATTTTGAAATTACTCTTATTTTCATGACATGTAAGAGCACGGGTTAAAGAGTGGTTTTTTAGTGATCTTAAAGCATTTAATAATGCTCCTTTATCCATGACATTTAGAAGTGGTTTGAAATCACTCATATATTGTGAAAACTGTTATTAAACCTTATGAGTTCTAGAGCAATTTGAATTGCTCCTATATTTCTAGCTTTAATAACGTTTTGAAGTGCTCCTATACCCATGACATTTAGAAGTGGTTTGAACCGCTCCTAAATTTCTAGCATCAATAGTGTTTGGAAATCGCTCTTATATTCATGGCGTGTAGGAGCAGTTTAAAATTGTTCTTACACCTAAAAGGTTGTAGAGCGGTTTAAACCGCTCCTGGATTTATACCTATAGAAGCGGTTTGAAACCGTTGTTATATGCACAACGTGTAAGATTGGTTTCAAATCGTACCTACATAGAATAATAGGAGCGGTTTTTCACCTTTTACCAACGGTTACAAAAACCGCTACTATAGGATATAGGGACGGCAACAAGAAGAGCGGTTTTACAACAGTTGGTAAAAGTGTAGGAGCGCTTGAAAATCGCTTTTAAAAGTAAAAAAAATTGCTCTTATATGAGTGTTTTTTTTTTTTTAGTGTGTAGACCAGTTTGATAGACGAACTATTATATGCTATATATAAAAAAACATGACTGCTTGAAAATTTGATGAAATCCAAGAAGGTTTTAAGAATTTGGCAACAAAACAAACTGTTATAAAATTTTACCATAGTAATTGAAATATTGGGACTATTTAGCTATATCCTTTGCATCATCAAAGTACAAGAATGATTATGTTGACACTCTTGATAATGTGTTTTCAACTATTTTATCCCTAAAGTATTTCATCTAATTACTATACTTTGTAATTAAGTCAAAAACTTAGACAACTTTTGTTTATTGTTATTTTATTTAATTATCAATAAAAAAAAGTTTATATATTATTTAATTACATGTTTATGTATGCGGATGATATGTATTACTTGTTTTTTGTTGTATTTATTTTTAAGTAATTTATTACTCTATATATTGATTTTTATTAAATTTTTCAAAAAATTATCTATTATTATTTTATAAAATAATTAATAAATTAATAAAAAATATTTTATTATTTTAAAATTTTAGTAGGTAAATATATTTTGACCTATACTTTATTAAAATTATTGATCAAATATATATTTACAGTTTTTTTAAAAAAAAATATGGCCATTTGTTTTTAAAAAAAATTATCAATGCAATATATATTTGACCATTATATTTTAAAAAGTTTATTAACAATATCAGCTAGAATTATATTTTAAAAAGTTTATTAAACAATATATATTTCGTTAGTAATTTTTTTAAAAAAATATCAGTAAAATAATGATCGGTGAATTATATTTACTATAATTGGATTACCAATAAATTATTTTGTACTATAATTCTTGAAAAATATATTTTTTACATGAAAACGTCACTCGTCTGGATTTATAACTAATATAGGAAATAAAATTGCATTTGAGATGCAATATAAGTAAAAATTGAAAGGAGAAATATTTCACTATTATTAATTATTTGATTAATTTTTCAATAAAATAAATATTCTTAAAAAGTGATTTTTTTTTAAAGTTTGGAAAGAAAATGTTTGCCGTATAATATTACCCGGTATTATTACTTAATATTTTAAATAATCATATTTATAATTGGGTCAAATAGAATCACTAGGATATTTATATTGCCTCGGGTAGTTATTGCTTAAAAACAGATTGCAAATACTATATAAAAGTCAGTCTAATTGAATTAACTTATTGACCCAATTGAAATAAAAAATTGTTAATTTAAAATTTTGATTTTTTTTTTTAAAATATCGATTATTTCAATCAATTTGATTCGGTTTTAAAAATCTGAATTTGATTAAATCCATTAAATCAAATTCGACTATACCTACGTAACGGAGTTTAAAATTTCTAATTTTATAATTATAAAATTTTGGGACGAATCCAGATATTCGTCCCAAAATTTTAATTATTTAAAAAAAATAAAATAAAATTGGACGCCTTAAATACGGACCTAGACACATCGGAATTTGATGAAACAAGTTTCTATGCGCTCGTATCATTGTCCTGATCATAAATTTATCAATAAAAATATTTTTTTACCAAATATATATATTTTTGGAATATTTTAATCCCAATTTGACCTAATTTAGTGTTAAAAATATAAATCATTTAAAATATTAATTAAAAATTATGGATGATGACGTATTTACGATCAGCTCAACGATACGGATGCATAGAAACTTGTTTCATCAAATTCCGATGTCTCTAAGTCCATATTTAAGCTTTCGGACACTAATTTACAACCGTTCACTACACAACACCTTTTTAGTTAGTATCAACTTATATATGTTTTAAAAAATATCTATCTAGAGACATCGGAATTTGATGAAACAAGTTTCTATGCGTTCTTATCATTGTCCTGATCGTAAATCTATCAATAAAAATATTTTTTTACCAAATATATATATTTTTGGAATTTTTTAATCCCAATTTGACCTAATTTGGTGTTAAAAATTTAAATCACTGAAAATATTAATTAAAAATTATGGATGATGACGTATTTATGATCAGCTCAATGATACAGACACATAGAAACTTGTTTCATCAAATTCCGATGTCTCTAGGTCTATATTTAAGCCTTAGGTGTTTGATTTTATTTATTTAAAAATATTTTCAGTTTTGGGACGAATCCTAGATTCGTCTCAAATTTTGGGACGAATCCAGAGATTCGTCCCAAAATTTTAATTATTAAAAAAAAATAATAATAAAATTGGACGCCTTAAATACGAACCTAGACACATCAGAATTTGATGAAACAAGTTTTTATGCACTCGTATCATTGTCCTGATCGTAAATCTATCAATAAAAATATTTTTTACCAAATATATATATTGTTGGAATTTTTTAATCCCAATTTGACCTAATTTAGTGTTAAAAATTCTAATCACTGAAAATAATAATTAAAAATTATGGATGATGACGTATTTACGATCAACTCAACGATACGGATGCATAGAAACTTGTTTCATCAAATTCCGATGTCTCTAGGTCCATATTTAAGCTTTCGGACACTAATTTATAACCGTTCACTACACAACACCTTTTTAGTTAGTATCAACCTATATATGTTTTAAAAAATATCTATCTAGAGACATCAGAATTTGATGAAACAAGTTTCTATGCATTTGTATCATTGTCCTGATCGTAAATCTATCAATAAAAATATTTTTTACCCAATATATATATTTTTGGAATATTTTAATCCCAATTTGACCTAATTTGGTGTTAAAAATTTAAATCACTGAAAATATTAATTAAAAATTATGGATGATGACGTATTTACGATCAGCTCAATGATACGGATGCATAGAAACTTATTTCATCAAATTCCGATGTCTCTAGGTCCATATTTAAGCCTTAGGTATTTGATTTTATTTATTTAAAAATATTTTCAGTTTTGGGATGAATCCTGAATTCGTCCCAAAATTTTAATTATTTAAAACAAAATTGGACGCCTTAAATACGGACCTAGAGACATCGGAATTTGACGAAACAAGTTTCTATGCGCTCGTATCATTGTCCTGATCGTAAATTTATCAATAAAAATATTTTTTACCAAATATATATATTTTTGGAATATTTTAATCCCAATTTGACCTAATTTGGTATTAAAAATTTAAATCATTTAAAATATTAATTAAAAATTATGGATGATGACGTATTTACGATCAGCTCAACGATACGGACACATAGAAACTTATTTCATCAAATTCCGATGTCTCTAGGTCCATATTTAAGCCTTAGGTGTTTGATTTTATTTATTTAAAAATATTTTCAGTTTTGGGACGAATCCAGGAATTCGTCCCAAAGTTTGGGACGAATCTCTGGATTCATCCCAAATTTTGGGACGAATCCAGAGATTCGTCCCAAAATTTTAATTATTTAAAAAAAAAATAAAACAAAATTGGACGCCTTAAATACGGACCTAGACACATCGGAATTTGATGAAACAAGTTTCTATGCGCTCGTATCATTGTCCTAATCGTAAATTTATCAATAAAAATATTTTTTACCAAATATATATATTTTTAGAATATTTTAATCCCAATTTGATCTAATTTGGTGTTAAAAATTTAAATCATTGAAAATATTAATTAAAAATTATGGATGATGACGTATTTACGATCAACTCAACGATACAGACGCATAGAAACTTGTTTCATCAAATTTCGATGTCTCTAGGTCCATATTTAAGCCTTAGCTGTTTGATTTTATTTATTTAAAAATATTTTCAGTTTTGGGACGAATCCTGGATTCGTCTCAGAATTTGGGACAAATCCTGGATTCGTCCCAGAATTTGGAAACAAATCGAGGATTCGTCCCAAATTCTGGGACGAATCCAGGATTTGTCCCTAAATTTGGGACAAATTCTTAATTCGTTCCAGATTTGGGGACGAATTTAGCAACGAATTTTTTTTATGTTGCAAACTTGAAACGAAATTTTTTTTTTGCAAGTTTTGTTGGTTATTTGGGTCGAAATTTATTTTCGACCCTAAATTTGTTCTAATTTTGGGACGAATTTTTTTCGTTCCAAACTTTTGTCCCCAAAGTTGTGTTTTTTTTAGTGTAAGTTGTGACTTTCTTTTTCTCTCATATCCTAATTTAATCGAAAATTTGATTATTTTAATTTTTCATTTATTTAATCGATATTCTATCGATTCGGTTTGTTTATTTTTTCATAAAAATTGATTTGGTTGGATTAAAAAAATTATCAATTTGTTCGGTTTTAATTTAAATTCGGTGGGTTCGATTACTACCCACTCCTAATTCTAGTATATGAATTAATATTTTATTCAAATAATTTTTAATATTAATTTTTTATTCACTAAAATAATTATTTATTTATGTTTGTATTTCGATCAATTATTTATTTTACTATTTTATTAAATATCTCTCCCCTTTACTAACTAATTTTGGTGAAGTCTAAAATAAATTTATGTTAATATCCTTTTTTTATTTACATTAAAAATAATTCTAAAGTTTATTAGTAACTTCATAAGCGAAATAATCAATAATTAAATTTCCATGACTCCAACTGTATTTGGCTCGACTCTGGATAAAATGTCAATGAAGAAACGGTAAGAGAAGAATATATGAACAAGTATAATTTACAAACTGGAAATATTTGTGCTTACTATATACGAACAACTATAATTTACAAATTGGAAATATTTGTGCTTACTTCTGCCGACCGTTTTGCTTCAATTTGTGTTTGTTTGTACTCAACCCATGCCATGTAGGTGATCTAATCTTTGCTTCTTTTGCAAAACTTTTATTTTAATCCCTTGCTCTTTTACTTTTTTTTTTACCCTTTTCAAAATAATCCTTAAAATAGTAATAATATAATAATAATAATAATAATATCAAGCTCTTAATATTTTGTCATGGATAACTAACTCACTTGTTATCCTCGTATAGTTTTTGGTTGAAAAAAAAACTAAAATCACGAAAATTTGTATTGAGATGTTATTTTGAGTTTAAATTTACTTAGATTTTAAAAATTCCGGTAGTTGATTAGTTCATCTGTCTGAATTTAAACCTAAAATAAAGAAAATTTAAAGTATTTTTCTATGCATATAGTTAAAGGATGTTTTTTTTTAAAATATCAAAATAGTAATACTTAAATCATAATTTGATACTCAAAATATTTCGTTGCATTTCATTTTAAAATAGCTTTGAACAAAGTTATACCTATCTCGAATAACTTTAATTTAAAATGCTTAAAAATAGTACATTTTTAATTAAAAGTAATTTAAAATAGTTAAATTTGCTCGTGTCTAGATTTTAAAATAGTATATATTAAGTTTTTTAAATTATAGATTTTATATTTATATTCTAAAGTCATTAATTAGATTAATCATGCATTAGAAAATTAAATATGTTTAATAATTATTTTAAATTTGATAGAAAAACTGTAGAAGAGCGATCTCGCTCTGATACCAATTGTTGGGACCTTTGTGTCCGCTAGAGGGGGTGAATAGTATTTCGTCGCGCTTGCTCGTTCTTGCTTCGTCTTGATAATATGCAGCGGAATACAAAGACAAAACACTCACAACGCTAACACCTAGGGTTTACTTGGTATCCACCTCAAGAAGAGGTGACTAATCCAAGGATCGACACACACGACACAATCTCCACTATGAACCAGGGGCGGATCCAGAGAGAAATTTTAACGAGGGCTAACAGAATATCTTTTGTAACATAAAAAATATATTTAATAACAAAAAGTTCAATTTGACATCAAAAAAGATAAAATACTAAATTAATAAATTGCAATTAGACTATTGCTTATAAGTATTGGTTAACACTTTGTGACATATTAGGTGATCGTTGGATAAGAAAGAGGAGGTAACTGCATCCTGCGGCTTTTCATCTTTTGAAAACGCTGCAATATTTGCTCATTTTCAATTGTTGAAAAGATATCTTTCTCGATGTATACGACTAGACAATTCATCCACTCGTCTCCCATTCTGTTACGTAAATCAGTCTTTATCGTCTTCATCGCAGAAAATACTCTTTCAACAGAAGCGGTCGCAACTGGTAAAACTAATGTCATCTCAATCAGACGATAAACCAATGGATAAGCTTGATTTTTTTGAGTTTCAACAATTTTCTGAGCAAAACTTCCCAAATCTTCAATTCCAAAAAAATTTGGATCCTGTCGTATATTATGAATGAAATTCTGAAGTTGTTGTTCAATAACTATACAATCATTTGTTGAGAAGTCCTCAGGATATAAATCACAAAGTCGAACGAGTTTCTGAACATTGAATTCAGAAAAAGAATTCCTTGGATGAAGACATGCTATACAACTAAGCAATTCTGTGCCAACTTCTGAAAAATGAGTATTCATCTCTTGTATAACTGAATCAACAACCTAACATTATAATTCACAAAACAAATAATTAATAAGTAAAAAAACTAGGATCGATGAATATAATAATAATAATTTTTTTAAAAAAATAATAATACCTGATAGAAAATCTCCACACGATAATAATGCAAATTGGTGATGACTTGCCTTCTACGTCTACTACGACCACCAATCATACAATTGTCTTTCATCTCCGGCACTGGGATCTCATTCAACTCACAAAATGTGTTGACTTTATCTATAATTGTATGCCATCCGTCTTCCCTAAATATTTGAAATTGATCTTTCACACTCTCAATCAAACTTATGGCTTGGACAATATTTTGATCCTTTTGTTGTAACACAAGTGACAACTCATTTGTCATTCCCAATATCATCTTCATCAAGTGCAACATGAAAACAAACTCATAATTCTCCATTTTCTGAATCAAACTTTTGGCAACCCCTCTACTATCAAAAGAACTAGAATCATCACAAATATTCTCCAACACTTGAATCACTGAAGGCCACATAGATAATAGACGACCCAATCTCAAGTAGTGTGATCCCCAACGAGTGTCTCCTGGCCTTACTAAATTAGTTTCTTGATTTTTGCCACTGCCTGTACTAATGTCTCCACCCTCCAACATTACAACAATCCTATCATGTTCAATTTGCCTAAGTTGATCTCTCCTTTTACATGATGCTCCCGTTGTGTTAACAATCATAGTGACATAGTTAAAAAAATCACTCGCGTTGAGATTACTCTTGGCAACAGCAATAATAACTAACTGCAATTGGTGAGAAAAACAATGAATATAACTTGCATATGGATTTTCTTGTAAAATGAGAGATTTCAATCCATTGAATTCACCCCGCATATTTGAAGCTCCATCATATCCTTGACCTCTCAGTCTAGATAATGATAATCCATGTTTCGCAAATAAAGCATCGATAGCATCCTTCAAAGAACGAGAGCTAGTGTCAGATACATGTACAATTGCAAGGAATCGTTCAATCACCTGTCCTCTTTTGTTCACATATCTCAAAACAACTCTCATTTGCTCCTTCACTGAAATGTCTCGAGATTCATCAACCATTAAGGAGAAAACATTGTTTCCAATATCTTCGATTATGGAAAGTGTGATCTCAGAGGCACAAGCACGCGTAAGGTCTTTTTGAATTGCTGGAGAAATCATTTGATTGTTTCCGGGAGCATTTTGATTAACAACCTTTGAAACTTCCTCATTTCGTTGACTGTACCATTGAAGCAATTCAAGAAAGTTTCCTCTATTTAAAGAATTACTTGACTCATCATGTCCACGGAAAGACAGTCCTTGCTTTAAAAGAAATCGCGTAACATCCAACATTGCTGTTAAACGGATGCGATAAGAAACCTCTATATCTCGCCCATGTGCTCGTAATATATTTGAAACACTATGTCTTTGATCTTGAAAAGATTCAACCTGTACTCTAGCATGATTGTGACAACTATCTACGGCACCATTATGCAAATTAAATCTTTCTAAAGCATTTTTCCGATTAATAAATCCATTTTTTACAAAGGCATCCTCTTTATATCGACCTCCTTTATTTGATGGTTTAAAAAGATAACACCATAAGCAAAACGCCGCATCTTTTGATATGCTATATTCTAACCATGTATATATTTTATACCAACTATCTTGGAAACTCCTTTCTTGATTACCAAAAGATCTTTTTGGATACATATGCCCAATTGGTTTGCAGGGCCCCCTAGTCAAGTACTCTCTTCGGACTTGATCTCGAATAGAAATATCAAACTCTTCAATTGATTTTCGTAATCCAGGATCACTAACAATATCATTTAAATCTAATTCCACATGAGATTGAATTTCCACAACTTCATTAATATTAGGATCATTGGAAGAACCCTCACGAAAACGTTTAGGTTTAAAAAACCTCTCCATAATCTACATAAATAAATAATTAAAAATAAAGTCATGTATATGATGTAACTAAATTAATATTCACAAATCACAACTAATTTAAACCCTAAACTTCTTAATTTAAATTGAAATAAAAAAGTAAAAAAAATAATAAGAAAGGTAAAAAAATAACCTTGAATTCACAAATTATGTGAATGACGTGAGCCCACCTATGTTGTAAATCAAGAGTAAGACAGATCCTTTACTTGTACTTGCTGGAAGAGCCAAATAATAACCTTCTGATCCCGGACAAAATGCACAGAGTCCTGCAATGAAATTAACAAGTTTTAATCTTAATCTAAATAATTGTTAGGATCAAATCATAATAGTACTCACTTTCAACAGACAACAGGGTAGTATTTTTTGGATTTCAGTAATTTAAGAAAAACATTAATCAAATCAACAGCGGCTTGCAGCTGTTGACCTGCTGCAGTGGATAGGCGACGTCGCGGCGGACAGGCGGGCCGGGGCGGCAGGGCCGCGGGCGGCCGGCAGACTGGTCGGCGGCGCCACGATGGACCGGCAGACGACGGAATCAACATTCAACACTACACAAGAAAACAAAATAAAAGTAGAGAAAAAACCTTAGAGGGAGCTGCTGCAGTCAGCAGGCCCCGCCGGGCGGAGCAGTGGGCGACGGACCGGCGGGTGTCGGACTGGTGGGCGGTGGACCGGCGAACATAGGACGACAGAACGAAGCGTCGAAGCGTCGAGTCGCCGACTGCTGAGGCGGAGTCGAGATTCGCAATTGCGAAGAGGGAGAAATTGCAATTGACGAACTGACGGCAAAAAAAAAACATGACCTATTGGGCATTTGGGCTTGGGCTTGGGCTGCAAAGGGCTATAAATTTTATTTAAAAAAAAAACAAGATGAAAACGTCGCTGCTTCATTTTTTGTCCAGTGGTTGTCGGCTTCTCACGCCGCCGCCGGACACAGAACAAGTGTGACTCCTCTTTAGCGCTTTCTCCGGCAAATCTTGGCGAGGGCTTCAGCCCCCTCCAGCCCTCGCCTAGATCCGCCCATGCTATGAACACCTCCTTCTCGGTCACAACCGGAGGCGGAGAAACCTCATACAAACTCACACAACAACACAACACCACTACAAGAAGAGAATACAGAAATACACTTCTTCTTGCTTACTTGTTGCTCGTTGTTGCCTCTTGAACCTTGGAGAAACACCTCCAAGTGCCTTCAAGAACTGGCAGTGAAGATCTGAAAGCTCGCGTGAAGAATCGCAGAAAAATCGCAGGAGAAATCACAAAGATCTGCGGAGAAAACACTCCGCCAAGGCTTTAAACAGTGCTCACAATCGATCAAATCCATCCCCAATCGATTGCCACGTCAGCACCGCTTCATCCCAGCCATCCATCGCTCGTTTCCTGCCCAACGGTCACTTCCCAATCGATCGACCGATCGATTGGGACCATCTGAATCGATCGGCCGATCGATTCATAACTATTCTGTGCTCTCACGTACGCGCGAGAGCTTTTCCTCCCCAAACGATCGACCGATCGATTGGTAGCTCTCAATCGATCGCCCATGACTTTTGTGCTCGTGAGTAATGCTCTCAATCGATCGGCCGATCGATTGGAGTCATTCCACACTCGCAGCACACTCCAATCGATCGCCCGATCGATTGAACAACCTGGACTTGACTCAGACTCAAGTCCAAACTCTCCAACCCAACTCTCAGTCAACCGTGACCTGTTGGGTCTTCATGCCTAGCATTTGGCCATACCCGACCAATCTCGAACTAGCCTTCTAGCCTCCTCCATCAGCCTTGCGTCTCTCGGATATCTCCCATCCTTCACACCTTGTCTTTAGGAGCTTCCTTCGGCCTCATCTGTAAGACCGATGCGGCCGGCTAGAAGGGGGGGTTGAATAGCCCTGACTAAAACACAACCCTTTCTCGGACAATTAAGCTAACACTTGAAAAAAATAGATTAATCAGAAAATAAAGCATAAAAATGAGGCACCGGTTTTGACTTGGTTACAACCGGGGAGGTTGTTAATCCAAGGAAGATTGTTGCACTAAAAACTCCTTCAGGCGGAGAAGCCTCGTTTACAGCAGTGTAGGCACAAAAAGAAAGAAGCTAATCAAAGCAATGGAAGCACACAAGTGTTGTTATAATTTCTGAACTGATGAAAAGCTTCTGGACCAAGGCTATATTTATAGCCTTGGTCGGGGCGCCTGGAAAGGTTCCGAGCGCCCTGGGGGGGGGATAAATTTTATCCCCCAACGTTCAGATCGAGATAATTCTCGGTCTGGTCAAAGTTACTATTCCGGGCGCCCGGAAGGGTTCCGGGCGCCCCGGACCCCGAAAGTCAACATAGTTGACTTTTTCATCCGGGACCGCTTCTCTGGTTCAGTCCCGCTTCGGTCCGGTTCTTCCGCTCCGGATCCGCTCGTTTGGGTGATCTCTGCCTTCCGGAAAAGGGCTCACCCGAACCCAACTTCCGGTCTTCTCGAGCGTGCTTCCCTCCGGCTTCTCGTCCCTCGGAATTGCCGCGTGTTTCCTTCTCGTCCGCCAGCGTACTCATCCGCAGTCTTCGTCCCTCGGTCGTCGACCTTCTCGCTAGCTGCGTCTCTTGCTCCCCGAGCAATCTTCCGCTCCGGCTTTCGTCCCTCGGACGCACAGCGTGCCGTCCTTCTCGCTAGCTGCGTCTTCCACTCGAGTACCTGTGTTCCTAAGCTCCTGTACACTTAGACACAAGGTTAAATACACAGGACCTAACTTAACTTGTTGATCACACCAAAACAACCTTGGGGTTCCAACAATCTCCCCCTTTTTGGTGTGATCAACCCAAGTTAAGCTAGGGTTAAAATAGACATAAAATTGAATTAAGTAAATTAACTTAAATTGCAATTTAAGTGCAAAAAGATAGAGAAAAAATTAAATTCTATCTACCTCCCCTAGACTTATACTTTCCCTTCTCCCCCTTTGATCACAATAAAAATGGGGTTCCATAGAAAATAATCTAAGGGTTAAAGACTTAAAAAATATTTCAAAAAATTTCTAAGTTTTAAGAAATTTAGAAAATTTTTCTAAGTAATTAAAGCTGAGATTTCTAGTTTAAAAAGATTCTTAATAAAAAAAATAATTTTTGAGAATAAAGATATTCTAAGCAAGTAAATTTCTAATTTGAAATAAAATGTTTTGAATAACCTTTTTCAAGCACTAATTAATTCTTGTATTAATGCTTCATTAGTAAGTTAATTAAACATTTATTTCAATATTTTGGCTTCCAGGTCGTGGCGAGGCACTAGGCCTTCTTGGTTATTGGAGCAACAACCACTTCCTTAGACAAAGCCTCATAAAGAAATTCTTTATTTAATTTTCTCACTTAAAGCGCTAATTTTACTTTTAAAATTAATTTAAGCATGATTTAGGAACCCAATATAGGTTCCAACCTACTGGATTAACTAAAAAGTTTTTAGGGACATATTTTCTAGAGATATTTTTAATTTGTCCCTGGTGATATCTATAATACCAATTCAAATTATTGAACCTTCTAAAATTGGTTTTAGATGAGCAAGCAGAGTTTTTCAAATTTTCTACTTGAAAAATTAAATTTTGAATTTCTAATTTTAATTTTTCATTTTCTAAATTTGATTTATTTAGCATTTCTAACGGACAAGATGTAGCTAATATTGCTTTTAAGTCTTTATTTTCATTTTCTAATTTGCAGCAATCTTTTGTTAAAATTTTAATGAATTTAAACATTTTATTAGGAGGAAGAGATCGTACCTCACTTACCTTGTCGATCTCGTTGTCGGTTTCTCCCCCTGAACTGCTGCTCTCTTCGGACGTGGCTCCCCCTTCATTGATGCTTTCGATGCTCATTTCGGAAGAGCTTGATTCGCAGTCGTCGTCTTGATGACTCGCCATTAACGCGAGCCCGGAGAACTCCTTGACTTCTGATTCCGACGACGTATCGTCCCACGTCGCTTTTAGGGCCTTGCGATTTTGGATAGGCTTCTTACCCTTGTCCTTCCCGTTGTTCTTCAGTTTAGGGCAATTGTCCTTGACGTGCCCTTCTTCATCGCAATGGTAGCAGCGGATGGTTCTTTTCTTTCTTCCCTGCGGATGGTTAGATTTCCTAGATTTACAAATATTTTTAAATCGTCTTACCATCATTACCATTTCCTCGTCGTCGAGAGAGGATTCTGACTCAGGTTCGTCTCTCGAAGCTTTAAGGGCGACATTATTCTTGGGATCCTTCGGACCTGCACATCTTGACTCATGCACTTCAAAAGTTGAAAAGAATTCGTCTAATGAAATTTTTTCTAGATCTTTTGAAATGTAAAAGGCATCTACTAGTGATGCCCATTTTGAGTTTCTAGGAAAGGAATTTAGGGCATACCTTAGCGAATCTCGGTTACTTACCTCTTCTCCGAGATTCGTAAGTCTGGTGATGAGTTCCTGAATCCTCGAGTGTAGATGTGCAATTGTTTCACCTTCTTCAAATCGGAGGTTTGTAAGCTGGTTACGAAGTAAATCCCGTCTTGCAAGTTTGGCTTCGGATGTTCCTTCGTGTAACTCAAGGAATTTATCCCAAAGCTCCTTTGCCGAGTTGTAGGTACCGACTCGATTGACTTCTTGTGTTGGAAGTACACTTAGCAGATGAAATTCTGCTTTCTTGTTTGCCACGTGGTCAGCCTGCTCCTTCTTTGACCATTGATTTCTTGCTTTGCCCTCTGGTGCTTCATAGCCAAATTTCATTGTTAGTAATAAATCATAATCCGTTTCAAGAAATACCTCCATTCGCTTTTTCCAGCTAGCGAAGTCCCCTTCGAATTTTGGTGCGTGGATGTTGAATCCGGCCATCTTGTTGCTTCGTTCGGTTAGTCCTGAGCGCCTCGGCTTTGATACCACTTGTAAGACCGATGCGGCGGCTAGAAGGGGTTGAATAGCCTGAACTAAACACAACCCTTTCTCGGACAATTAAGCTAACACTTGAAAAAATAGATTAATCGGAAAATAAAGCATAAAAACGAGGCTGGTCTTTGACTGTGGTAACAGGTTGTTTCCAAGGATATAGATTTTGCACTAAAAGCTCTGGACTAACATTTTCTTGTAGGGATAGAAGAAGCTGGAAAATGGAATCCAAGCGCACGTTGGTACAATTGCCCGGAAGGACCAAGGCGCTTGGAGTCTGAGCGCCTGGAAGGGTTCCGGGCACCTGGAATGTAAATTTTATCCCCAACGCGTGTTGCCAGATCGAGATTCCTGATTGGCTCAGGTATGTCTCATTCCAGGCGCCCGGAACCTCCTATATAAGGCGGGTGAAGGCTGGAGCTAGACACAACTCAACTCAGGATCTGCTCTCCTGTGCTCCTGTCCGTTCCGCCGCCCTCCGATCCGCTCGTTTGGGTGATCTCTGCCGGAAAAGGGCTCACCCAACCCAACTTCCGGTCTTCTCGGGCGTGCTTCCCTCCGGCTCCCCTAATTGCGCGTGTTTCCTTCTCGTCCGCGTACTCATCCGCAGTCTTCGTCCCTCGGTCGTCGACCTTCTCGCTAGCTGCGTCTCTTGCTCCCCGAGCAATCTTCCGCTCCGGCTTTCGTCCCTCGGAACCACCGCGCGCTTCCTTCTCGTCCGCCGGTGTACTCTTTCGCAGCGCCTCGTCCCTCGGACGCACAGCGTGCCGTCCTTCTCGCTAGCTGCGTCTTCCACTCGAGTACCTGTGTTCCTAAGCTCCTGCACACTTAGACATAAGGTTAAATACACATGACCTAACTTAACTTGTTGATCACACCAAAACAACCTTGGGGTTCCAACATCATCCTAATTGTCGGATTATACACCACACTCGATCAACCTCGAACTAGTCTTCTAGCCTTCTCCATCAGTCTTGCGTCCCTCGGATATCTACTCATCCTTCACGCCTTGCCTTCAGGAGCTTCCTTCAGCCTTATCCTAGTTATCAAGTTCTCCTTGTCAAGTCACACTAGGACTTACCTTGCCAAGACCACATGCTTGGACTTCCCAATTGCCTGGCTCCTTACCAGGGCTTTCTCCTTTGCCAAGATCGCGCTTAGACTTTCAACCTATGCTAAGATCACACTTGGACTTTCCAAATGTCTGGCTCCTCACCAGGACTTTCCTTTTGCCGAGATCACACTTGGACTTTCCAGTTGCCTGGCTCCTCACCAGGACTTTCCCTTTGCCTAGCATACCAGGACTTTCCAATTGCCTGATCTCACTTATCAGGACTTTCACCACCAAGTCTGGTCAACACTGACCTACTTGGATTTCCACTCTTGCCAACCTTCCTGTTGAACTTACCTTTGCCTAATCTCCAATTAGGACTTTCCCAGTCAAGTCTCTTGTCAACCTTGACCTACTTGACTTGTCTTCTCATCAACCTGGTGAATCCCTTGACCATTTCCACAATCGGACGATTGCTCCAGCAATCTCCATATATTGTCAAACGGACGATTGCCCTAGCAATCTCCATATATTGTCAAACATCAAAACTCAAATCCCGACTCAAGCTTGACTCAACTCAAGCTTAGTCAAACTGGCCAAACTTGACCTAGGGAAATTGCCCCAACATTACCTTCCCTTTTACCTTTGAAGCTCCTCCTTGACTTGAGCTCCTCTTCTTTTCCCATTTTTTCAAGTACGCCAATTTCTTGAGCTCTCCTCTCCATGGGCACTTAGTGTGGTAGTAATCATACTCACTACACGTAAAGCATCTAATATGTTTCTTCTCCTTCTTCTTCTTACAACTCACATTAGTTAAATCAACCTTAGTAAGTTTAGGGTTTACCTCCCTTATCTTTTGGAGCGATGGACACCTACTTTTGTAATGTCCCATCTTACCACACTCAAAGCATTTGATGTGGCTCCTCCCACTCTTCTTGGTGGATGAGGTAGAGGATTGAGCTTCCAAGATCTCTTCTTCCTTGGATGGCTCCTCTTCCTCTTCACTCGAAGATGTGAACAGTTCCACTTCCTCTTCCCTTGAAGATGTGGATGACACTTCCTCATCTTCCTTCTCCTCCTTGTATGTTAAACATGTGTCAACATCCGATTGATCCTTCTTCTCTTGGACCAACGAGCCCTTTTCCTTGAGCTCCTCCACTTCTTGTGTTTGTGTAGGGTTCTCATGAAGCGCGATTACTTTGCTCCATAATTCATGAGCACACTTGTACTCACCTACATGTGACACAATATTAGGAGGTAATAAATTCAATACAATTTTAATTACCTCTTTATCCATCTCCGCTTGCTCCCTTTGCTCCTTAGTCCAATACTGAGATTGGAGACGCTTCCCCTTCTTGTCCGTCGGAGTTTCAAATGGAACTTCCAATACGGTCCAATGGTCCCAATCCATTTGGAATTGAGTCTCTAACCGCTTCCTCCAATACTCGAAATCATCTCGATTGTATGGAGGTGGGATTCAGATATCCCATCCTAGAGGTCCTTCGGACTAGGGGTGAGCATTCAGTTAATTTGATATTAATTTTGTATAAATTCTTTTTATTGTTATTTTAAATAAATTTAGTTAATTCGGTGTAACTGAAATAGCTAATTCGGTTAATTCAATTTTAGTAAAATTTTGATTTGATTCGGTTAGCCAACACTAAATCGATTTTCGGTTAATTTATGGATCGAATTAACCGAATGCTCACCCCTACTTCGGACTCCATCTTCCTCTAGCGCTTTGCTCCCTCGGCAATTAGTTCGTAAAAGAGTGACCCGCTCTGATACCACTTGTTGGGACCTTTGACACTGGCTAGAGGGGGTGAATAGTCGATCACCCACTTCGATAGCTTCCTGCAATTGTTCGTACGCATAGCGGAATACAAAAATAAATACTAACAAGATCAAGCAAACCTAACACGTTGATTTAACGTGGTTCGAAGATAAAGCTTCTAGTTCACGGCTATCCATAAGGTGGACGATCCCAATCCATCGGTGGATGACTCCTTGAAACACTCTGACTAGCTCAAACCTCCTTCTCGGTGGAGAAATCTCACCACAACATTGATCCAAAAACCCTTAGATCACAAGAGAAGCTTGGAGCACTTAGGAGACTTCTAATAGACTTTAACCAAGTCTATTTCGTCAACTATGGCCAAACACTTCGAGCTCTCTTCAATAGTGCTCAGGAGAAAATATAAATTGTGTTTCCTGCCACCATTCGACTGGTGTATAGACCACTCCACTGGTCCTTTAAGTGAAGCCGACGGTTACACCCCAATGGTCGGCTACTAGTCGATTGTTATAGTGTACCAGTCGATTGCTACAGTGTATCAGTTGACTGCTGTAGTAAATCCTAAACCTAGGATTTTATCCTAAGTACAATCTCTTATGCACTGTCCTTACTCGCACAACCTAGACCTAGCATTCTAGCCTCCTCCATCAGCCTTGCGTTCCTCGGATATCTCTCCATCCTTCACGCGTTGCCTTCTGAAGCTTCCATCGACCTTGTCATCATTGTCAGGCCTTCACCGCCAAGAGCCACGCTCCGAGACTTTCATCTTTTACCAAGTCACACTTGGACTTACGTTGCCAAGACTACATACTTGAACTTATACCGCCAAGCTCACCCTTGGACATTTTTTTGCTAAGATCATACTTGAATTTTTCCTTTATCAAGATCACATTTGGACTTTTCTTGTTGTACCTGTACTTGCACACTCACAATGCATATTAAATATAACAATAGAACTAACTTAAATCTTTGCCCAAACATCAAAACTTAGGACACCTAAATTACACCAACAAAAAACATATTATTGTCCTAATTAATGTGAATGAAAGCATCTCAAAGGTATTTTATTTTCTTTGGGTATTTTTGTGGTCTAGTAACTGTTCTATTTAATCTGCATTAACTTTAGTCTCTCTAGTAAGAGACTACGAACTGGCCAATCAGATGAGGTATCAAAAGTATGTAGTAAAGATTTGTAATAGTTATCTTATTCCAACTTGTTTCAATTATGAAGATAACACATAATTTGCATATATGACAACCAATGTTTTCCACTTTAGATGCAATTTCCTAGTGCAAGTCATCCACCCAACATTTACTCTCAAGATCGATGATATTCCAAAGACTTTGGTACGGTCTATTAATCAGGGTACCAATGTCCAAAGCCTGGATTTCCATCCAATCTGACATACAATTCTTCTAGGTGGGTAGCTTGCACAACTTGTTGGTAACACTTTTTTGATATGCAACATGATTATGTTATGTCTCATTTATTTTTGCTATGTAGTTGGAACAAATGTTGGGGATATGGCTATATGGGAAGTTGGATCCAAAGAACGGTTGGCACACAGGACCTTCAAGGTTTTGGATATAAGCTCTTGTTCTTTGCCATTGCATGTAGCTGGTCCGATCATACTCCAGCTCTCTCTGTCATCTCTATTTGCAACAAACTCAATACAGTGCAATTTCTAAGTATACCTTGTTTGATCTACCTATAAGCAGCTTTCATGAAAGATGCTACTGTATCAGTTAATCGATGCTTATGGAGCCCTGACGGTTCTATTCTCGGTATAGATATTATGTTTAATTTATTTCTAGTCAAATTTCTCTTCTATGTTTCCTAATATGTATGTTGTAACATTTTTCCAAACTCATTTTGAAAACATTTTCAAAACCAATATCCCATCATGTTCCTTGGGCTTAATGCACATGACTTGTACATTAGCTTTCCCAATGATGGGAAAACACATAACGTGTTTTGATGAACTTAACACTCAAGAAAATGCACTAAATCAACATGTTGAGTTTTGTTCATCATCCTAACATCTCACTTGTATCTATTGTGCACAAAACACATACAAGTCATCTTATAGATCTTTGTGAGATGTAAATTTTTTTTTTTTTTTGGTTTTGCCCTAATCTAAGGATCATGCATATCTATCTAGGCATTTTAGAGATATTAGACATCCACCTAGGATGTCACTTGTTAATAAGTGTTGTTAAATGCCATTTGTCCTTAATTACAAGGAATTAAACTTAATGCATGATTATGTTATGGCATACATCAAAATGAAATAATTTTCAAAAGAAAATATCCTATAACTACATGATGTATGTATGTCATGACATGGTATTTTTGGATTTTCCATAATAGCACATGAATGCACAAATAAAACATGATGTCATTGCATATAATGGGCAAACAATCATGGCAAGATTTAGCATAAATAAAATATACCTAGATTATCTATCTAAGTATCCTTAACCACTTAGCTACCTCAAAACCACTTGTTTTAACTTAAACCGTTAAACTTAGATTGCCCTAAATGCTTCAAAGAAATGCCAAAACCTAAATTGACATTTCTATTTCTCTTGATTTGTTTATGCCACTTAAAAATTAAGCATGTCCTCAAATGTTGACATATTTCATTTTTCCTCAAGAGTGATCACAGTTAAATTAAGGGCCGGATTGCCTTAAATTTCCTAAGAGCATACCAAAATCCCAACTTGGTAGTTCTTATGAATTTCTCAATATGTGCCATTTAAGATTAAAATCAATTCTTCCACCATTAGGCACATTTTACTCTTTCAAGGAGTAAATAATAATTTCATTTCATTTTCAAAGGTTAACAAAAACCTTGAAAATGCTCCTTGAGTGTCAATTTCCTCAAAGTTGGGTTAACTACCCTTCTAATCAGAGTTGACACTCTCTAACCCATCTATGGGGTAGAGAAGATGCTCCTAGGAACCCAACACCTATTGGTGCTCCTTGGATGCTCTAGATATTCACTAGGGATAGCTTCCCTAGATACCTTCCTAGTGACCTTGTTTGGCTTCTTAGAAGCCTTGGTCACATTTTCTAGGTCAACTCTAGGGATAGCCTCCCTTGTGACCTTGTTTGTGACTTTCTTAGACTTCTTAGAAGCCTTCGTCACGTTTGTTTCGAAAACACTCTTAGGGATGACTTCCCTAGTATTTTTGACTTGACCACTAGACCTAGGGTTTGTTCCATAACTATATGGAACTCTATGGTAAGTGAGCACATCCTTCTTAGCCTTTGGTTTGTATCCCAAACCTCTATGGCCATTGGATGGCTTTTGTACCCCTAAACCTAGGTTATGCTCTTTTTGCCCTAATAGGATATTTTCCATCCTTTTTAGGGTCTTTTCCATTTTATCAAGTCTTGACCTCAAGACTTGATTTTCCATCACTAAGTCCTTAGTTTTTGTTTTTCCATTAAGTTCATGAGCATTTTTGTTTCTAGGCTTGTAGCTACAATCCTTAGAGTTCTTGCCTAGACTTTTACCTACATTCCTAGCCTTAGGTGTAGTAGTTTTGGCATGTAGGGCCACATGCTTTTCCTTAAAGCCCTCATGCTTCCTATTCTTATGGTAAATCGCATTAAAATGATAAAAGTTAGAACTATCATGCTTTTTATCATAATGTAAAGGGGTAGGCTCAATAAATGTTACCTTCTTCTTTACCTTGGAGGCTCCCCCTTGACTAATGCCTCCTTGAGCCTTGACCATCTTCTTCCCTTTGGGGCATTGACTTCGGTAATGCCCTTTTTGGTTGCAAGAAAAGCACACAATGTGCTCCTTGCTCCTTTTTGTTCCGTGGATGATCTCCTTGGGCTTCTCCTTGCCCTTTTGTGCCACTTGGTCCTTCTTCTTGGCCAAGTTGGGATACTTGCTCTTGTAGTGCCCACTTTCCCTACACTCAAAACATATTATATGATTTTTATTTTTAATTGAAACATTTATACCTTCTTGTGTAGGGTTGGCACTTCCTCCTCCATTTGCTATTTCTTGAATTTCGGAGGTGGCACCACCTTCTTCTTCTTCACTTGACCCGGATGTCGAAGCTTCTCCTTCTTCTTGATCCGGCGTCACCAAGGATTGCTCCCCCTCAATCCTAGAGGTGGAGGCTTCATCATCTTGAACATGAAACAAGGAGTATGCTCCCTCCTTGTTCCCTTCGTTGCATTCCCTTGAGGATGAAGCTTCTTGGATTTCCTCTTCTTCGGAGGTTGAGCATCTCTCAACCTCGGAGTCCTCCTCTTGGTCTTGCTCCAAAGAGTCACCCTCTCTGGATTCTTCATGATCTTGTACAGTGGAGGGGATCTCTTTATGAAGCTTGTCCAATTTGCTCCATAATTCCTTTGCATCTTCAAATTCTCCAATTTTGCAAAGGATGGTGCTTGGCAATAAATTGACCAAAAGCTTGGTCACTTTGTCATTAGCCTCGCACCTTTGGACTTGCTCTTGGCTCCACTTGCTCCTCTTGAGAACTTTGCCCTTTGAATTTCTTGGAGCCTTGAAGCCTTCTATTAGAGCAAACCATTGCTCTATCTCCATCATAAGAAAATTTTCGATTCTTGATTTCCAAGAATCAAAACTCGTGGAAGTGTATGGTGGAGCCACCCTTGTGTCAAATCCAAGTCCATCTTGGAATTGCATCTTGAAGTTGAGCTTGATGAAGTCTTGAACTTGAAGAATTTGCTCCAACTTCTTCACCCTCTAGCTTTTCTTGATATGCTTGACCCTTCCGGCGATGATTCCGGTGAAGAGCGGCCTTGCTCTGATACCACTTGTTAGGACCAAAAGTAGCTAGAGGGGGGGGGGGTGAATAGCTCGTCGCGTGCTCGTCGCTCGGCGAGGCTTGTTTCTTCAAGGATATGCAGCGGAAAATAACAGAAACAAACACACAACGCTAACAAGGTTGGTTTACTTGGTATCCACCTCACAAGAGGTGACTAATCCAAGGATCCACACCACGCACGCACCCTCCACTATGAAAACACTCCTTTTCGGTAACTCACCGAGGCGGAGAAGCCCTACAAGACTCTCAAGACAAGAAGAAAGGAAAGGAAACTAAATACAAGCGCAAAGCTTACAATGAGTACAGAAACCCTAACCCTAGCTTCTCTTCTTGCTTTTGATCCGCCTCTTGACTTGAAAGCTTCCAAGATCCTTCAAGAACCGGCGATCGATCTTTGGCTGTTGGAGAGGTGGCGAAAGATCCGGAGTGAATCGGAGAAGAGATGCCGCAGCCATCGCACGCCGCAGCTTAAATCGACGCCAACGGTCGGAACCCGATCGATTCAAATGTTCCCATCGATCGGGAGGCTTTGGATCGATTCACGGATCGATCCGGAGCGCCTCGTGCTCGGAACGCCGATCGATCCATGGATCGATCCAGCGCTTATCGCTGAAAGAGCGTCCCAATCGATCCACCGATCGATTGGGACATCGGATCGATCCACGGATCGATCCGAGCGCCTGTCAGAAAGCTCGGATCGATCCATCGATCGATCCGGTGATCCCGCCTCGATCGATCCCCTCTGGATCGATCGATCGATCCAAAGACTTGGTTTTGCCCAAAACCAAGTTCCAAGACTCCCAAACCAACATCCGGTCAACCTTGACCCGTTGGTACATCATGCCTAGCATCGGTCACTCCTTTGACCTGCTAGGACTTCCCACCAAGTGTCCGGTCAATCCTTTGACTCACTTGGACTTTTCTAGTCGTGCCAAGTATCGGTCACTCCCTTGACCTACTTGGACTTCCACCGATGTCTGGTCAACCTCGACCCATCGATTTCCTCATGCCAAGTATCCAGTCAATCCTTTGACCTACTTGGACTTCCCAACACCAGATGTCCGATCATCCTTGATCCATCTGAATTTTCCCTTGTCTGGCTTCACTCACCAGGACTTTCACCTAGTTTCACTCACTAGGGTTTTCCATCTGCCTAGCTTCACTCACTAGGACTTTCCATCTGCCTAGCTTCACTCACTAGGACTTTCCATCTGCCTAGCTTCACTCACTAGGACTTTCCATCTGCCTAGCTTCACTCACTAGGACTTCCCAGTCAAGTATCCGGTCACTCCCTTGACCTACTTGACTCTTCTTCAATCAATATCTTATTGTCAAACATCTAAACTCAAACCAAGACTCAGCTTGGTCAAACCAGGTCAACCTTGACCTGAGGGATGTTGCACCAACATAGCCAACCTCACCTAATGGGATAAGATTTAATTGTTATTGTATTAATCCATATTTCCTGTTATTCAGTTTATCTTCTCAACTGATATTGATGGGAAAATAAAAGCATGGTTGTATGATTGTTTGGGATCAAGAGTCGACTACGATGCTCCAAGAAAATGGTGCATGACAATGTCTTACAATTCAGATGAGACTAGGTGAATTCCATTTACTCAATATATCATTGTCATTGGCTAATTGCTAGCCTGCACCATACACTTCAAAAACATCTACATGTTACATTTGTTGAATAAGTGAATGGAGAATAAATGGAATAGAAAAAAAGTTCCATTGTGAATGGGACTTTAGTCCCACATTGAACGTTTCAAGGCACTTTTGTTGGTTTATATTGATTCACATACATTGGGGTTATGAACAAATGCATGGGGGGAGACTCTCTCTTATGCGTGGGTGCGTAAGTGGGGTGCAAATCCAGGGTCCAGATTTGCACTGAACCAAGTTGACTCGAGCGCGACCTGCGCATACGAATGTCGAACTGGTCGAGGCAAAATTCATCCAAGTGGAACAGCCAATATTTTACCACGTAAACCTTTTTGCTGCTTAGAGGCTGTGACTACAGGCAAAAGGGTTACGCACACAACATAGCAAAGGCTCTCCACTTTCTTCCTCCTCCTCTGTCGTGCGGCTCCTTCTCGGCGGAGTGCCCGTGATACCAATCGGGTGCCACTCAGTTCGCCATGGCCACCGGTGCTTGGTCGGATTCACGGTCTACCGTTGTATCCTTGGAAACAGACGACCCTTGTAAGCCTCGAAGCAGTACAGCTGGAGGTGGGTGAATCTGTTTCAAGGAAACTGCGACTCTCACAGACCTCGGTCAGTTTTCCTGGTCGGCCAGTCTCCTCGCCCGATCTGTCTTTTGCCAGATCAAGTGTAGACCTGGTCTACCGCTCTGCAGACTAGCCATGTCGTTCTGTTCTGCAGACCTGGTCTTCCGCTCTACAGATCTGGTCTAGCGCTCTGCAGACCTGTGCTGCCTCTCTGATCTGCCGCTCTGGTCTTCCCCTCTGCAGATGTGCACTGCCTCTCTGATCTGCCGCTCTGGTCTTCCGCTCTGCAGACCTGTGCTGCCTCTCTGATCTGCTGCTCTGGTCTGCAGCTCTGCATACCTGCCCTGCTGCTCTGGTCTTCCGCACTGCAGCTCTGGTCTGTCGCTCTGTAGACCTGCGCTGCCTCTCTGATCTGCTGCTCTGGTCTGCCGCTCTGCAGACCTGCCCTGCTGCTGGTCTTCCGCTCTCCTGACCTGGTCTTCCGCTCTCCTGACCTGGTCTTCCGCTCTCCTGACCTGGTCTTCCGCTCTGCAGACCTGGTCTTCCGCTCTGCAAACCTGATCTTCCGCTCTGCACTTTACAGAAATCAACCCCTACTAATAGCCTAAGATTATCCGCTCAAGTCATTTCAACTGTAAATTACATCTTTTGTTGAAATATTATCAAACTCAATTCACTTCTAATTCTTTTTAAGTCAAATCCTTCAACATGCTGCATGCTTTTTTCTCTTGTGGAACAAGTAAAGATGGTGCATGACTCATATATAGCTATCGTCTAGATAGTGCAATATTGCTATTGAATTAAAATATTCCTTGAATCCTCTTTATCTCCTCTCTTCTAATTCACACTCTTCTGTTAATTTTTCCTCTAGTTTATTATAGTTTCCTCTATTCTCTTCCTCTTATTAAATGTGTAGGTTTAAAGTAACTAGAATGGTTAATTATAACAAAATTCTAGAGTAAAATGGACTTTTTTCCCACTTACTGGCACACATATATTATTCATAGTTTAACTAACTAGTACGTTTCCACATAGAGGGTAGCAGTGCATTAGATATCAGTTAGAAATACTAGCATTGGTTCCGTGAACAATGTTTAAGACTCCATCTGGTAGTAGGGATGTAAATGAATCAAACGCTTCATGAGTTATTCGAAGCTCGATTTGATAAAAAAATTTGTTCGAGTTCGTTCGTTTATCTTATCGAGCCGAGCTTAAGCTCTATTTCGAGCTCGACAGTTTTATTAAGCTGATCCCGTCTGGAAGCTGAGTCGGATGAAGGTGGACCTTGAGGTACTGGAAGTTGACAGAAAGTCACTGCAACGTCGAATCTACCTGGCACCCCCAGAAAGGTTCGCACGGGCGGTTGACGAAGGAAGATGATCGGGACGATGACACTGCGGCTCTGCGCACACCCAGACGAGCCCACGAGTCGTTAGAGACCAGAAACCAGGGAAAAAGTCTCCGGGTCAGGCCCTCCGATGCTCAAGTCAGGTACTTTTTCCCCAGAAAGTACAGAGAAAGGACGAAAAGTAAAGACTAGTGAGAAATGACGAGTGAGCATACCTGCATAAGGGACAAAGCATCCCTTTTTATACTACAACGAATGTTTCTAGGACCTGGCGGGTGTCAGAAAATGTCAGCTGTCTGGCTTTGTCTGGTGATAAATGACATGTGGCTTCTCCTGATAGGCTGGCGATAGAACCAAAGGGGGAATGAGCCCCGACTGTTAGCATATTCCCTGACACACTGATTATTCTCTGACATTCTCTGACGCGCAGTTACGATTCCCTGGCTTGTTTGTCTTGTAGTGCCTGGACGCTAGGTCTGCATCCTGACCTGTTGGACCCCGTGGTAGTTTTGATGTGATCAACCAAGTTGGTTAGGTCCTGCTGTGTTTGATCCCTATGTCTGAGTGTGCAGGAGCTTAGGAGCACAGGAAGTCGAGCGGAAGACGCAGCTAGCGAGAAGGACGGCACGGGAAGGGAGCCGACAAGCTCGGTGCGTCCGAAGGACGAGAGAGCTGCGGAAGAGTACTCCGGTGGGCGTGAAGAGCGTGCGCGGTGTTCGAGGGACGTTAAGCCGGGACGGAAGGCTGCTCGAGGAGAAGGCCGAGAATTGGGTTCGGGTGAGCCCTATTCCGGTTGGCCGCAATCACCCAAAAGATCGGAGCCTAAGCTGGAATGTTGAGCTGCCAGCTTGGAGGCGCCTCCATCAGGCTTGGAGGCGCCTCCAGCTTGAAGGCGCCTCCAGCCTTGCTGAAGGTGCCTCCAAGGGCGCCTTCAGGCTTGATGAAGGCGCCTTCAACAGTCTGTTTTGACCGTTTGCGCTACGGATAAAGTTTTATCCGCTGACCGAGCTGGAGGCGCCTTAAACCTTGTTGGAGGCGCCTTGGACCCTCGGGATAGACTTTCCAGGAGCTATAAAAAGGCCCCTGGAGCTAGGAATTTAGAAACAACTCAAGCAATCAATCTGTTAGCAATTCCTAAGCAACTAGTGAGCTTCAAAAGTGTAAAAGGCTTCTCCGCCTTCAGAGAAGGAGATTTTTCTTACTACGCTTTTCTACTGTCCTGGATTAACAACCTCCTTGGTTGTAACCAGGTTAAATCTCTGAGTCTTTTCTGTTCGTGTTTCTTTTTCTGTTTCATTAATTTAGTTGTTGTTATTTTATTGCTGATTTAAATTCTGAGTTGAAATCCGAGGAGGGTATAGTTTATTTTTGTTTTCAGCAATTCACCCCCCTCTTGCCGGTCTCCGCTGCACCAACAAGTGGTATCAGAGCCTGATCGCCTCAGAAGGACTTACCGCCAACTGAAGCACTACGATCAAGACGATGGCCGGAGCGAACATCCATCCCCCGAAGTTCGACGGAGACTTCGCCACATGGAAGCGCAAAATGGAGGTATTTTTTAAAACGGATTTTGATATTCTTATTACAATGAAATATGGTTTTGCAGCGCCGAAAGACAAAGAAGAAAACACATGGAGTAAGAAGGAGCAAGCTGATTTCATCGCCAATGGAAAGGCAGAGTTCCACCTGCTCAGTGTGCTGCCTCCACAAGAAGTAAATCGGATCGGAAGCTACGACTTAGCGAAAGATCTCTGGGAAAAATTCCTGGAGCTACACGAAGGTACTTCCGAAGCAAAGCTAGCGAAGCGCGACATCCTCCGGAACCAGTTAACGAACCTCTGGATGAACCAAGGCGAGAAGGTAGCGCAACTCCAAGCGAGAATCAAGGAGCTGATAACGCAACTAACGAACCTTGGAGAAGAGGTAACCAACCGGGATTCTATCCGATACGCGCTCAATGCCTTCCCGAGAACTCCAGAGTGGGCCTCCTTAGTAGATGCGTATTACATCTCTAAGGACCTCGAGGTAAGTACGTTAGAACAATTATTTTCTACTTTCGAACTTCACGAGTCTCGAGTCTCAGAACCCAACGGAACAGAGAAGACAAGTCAGAATATTGCCTTAAAGGCAAAGATGAACAGTTCTGACTCCGAAGCCTCAGTCGACGAATCCGAAGCGGTACTACTGGTAAGACGCTTCAATAAGTTTTTCAGTACTAATAAATTTAAACCGCAGAGGCATCATCGAAAGAAGAGGACGGTTCGCTGCTACAACTGCAACGAAGAGGGACACATCAAAGATGACTGCCCAAAGCTAAAGAGAAAGGAGAAAGAAAGGGAAAAGCCAAAATACAAGAAGCCAGAATCCTCCAAACACAAGAACCTAAAGGCAACGTGGGATGATTCGTCATCCTCTGAATCGGAAGTCGAAGAATTCTCGGGACTAGCACTGATGGCCAACCATCAGCAACAAGAAACGTCTAGCTCAGAGATGAGCATCGACGAAGGGGGAGGAACGTCAGAAGAAGAAAGCAGCAGTGAAGGGGGAGCGTCACCAGACCAGGTAAGTAAGGTACGCAATCTAACCCCAACTCAATCTTTCAAATTTATCAAGTCTTTTTCTAAAGAGTTAGATCAATTAGAAAAAGAGAATGCAGAACTAAAATTGAACCTAGCAAGAGCATGCCCGTTAGAAATGTATGATCATCTAAAATCAGAAAATGAAAATTTAAAATTAGAAATTGAAAAATTGAAAAATGATGCATGCTTAAAGAAATTTCCAAAGTCAAAAATTAGAACTTATGGTAAATTAAATTGGTATATAAGAAAGCATCAAGGTCAACTTAGAAAAATACCAAAAAACTATGTACCCCCTAGATTTTTGAATAATCCTGTAGGAAGGAACCTCTATTGGGTTCCAAAAACTGTGCTTAATTAATTTTTCAAAAATTAAAAAGCTTAAAGTGAGAAAATTAAACATTGAAATTCTTTATGGAAGCTTTGTCTAAGGAAGTGGTTGTTGCTCCAATAACCAAGAAGGCCTAGTGCCTCGCCACGACCTGGAAGCTAAAATATTGAAAGAAAATGTTTAATTAACTTTCTGAAAAAGCATTAAACTAGAAACAAATAATGCTTTAAAAGTTTTAAAATTTTTTAAAAATTCTAAAAAATCAGATTGTGAAAATTAAAAAAAAAAATTTGACTTAGAATTTTTTTTGGGAAAAATTTATTTTGACTTAGAATTTTTTTTAAATAATTCATATTGAGGTAGAAAATTTTTTCTGAAAATTCAAAAATTTGACTTAGAAATTTTTTTAGAAAAATTTATTATAACTTAGCAATTTTTTTTCGGAAATTCATTTTTAACTTAGAAAATTTTCAAAAAAAAAAAAAAACTTCAATCTTACTTGAAAATTCTTAAGACCCCATTTTTGCTGTGATCAAAGGGGGAGAAAAAAGTACAAGTTTAGGGGGAGTTAGATAAATTTAAAATTTCTTTTATTATAAATGTTTAGGGGGAGTTAGAATTTCCTTTATTTTTATAAAAAAGAGTTGCAATTTTACTAATTGCAAAAATTATGTCTAACTTGTTAGTTTAGTAATTTTTCTCTAAAATTACTTTTTATGTCTATTTTTAACCCTAACTTGAACTTGAGTTGATGCACATCAAAAAGGGGGAGATTGTTGGACCCCGTGGTAGTTTTGATGTGATCAACCAAGTTGGTTAGGTCCTGCTGTGTTTGATCCCTGTGTCTGAGTGTGCAGGAGCTTAGGAGCACAGGAAGTCGAGCGGAAGACGCAGCAGCTAGCGAGAAGGACGGCACGGGAAGGGAGCCGACGGGCTCGGTGCGTCCGAAGGACGAGAGAGCTGCGGAAGAGTACTCCGGCGCGGCGTTCGAGGGACGTTAAGCCGGGACGGAAGGCCGCCGAGGAAGGCCGGAATTGGGTTCGGTGAGCCCTATTTCGGTTGGCCGCAATCACCCAAAAGATCGGAGCGTCGGAAGTCAAAGTGGAGCAAAGAAACAAGCTGGAATGTTGAGCCGCCACTTGGAGGCGCCTCCAGCTTGAGGCGCCTCCAGCTTGAAGGCGCCTAAGGCGCCTTCAACAGTCTGTTTTGACCGTTTGCGCTACGGATAAAGTTTTATCCGCTGACCGAGCTGGAGGCGCCTTAAACCTTGTTGGAGGCGCCTTGGACCCTCGGGATAGACTTTCCAGGAGCTATAAAAAAAGCCCCTGGAGCTAGGAATTTAGAAACAACTCAAGCAATCAATCTGTTAGCAATTCCTAAGCAACTAGTGAGCTTCAAAAGTGTAAAAGGCTTCTCCGCCTTCAGAGAAGGAGATTTTTCTTACTACGCTTTTCTACTGTCCTGGATTAACAACCTCCTTGGTTGTAACCAGGTTAAATCTCTGAGTCTTTTCTGTTCGTGTTTCTTTTTCTGTTTCATTAATTTAGTTGCTGTTATTTTATTGCTGATTTAAATTCTGAGTTGAAATCCGAGGAGGGTATAGTTTGTTTTTGTTTTCAGCAATTCACCCCCCTCTTGTCGGTCTCCGCTGCACCAACACGACTTGCTTCGATCCACTGCTATCCATGGCTTGTACGTTTCAACCTGCACAACCGGTCTGTATCCTGACCTGCTTCTGTCCGTTGTTACCCCTGGCCTGTACGTTCCGACCTGCATGACCGGTCCGTGTCCTGACTCGCATATGTTTACTGTTATCCATGGATTGTACGTTATGACCTACGCGACCGGTCTGTTCCCCGACCTGCTTATGTCCGTTGTTATCCAAGGCATGTACGTTCTGACCTGCACGACCAGTCTGTATCCCGACCTGCATCTATTTACTGTTATCCATGGATTGTACGTTATGACCTACACAACCGGTCTATTTTCCGACATGCTTATATCCGCTGTTATCCATGGCATGTACGTTCCGACCTGCACGACCGATCTGTTTCCCGACCTGCATTCATCTACTGTTATCCATGGCTGGCCTGTCCCGACTTGTACACCAGGTCTGTTTCCTGACCTGCATTTGTCTACTACTATCCATGCCTTGTACGTCCCGACCTGTACGCCAAGTCTGTTACCCGACCTGCATTTGTCTACTGTTATTCATGCTTTGTACGTCCCGACCTGTAAGCCAGGTCTGTGTCCCGACCTGCATCTGCTCTACTATTATCCATGGCTGGCCTGTTCCGACCTATACGTCAGGTCTGTGTCCCGACCTGCATCTGTTCTACTATTATTTATGGCTGGCCTGTTCCGACCTGTACTCCAGGTCTGTTTCCCGACCTGTATTTGTCTACTGCTATCCACGGTTTATATGTCCCGACCTGTACGCCAGGTCTGTTTCCCGACCTGTACGCCAGGTCTGTTTCCCGACCTGCATTTGTCTACTGCTATCCATGGCTTGTACGTTCCGACCTGTACGCCAAGTCTGTTACCCGACCTACATTTGTCTACTGTTATCCATGACTTATATGTCCCGACCTGTACGCCAGGTCTGTGTCCCGACCTGCATCTGTTCTACTATTATCCATGGCTGGCCTGTTACGACCTGTACGCCAGGTCTGTGTCCCGACCTACATCTATTCTACTATTATCCAGGGCTGGCCTGTTCCGACCTGTACGCCAGGTCTGTTTCCCGACCTGCATTTGTCTACTGTTATCCATGGTTTGTACGTCCCGACCTGTACGCCAGGTCTGTTTCCCGACCTACATTTGTCTACTGTTATCCATGGCTTGTACGTCTCGACCTGTACGCCAGGTTTGTTTCCCGACCTGCATTTGTCTACTGCTATCCATGGCTTGTACGTCCCGATCTATACGCCAGGTCTGTGTCCCGACCTGCTTCTGTTCTACTATTATCCATGGCTTGTACGTCCCAACCTGTACGCCGGGTCTGTATCCTAACCTACTTCGGAGGCCTTCCTTGCCTAGCCTTTGCGTGGTTTGGGGGCTCAGTCCTCAGCTGTGCCTGACTTGTGGGTCCAGTTCTTGATTGCTATCGAGGTTGGTTTTTGTTCGACTTGTGATCCTCTCCTTTGACCGCCCCGTCAGCTGAGACTTTGATCCTGGCCACGTAAGCTTAACTTCTGACCTCCACGTAAGCTTGACTTCTGACCAGCCACATAAGCTTGACTTCTGACCAGCCATAGAGGCTGGACTTCTGACCTCCACGTAAGCTTTACTTCTGACCATCCTGTGGTCTTGACTCCTAACCA
Source organism: Zingiber officinale (assembly GCF_018446385.1). Classification (NCBI taxonomy): domain Eukaryota; kingdom Viridiplantae; phylum Streptophyta; class Magnoliopsida; order Zingiberales; family Zingiberaceae; genus Zingiber; species Zingiber officinale. Next base: position 145,133,219 of record NC_055989.1, read on the forward strand.
CATCATCTTACTGACCCCACAATCACGCACCGTATCACAAGCCGAGCTCGAACTTAAGGATATTCGGCTCGTAAACTCGCGAACATGTTCGTTTGTAGGCTCACGAGCCAAAAAACGAGTCTTAAAATGAGCCTTAAATCGAATAAAAAACCGATCTCTAAAACGAGTTCTAAAACGAACCTTAAAACAAGTTTTAAAACGAGCCAAAAAAATGAGCTCTAAAATGAGTCCGAAAACGAGCTCGAGCTGACTTAATGAATTAGGCTGGTTAACTATGATAATCGAGTTAATAATGAGCCGAGTTCGAACTATTCGCGAGCTTGATAATTCCAAAATGAGTCAAGCTCGAGCCTTGTAATAAAAGTTCGATTCGAACTCGAGTCGAGGTCGAGCCCGAATATAACTTAAACGAACCGAACTCGAGCCTAATACTGTTCGGCTCGATTCGACTCATTTACATCCCTATCTAATAGCGCTATCTCAATCGCTAGCTCAGCAAGTATCATTGAAGCCCTTGAAAGAACTATCAGAATTACTAACTATTTTTGTTATCAACTACATAATCTAAATACATTTTTATCAACTATTGTAGGGGAATCATATCTACCATAGGTGCGGACACCATTTATGGATGGAGGCAAACCCATTCCTCGCTGGCGCTGCTTGAAGGAAAGGCATCCTGCTCGGTGAGCCCCACAAGACTACGATCTCGACAATAGAGGTACATGATTCGGGTATGTCAGCGAGTGCAAAATTAATGCCCTAATCAAGAGCTTGTCCGGACGGATCTATGTGGACATGCGGTAATTGAGTCGAGCCGAGTTAAATTCTTGAATATTTAAGTTTAAGTTATTTATAATTGATTCGAGCTTGAGTTTTATTTAATAAATATATTTTTGATTCACGAATTTATTCGAACATAAAAAATATAAATTATAAATTTAAATATTCATTAAATATTAAATTATATATTTTAAAAAAATTATAATATTATTATTAAAATTTATAATTTTATTCTAATAAATAAATTTAATATATTTATCTATATATTTTATAAGTAAGATGTGAAATCTATAAATTTAATATAAAAATTATTATTTTTTTATTTAAAAATTGATTCATGAGTTTAACGAATATGTTCATAAATTAACGAGCCAAATATTACAAAACTTGAGCTTATTTTGTTTTATCTTAACGAGTCTCATTAAATAAATTTTATCAAATCGAGTTTCGAATATTTCATGAACAGCTTGGATTATTTATACCCTTAGCTATTCCCTACCTGTGAGAATTGTCCGCGGCAAATTAAAAATGGTCAAAAAGCAAACGGCATCCTAAACACTAAATTATGTAAAATCTTTGAAAAAAACAAAAAACTAAAAGGTTATTCACAGTATATTTTATCTCAAAAATTAGATTTATAACTATTTTAAAATAATTTAAACTAAGTTGATAAAAAATATTTTAATATAATAATATTTAAATTTTAATATTTAAGATCTAAAATTTTAGAGTTTAACTACTATAATTATTATAATAGGAAAATCATCTATTTCATTTTAATCAAAATTATTATACATAAAATATTATTAAATTAAAATATTGATTATCAACTTAGTCAAAATTATTTAAAATTTAAAAAAAATCATTTTAAGCTAATCAAAATTACTCTGAAAATATTTATATTATAGCTATTACATCGTTGTAATTAAAATATAAATCCTAAACCCTAAATTTTAAAATGTAAAATTTGGATTCTAAATCTTAAATTTATCAAAATATTATTTATCAATTTTATCATAAATATTTAAATTTCATTAAAAATATTTTAAATCGGCCAAAATCATTTCAAAATTTTGTTAGTTTCTACACAAATTATAGAAACTACCAAGTGCTATTTATAATACTATAATAGTATTATATATTTTTTTAATTCATATTAATTATTCAATTTACTTAATCTTAGGATAACTAACCCACATAAAATTTTCATCAACCATCAAGATAAATTAAAAGATATTCATAATAGGTAACTCATTAATTAAGTATTCTTAAGCCAACGGTTCATTAAAAAAATTTATATATCATATATATTGTAGCTACTTCTTATTCATAGATATATATATATATATATATAAAAGGAGAAAATCATGTAAAAAATATAAAAGAACATTTTGTTCTAATTTTTCATTTTTCATCAAATATCAGGTAAATTAGAAAAATATATATGAAAATACATCCTAACCGCTAACATTCTCAAACTCGTTATCTATTAAAAAGAAAAATTCTCAATAATATAACCTCTCGAACCCTATGTCTTACTAAATTAGAGAAATTAGAGGTTGTGTAAGGAAAAAAAAAACGGAAAAATCTTATTAATTTAATTAAAGATATTTTAAAACATATTATTATCCTAATTAATGTGATTGAAAGTGATTTAAATCCTAATGAAATAAATTAGAGGTAGTATAACGGAAAGAATAGAAAAACCTAATTAATATATGTACGTTACGCTATAAAAATATAAATAATGAAAATTTTAACATTTGATTAAAACTAGCCACCCCATTTGATTAAAATTATAATTATAAAATTTAAAAAAACATTGAAAATTTGAATTTAAATATAATAAATATTAGAAATATTAGGAAATTCAAGAACTAACAATTATAGAAAGGAATAATATGTAAAAGAATATTTTGTTTTATTTTGAATAAAATAATAACTAAAAACTTTTATTGTGACATTTAAAATTATGCCAAAAAAAAAGATAATTTTGCATGCAGTGTCCCGTCCCTATTGGCAAACAAATCTTTGCATGCAGTCTCCATCCATGAAAATCTTTGTTTTCACTCCCCAGTCAAACATCTTTACCTAATTGTCCATGATATTTTTAGGTACAAAAAGTCTAAAAATCAGTATCAATCCTCTTAAATTGAGTATATTAACTTAGAATCTAGTATATTTTCTATCAAATTGAGTACGATTCTTTTTTCATCTCAAAATATACTCGATTTTAGTTTAATGTGCTGAATTTAATAGGAATTATACTCATTTTTAGACTATTTATACCGAAAAATATGATGGATAATTTCGATAGAAAATATACTCAATCCTAGTATAGAGTGCTGGATTCTAATGTAAAGTGCTGAATTTAACAAGAATTATACTTGTTTTTAGACTTTTTATACCTAAAAAATAAAAGGGACAATTTTAATAGAAAATATACTCGATTTTAATATAAAGTGCTGACTTTAAGAAGAATTATACTCATTTTTGAACTTTTTGTATTCAATTTTGGACTTTTTGTACTAAAAAATCTGAGGGGTAATTTAGGTAACAATATTTACATGAGGGGTTGAAATAAGTAATACTTTGCATGCAAATTATAATAAAAATTAATTATATATTTTCACCCCAAAAAAGTTAACGCCCACCGTGGGGCTCGAACCCACGACCACAAGGTTAAGAGCCTTGCGCTCTACCAACTGAGCTAGACGGGCTTGTTGATAAAATTATATGATAATTTTAGAAATAATTAATATTATATTATTTCATAAACCCAAATAACTACATTAATGATCAATCTATGCTACGGATGAGAGGTTAAATCGTCGTTTCACTGCCCGACTCATCCTATTCAAAGTTAAACCTTGTTTTTAAAACTAATTCTACAATTAATACTATTTTACTAGATCTTTAAAAAAAACAGAGAGATATATTGATCGGTTGACCGAACCCAAGGATCGGTCGATCGAACCCAAAGATCGGTCGATCGAACGATCACCTCCTTAATGATGAAATAAGTGTGAATTTCAACGAACAAGGAAAGTTCACTGTTCAGTCGATCGAATAAGGTAATCGGTTGATCAAACGATTAAAGCTCATAAATGTTCAACGATCGGATCTCAGCAAAGAAGGAAAACACAGGGTTCAATCGACTGATAGGAGGTTCGGTCAACCGAACGGATCAATCGACTAATGAATTTATCAGTCGACCGAACCATGCTTATAAAAGGGGAGCTCGAGGTCCGAGGTAGCAATCAAGTTTTCTATTCACCTTTGTGCAAAAGCTCTGTTTGTGCTACTGCTCTGCTACTCATCATTAAGCAAGCTACTGCCCAACCAAATCCCGACGATCTTTATTGCTATTCTTTTCGGTATATTTACATTTAGATTGCACTGTACTTAATCTCATATAAGATAGTAGGTTATTACTATCTTCAAGGGCGTAGCTAGGTGGAGCTTTGTGGGTAGTATAGAATATTTGCAATATTTTATAACTATTTATTAATTATGTAAATTGCCAAAAATAAAAATAAAAAACATCACATTTAATAGTAGTTTAAATTTTTGAAAAATATTTTTTTACAATGGAAAAAATATTGGAATAGAATGCATTATAAGTGATATAGGAAATAAAATTTCATTTAAGATTTAATACATATAAAATAAATTATTATTAAAACATTAATTTTTAATACATTTAGAATTACAAATAAAAGTTGAAAGGAGAAATATTTCACTAGAAATTATTATAATTTAGCTTCCTTATTATTAAGTATTTGATTAATTTTTCAGTAAAATAAATATTCTTAATAAGAGAATAAATTTAAAAAGTGGATTTTTTTAAGTTTGGAAAGAAAATGTTTGAATTATAAGATTATTCGGTATTATTTACTTAATATTTTAAATAATCATATTTATAATTGGGCAACCATCCATGTTCATATTGCCTCTCATAGTTATTGCCTAGAAATAAATTGCAAGTACTATCTTGCCCACCATTTGAACATTGTAAAGATTAACAACTTTAAAAAGGATGTTTTTTTTTTAATTTGGGACTTAGTATTTCGACTATGTATTAAACAATCAATAAAAAATAAACAGGATGATAAGTTTAATCGAATTAACTTATGAACATAGGTAATTAAGAAATTTATTTTTTTAATTTAAAATATTAATTATTTTAATTAAATCAATTCGGTCTTAATTTTAAAATTCCTAATTTCATAATTTATGACTCTCTTCCCCTTCCAAATCCCAATTCAACTAAATGTTCAGTTATTTAAATTTTCGACCTATTTTATTAATTCAATTTGTTTTTTATTTTTGTATGAAAGTTTGATCAATTTGGTTAGATAAGAACATCATAAATTTGTACTGTTTTAATTTAAGGTTATTTGGATTATTGACTGATTATTCACTCTGAGTTCTCATATATAGGAACTAATATTTTATTTAAATAAATTTTAATATTAATTTTTTATTCATTCAAAAATAATGATTTACTTATGTTTCTACTGCAATCAATTAGTTATATAAATAAATTTTAAACCATTTGTTTCATCCAAGTTTCCAACCAACATGGCCCACTAGTATCGGAGTCGTATTTATTTGGCTCGACTCGAGGATAAAATGTCAATGAAAAATGGTATGAGAAGAAAACATGAACAAGTATAATTCGCAAACTGTGGGAAATGGTTGTGTTTCCTTCCGCCGATAGTTTTGCTTCAATTTGACTTTGTTTACACTCAAACACATGACACGTCAGATCCTTCACAACTCACTGATCTAATCCCTTTGTTTTTTTTTTTGTAAAACTTTCATTTTAATCCCTTTCTCTTTTAGTATTTTCTTTTCCAAAATAATCCTCAAAATAATAATATAATAATAATAAAAATAATCTCAAGCTTTTAGTATTTTGTCACGGAGCACTAACTCACTTGTTAATTTCTTTCAGTTTTTGGTTGAGAAAAAAATAAAGGAAAAAAAGAGGAAATTTGTGATGATATGATATTTGAGTTTAAATTTACTTAGAATTTTAAGATTAAGGGTAGTTGAGTAGTTGATCTTTGAATTTAAACTTTAAATAAAAATATAGGTAGAAAATTGTAAGTATTTTTTTATTCATATAGTTAAAAGGATGTTTTTTTTTAAATATAATACTTAAATCATAACTTGATATTCAAAATATTCCTTTTCCATTTTAAAATAACAAAGTTACCATCGTAACTTGTCTATATAATAATGTATTTTAAAAGATTTTGATAAAATTGCTCTATTTTAAAATAACTTAACCCAATTTTGATCCAAACGGTTCTAAAGCGGAGTAGGTGTTTTAGATATCAAATTATGGGTTACATTGTTTCGATAATTCTTAAAAGACGAATACTTTTTTAATGATCAAAACAATTAGGTGTTCATTTGATTTTTTTTTCTACCAAAAATGTAAGTATTTAACAAGGATAAAATGATAGGAATTGTAAAAATTTCCATTAAAAATTTATAGAGTTGTGAAGATATTTTAAATTTAAAATAAAGTACGGGGGTTAAAATGAAATTTACTATATTGTATTCCTCATTAAAATCACGGTCAATATTCTTCGAAAAGCGGCTGCAATTAACAATATTTATCGACTTTTTCAACATTTTAATTAATTAATTAATTCCTATTCCTTCAAATTTCTCAAACTCCCTCTTCCGTTCAAAGAAGGCAACTAATTAATTCCACAAAAGTCACATCTTAATTAATTATCTGGTAAAAAAATAATAAGTATTCTTCTGGTAGGCGGTACCGACTAATTTAAAGCTAGTGGAATGATTTTCATAATTTATTCTCTTTTCAATGTAGTTGAGCCGGTCTTGGAGGTGCACGAGTGAAGATTATCACGTCTCCTGGGGAGGGCGGTACAATGATTAAGACATGAAGTATTACTATATAAAATCTTAGGGTTGAAATTCAGCGTAATCAAATCCGTGATTTATTTTCTCCGTATTGATCTAGGGACGAGTTGACGGAGGCGCTGAGGCCAAGCGAATCACCTTTTGTAAGACGAGTGAAGATTATCACATTTTCACCGCCATTGGATGCAAATTGTATTTTTCAAACATTGTAATGATTTTAAAGAAAATATCAAAAAAAAAAAAACAATATGATATCGAATATTCATCCCATACAAATACATTTTCTAAACTTTACAATAATTATCAAGAAAAAGGGGGGAATTGTGAAAAATAACAAGCAGAAAAAGGGCGAAACTTAAAAATAGAAAACTATCGTAACTTAATTAATTAATTACAGAAGCTGAAGAGGATTCGGCGCCGGCATCGTCCTCCTCTTCCAGAGGTTCACCTCCTTCTTCGGCTCCAACGCCACCACGCCGCCGCTGCCGACGATGAGCGGCGCCGAGTGGGCCACCAACACCTCGTCGTCGTCGTAGTCCTCCTCCTCGCCGTAGCTCGTCGACGCCGCCCCTTCGTCTTCCAGCACCACCTTCGTCCAGTCGAAATCGTGCAGAGTCTCGCGGCCGCTCGCGAACCGCCTCATCTTCCCCAGCGCCGGAGCCGGCGCAGGAAATTTATTTGATCTGAGGATTTCCTTCTCGTCCGCCGACGCCGACACCGACGCTGCCGGCCGCCTGCGCGGGCGAAACATCCGGCCGAGGAGCAGGGAGGCGCCGCGCCTCCTGTTCCTCTTCACCGCCGCCGGATCCGGCCGCGGCGGCGACGACTTGGCCTTGCGGTTGCTGTTGCACCTCATCTTCCGATGCTTCACCTGCCCCATGCACGTGACCTTCGGTGACGTGGGCTCCTCGAATCCACCGCCGGCGCCGTCGTTCCCCTTCCGCCGCGCCTCCACCGGCACGATCGAGACGATGGGGCCGGAGAACCCACGCCGGTTATGGAGGAGGTGCGCGTGCGCGTTGCCGTCGCCGGCGAAGCTCCTCCGTTTCGGGAAGAAGCTGATGATGGACGCTTTGTTCGCCGACCTCTTCGGCTTCTCCATGGCTGCTGGCGTACAGAACACCGATCGACCTCGATTCCTGATCTCCGATCGACTAAAAATCAAATTTTGAGACTCGATTACCCAAATAGAGTTGAAATCGAGGAGGACGACGGAATCAAAAAGCGATTTTGATTAGGAATTCGACAGATCGATGAGATATATACGAGCAGAGGAAGCGGTTTCAAGAGGCAGCTGGAGATAGACTGGGTTTGGTCAACGCTCTAGCACACGCCTTTAGACCACATTCATTAATTTGAGGGCGATTTAATAAAAAACTACTCATATTAAAATTAATTACTTAATTAAAACGTTTCTAATTGTTTAAGCCTTTAATCTCTTACTAATTCCATTCAAAATGTTCACTTGGTCCTTGCACTGTTCATTGTCTAAACTAATATAAAAATAATTATTTAAGGATTAAGATTGATTAGTTAGACGCAGAACTTGATGTTGATTTCTCTTTTTTAGAGGAGTTTTTTGAAATATTTTGTGAAAGAAAATGTGTTAAATTGTATTTAGGCCTATAATTAATATTCTTGGTTTAGAATTGGTAATTATATATGAATTATATATTGACGTTTGATTGAGTATGAAAATTATTTATTTTTATTTAGGAATACAAGTCATAGACTTTGAATTAATTATTTATAGGAAACATTTCACTTTACACCTTAAGGTTGGTTATTTTTTTTACAAAAATACCTTTTAAAGATTTTTAAATACAAAGAGGCTTAAAAGTTTCAAACTTGGATCATTTGTTTTAATGGAATTTTGATAGTATTAAAATTTTGAAAATATTCGATTTGAAAATATGCCATTTCATGTATGATATAGCCACGTGCAATGCCCCAATACCTTCTTTAATAATAAATATAAATGAAAATATATTTTAAACTTATGCATATTATTAATAAAGGTGCAAGTTAAGACTATATTTAAAATATTTTTTAAAATTGATAGAATAATAAAAATAAATAAATTAAAGAATAATTTAAAATTAAGGCATCTTGATTTAAAGTAATTAGTAACTTATTTATGGGTTTAAAGAACTTTTCTAGTTTGGATTTTTTTTTATATATTTTAAATTTACAAGTGGTCGATAAATAGTATTTGTGTGTGTCACATTATCGATCTCAAATTAAAGCCCTTGACATATAGCAACATTATATTCAAAGGCTTATAAATAACGTGATATTAAAATTAGTTGATTTTTTTTATTTTTATTCCTTTTCTCCAAACAACTAAAATTGTAAAATTATTTTCTTTATTTTTTTTATAATTTCTTTGTAATATTTTTCTTTTAGGTCACCGTATGTTATTAAAAAATAAATATGGAAGAAGATAGATTGGATGATTGGAAACCTACCAAATTTAGGCATGCGGCTGTGCATGCGTTGGATTCGAGAAATGCCCACGTCACCGTATGTCGGCGCATCAATTAGTATCTAAGTATTAGATCATGTCTCAATTATAAGTAAAAAAAGCAAACTGTCGAGGAAAAGGTGCGGTGGTTCAAAATCCGTCGGAGTGACGAATTGACATGAACGGATGCATTCGATGATGGCCAAATCAAGTCTCCTCGGACAGGCTTAGTATTATTACTACATCGGATTTGAATTTGGATATAATTAAGGTAAATTATATATATATATATTTTGTATGTATTAATCATTATTCTAAAAATTAATAGTCATTCGTAATTTACTTTCTTTGTATTAATCTTAGAATAAATTGATGGAGACATTAGGATGAACATAATAACTTTTTACTACTACAGTGATAATCAAATCAAGCAAAAGAAGGTCTACCTTCGCAACTAATCAGTAATAGAGAATGTCAGGATCTAAATATCTCAATTAACAAGTAATAATAATTAAAAAAAATAGACTCGATTCAATTTTTAACCAAGGGTGAAGTCAAGGCTGGGCTTTGTTAGGTTCTAGCCCAGTGCAACTCAACAAGCAACCCAGCAATTTTAGGCCTCAACATGACTATATTGGGCTGTGCTTTGTTGGGTTCAGTGTTTTAGCCCACGACAAGGACGGATCCAGAAATTAAAGATGTACTGGGCTTAAACTTAGGAAGGCTTAAATTTAATATATTATTAAAAAATAATAAAAATTATATATATATATATATATATATATATATATATATATATATAATAGAAAAATTTATTATTTATTCAACAAAATGTGACTACAAAATTTTGAAATATAAAAATCATTTATATAAAATTTTCATCTATATCCTTAATTAACTCTCGTTCAATAAATTAGGTATATATAATTAAACTCATTATATTAAGTAAAATTCTTGTTTGATATTGGTACTAAAACATAGGATGGAAAAATATGATGAACCCACTAGCATACACGTAAGTGTATCTGATTACGTCCACTCACACCTTGACATATCACATTAATATCGTATCAAATTCGACAGACATAATTAATTAATTAGAAAGCTCATTATTCTATATGGTTGGATATTGATTCACAAAAATCAATTCATCCAAATTACATATGTTTTATTATATTATTCATGTAATAAAATTATTATATGATTTAACCATTTAGATCGTCAATAAATTATTTTAAAATATGATTTAAAAGGACAGTTAAAAAATCAACAATAAAAATATCATATGTTTTATTGATTTATTTATTTTTTCATAATTTATTATGCAACGTGATTTGTTTCCATTTGATGTTCAATGTGCAAGCTACGCATGAAAATGAATCAGACTCGTTTCAATGCCTCAGTGCAGCAGGAAAAATTCAATAGGAAAAGGGTACTTGCTTGACTTTGGGGTGGGCTACAACCCAGTACTGTCCTAATATAAATCCGTCTTTGGCCCAGGACAATACAGCTAAACAAGCAACCCAATAATTTTAAGCCTCAACTTGACTACGTTAGGCTGGGCTTTACTAGGCTCAGGCCACTCAACGTTTCTATCCCAAGGCAGTTGTTCAACCTGACTATGCCATTGTTCTTAACTATGACATATTTATAGAATTTTTTTTTTCCAAATAGGATATATAATTATAGAATATTGGACTTCTGGGTCACATCATGAACGCTTCTAATTTACCCTCGTGACCAATGAAAACTAATATTTTTATTGTAATAATTATGTATTTACTCTATCATAATATTATTTGTATTGATAAGAGTTAAAGTGATACTATAGTATAATATTAATCAAAGAGGTAAAATGTAATAGCTAAAACATAATATTATTAAATGAGAATCGTTAAAATACAATTGATCCTGTCCGAAAGCGGAGAATATGACTAACTAGGAAAGGTGACTCCGATGTTGACCAAATGAAGACTCTTTATTGTCTTGTGTGTCAAAAGGAGCGTTATCAATCGGGCTAGGGAATTTTAAAATGTTTTAAAAAAGATTTTTAAATAATTTTTAAAAGAATTTTTAAAATGTTTTTTAAAATGTTTTTTAAAAGATTTTAAAATAATTTTTAAAAAAAAATTAAAAGGATTTTTTAAAATGTTTTTTAAAAGATTTTTAAATGAGATCCCGATACAAACCCTCCAACGTTCAAGTCAGTGATCGATATGAAGTTGGTGAATAGTAGAACAAGCAGTAGCAAATTAAAGAAGCATATATAATCGTGTAGCATCACGTAACTGTGCCTATAGATGTAGACCCCTTTTTATAGTGTTATGTTGTCTTTATGCACGAATCTCAAAGTATTTCTAAAAAAAAGACATACCATATATATGTTCTGACAAATTTCCTAAAACAGATCGATAATCTCTGCGATTGACAGGATGGAAGCTTTGAATGTTCGACTTACATACAGAATATTCTCTATCCTTCGTGGCATAAAATACCAAAAAAGAATATGAGATCGTTGGACTACGGGGCCCATAATAGGCTCACTTTTCAAGCCGACCAAATCCCTAATATAGTTCGACCGGCCATTACTCGCAAGAGCCCTAGGTCAGCTTTGATGAATACAGTCAGCAACCCAGCTTTCATTCAGCCTCTTCACTTGGACAGAGAGCTCGGCTGGACCAAGCATCCAGTATATCCGATCGTGCTATATGTCCAATCGATTGGCGCACTCGGTCGAACTAGTTAATACTTGTATTCGGGCTTCATCAATGCTTAGGAGATCCGGGTTCAAGGCCCAACCAACCAGAGGGTTCAATCGAGCAAGCTCTTGATCTAAATGATGATAAACCTTAGCTCAGAATGTTAACCACCTCTTAATTTCATGAATTTTGACATACCTAGAGGGACTATCTTAACAATCGAATCAACAATATTATTAATGAGGTGTTGTTACAGTAATAAATCAAAAAAGGAATATCATTTTGCGATTTTAATAAAAGGGTCCTTTATATAAGGTGGCTTTTGATTTCAGGGATTTAGGAATGAAGAAATGGATTAATTCTCAAATTTTGTATTTGGTTGATATGGATAGAAAGATTTTAGAATGAAACCCAAAAATTTGGATATTGATGAAACTCACCTCTTAATTCTCTCTTTATCCTCTCTCCATTATTTTTTTTATAAATCTGGTCTCAAGATTTTGATACAGATTTATAATAAAAAATTATAAACTTCACCTATATAATAAGAAAGAGATTTATATTGAAAGATTTATATCATAAATTACATATTATAAACTTTCCACATGCCCTAACTTAAAAGGTTGACCGCCTCTTAATTTAACCACCACGTCAGCCAACCTCATGAATTTTGACCTACCTCGGCGGACTATCCTAACCATTGTCTCAACAATATTATTAATGGGACGTTGTTACGATAATAAATGAAAAAGGAATATCATTTTGCGATTTTAATAAAAGGGCCCTTTAACTAAACAAAATTATTTTTAAAAATGATACCTAAATTTATACCGATTTTCATTCCATAATATTATAATATTTATTCTTATTTAATTTTCAAGAGTGAACCAAACACCATCTATATAAATAAATAAATATATATATATATAAATATAAATATATATATATATATTGCTAATTTTTTAAATCTATAGGAGCATTTTCGTTCGCCTGTAAGGCGTCGCCGGCGTCCGCATTGTCTCCTCCCTGCGTCCACCCCTAGCCGCTATGGTACGCTTGCCAAAGTCAACACAGATCTCAATCATCACTAAATTGATTGGCTGAATTAATCCTTCACTTGACTAGCATAATTCTAAATTTAATTATACTGAAATGAAATGATAAAGATCATAGTTTACTCTAATATATCTCCAATACATTAAGGGTTCTAAAACAGGATAAGTTGGCAGAGAAGGACTTCAGTCTCCAACAAACAATCACCATGATGATGGTAACAAACACATGCATGAGCAGCAGTATGTCGGTAGGATCATTAGGCATCGTCGCGGTATATGCTCTCGGCGATTTGCCATACCTGAAGGACATTGTCCTCGGCCACACTGGCGATGACCCAAGGTTCATCAGGGTTCCATGAGAACTCTGAGATCTTTGCAGTGTGGCCTGAATGGACAAAGAGCACCTCTGGTGGCCCATCGTCGGCGTCTTCAGCCGTTTGTTCATCCCCGATTCTATCCATATTTGTCAAAAACAAAGTTACAAATTAGTCAGTGTTCACTACATAAGCCGTGAGAACATTCTACAAATTTGAATTCTTTGACCAACCGTATAAGGAATTATTCGATATGTAACATAACGGAACAATCGAATATCGAAAGAAATATTACAGTATGTATGCCTTTGGATTGAGAAGTCTTATGTACCTGTTAAGGTCCCAAATCATCAGTTTTTTGTCAGCACCAGAGGAACCTAAAATAGTTTCATGCCTCGGGTTCCATTCTACTTGTACAACAGCTCCTCTGTAAACACACTTGGCTCATCAAAACAATTCGCAAGTGAAGTTCTTGTAAGAAAAATAGTCAAGAACTATACCTTCTCTATGCTTAAAGGATGAGCATATGTTTTCTAAAGAAAACAATAAGCAACTGTTTGAAAAAAAAATTCAATGACAGAACTTCGCTTTGAGCGTGTGAATCACTTTCTTTAAGAAAATTTTGCCCCCACTATATTGCTGCTGGGTTTGATGACAAATTCCCTCCAGGATACTCAAAACAAAATAAAATTTATCGACAACAAATCTATAAATTCTCCCAAGACAATATAGAGAATGAAAGTGATTGTTGGAGAAGATGTTAAAAGGATGTATATATAATGAATGATACAACCTTTGGTAAAGGTTGGAGATACACCTATTCACGAAAAGACAAGTTAACCATCACACTTCTTCACCAAGAGATGATTAATTTAAAAATTAAAATCCAAATTAAGAGTACTTAATTCCGAATTTTAATTTCCCATGTGCCCATCTTTGATTTATATACATAAATATGTTCCACTTGGTCACCATCAAATAACATATTTGATGTACATCCTTTAATAAGCCTATCAAACTTCTCCTTCCTTTTCAATGTAGGACTAAACATCTATCACTAACTACATTCAACAGCAACTACATGGTTTAGAATAAGATAGGTAATATAGGACACAGCTCGATAGCATGACCCGATCCACTAAATCCAAGGCATAATCAATGAAGATAAAACTTGAAAGTGGCACAACAAGGCCACAATATGAAAATTAATTTTATAAACTTATTCACACTGATATGAATAACACAAACTACTTTGTCACAATCAACATGACAACTAGAATTGCCACCTAGTTGAAAATTATAAAAAGTGAATAAAATAATGTTAATTAGGGAACGATGTTAGTGATCTTCACCGTCAGAGTAGAAATAGGAAAATTGGGAATCTATCCTTGAAGCTGATTGACTAGGACAGAACTTCCACAGACAGAATTTCTCAAAAAAATATAGCAATGACTTGATATGGATTTTAGCAAACAATGAAAAATTAATGATACTTTCTTGACACAATTATTCTTGATGATCGTCTATTTTTCTTAACATAGAAGTGCATTCAGTGCTATTTGGATTCAGCCGGGTTGTCTGAGAATCAGTGTTCAATCTGATCCAGAAAATTGCAGATTAAACCAGTTAACCAGATCAATTGACTTTGTTTTGTGCCTTTATTTCAATTTAAAAGAACAAATTTTAAAACAATTCAATAGGCTGATTGAACCAAAATAAATTGTATGATTGCCCCTTCTTCATCAACTCAGATATACAAATATCACATCAACTTTAGTTTTTTTTCCTAGCTCCACCACTTCACTTAAAAAGGAGCAAATAAACTGGCCATCTGAAAACCATGATTTCAATTGGCAGAAATCAACCAACTTCGCATGAGATAAGATGATGCATTAAGTGATACTAAGATCACATATAGTATTAGTTCGCCATTCAACCAAATAATTCAACAAAGCAACACAAAATGTCATGTACTTACTCATGACCAGCAAATGTATGCAAACTTGTTGTGAGCTTCCGTAGGTCAAATAGGCTAACTGTAGTGTCTGCAGATGCTGTTGCCAAAATCCACTCATTAAATGGATTGAATGATAGTGAATTGACCTGGGAGAGCAACACATTAAGCATCCAAAGGTTGCTAAGTGTTCATATGCTTACAAATCAACCAGAAACACATAATTTGATAGAGGAGAGAATAAATGCAATGCAAACAGCAGAAAACAACCAACTTGTTAATAGTTACCTGTTACAACATCATTTTTTTTTTTTTGCTAGGAGACAACCAATATGATAATTATGGAATGATAATTATGGTTTACAGTCGGAGTATGTATGTATGCATTTCAGTTCTATGGAAAGTAAAGAAAGCATTAGAACATGCTCGGTTTATCAACCTAGTAAGTCCTAAATGTGTCATAGTCTAATTGTTTGAAACAGAGTGTTAGCATTATAATCATACTTGGTCTTCAACCTAGTGAGTCTTAACGTGCCATACTCTAATTGTTTGAAACAGAGTATTTCCAGGCCAATGCTATCTGCATTCTGGGGAGATAAGACAATACCATACATAATTATATGTGCCATGTTATATAGGTCCTCCTGCTTATGCTCAAGGTCGTATCAGAAGAAACAATTAGCATTGCGCAAACAGTGTCGCTTGTAGGTGTATATAGGTATATTTATATTGAAAAAGTAGATTTAAATGTTAATTAGGTGATAAACTACTTTACCTCATCTTCATGAGCTTTCACCATCTGTTGTGGCTTTCCAGATGCAGATGAACGCAGGTCCCATATCATCAAATGATGGTCATCTCCAACAGACCCAAACATGTTTTCATTCTTCAAGTGCCATGCAACATCCTCAACTGAAGCAGTATGGGCCTATGATAGAGTGCATATATCAAAAATCTTATGAGACATGAAGTATGAATAATGGTTTCAGTTAGCAATGGCAGAAATCTACTTGGCTTGTCAAAATGCATCATAGAGATTGTTTTGCTAACATGAAAGAAAATCCTTCTTAGACCCATGATGAAATGTCAACTTTTTTATTAGGTGTTCAAAATCTAGGTCCTTTCTAAGGCTTTATTATGCATATACTTGACGATAGTAGGAGAGAATTGGAAAATTTTAAGAGGATAGAAAGGAGGAGGGGTGAGGATTTAGTCAAACTACGAACATTGGAATGCTGTATAGATAACTTTTAACATTAAACAGAGTTAACCATTCAATAACGCATTACCTCGAACAGGTGCTTTGCATCAATAACCTTCTTTTCCGGCGTCATTTCCACATCCCACAGACAAATCTTGGAATCGTACGATCCGCTCAAGAGGAAGCCCTCCTTGTGCGGACTCCACGAGATCCCATACCCTTCCGTGGAAAGCCCCCTCAGGAAGACGTCCGGCTCACTCTCCTCCCCCTCGGCCGCCCTCAGTGGACGCCGCTGGCAGTCGAACACGTGAACATCCGCGCCACAGGTCTTGGTGGCTACAACCGATGGTCTCTGCGGCATGAATCGGGCGCGATTGACCTCCCCTTGATGGGGGATGGTCTGCGAGATCTCGACCTTGGGGAGCGGTGCGCCGGGAGAAGGCGGGGGAGGGAGTGGGAAAAGCACGTCGGCGGTCATCAGAAAGTTGGGGTTCTCGTCGGAGGTGTGCGTGCCGAGGAGGAGATGGTGGGTGGCACCTCCGCGGCTGCTGCTGGAAGAGGAGGAGGAGGAGCCCGGGAGCCACTGGACGGTGAGGGAGGGCCACTCGAGCGGGTGGGAGATGACGAGGTCGTAGAGGAAAGCCGTGTTCATCTTCCACACACGGTAGTCCTCCTCCGCCCCCACGGCCGATCCTCCCTCGGCATCCGCCGCCGCCTCCATTTCTCTCCCGCCAAAAACAAATGGCGATGGTGGGCGATCGGGAGAGCTCAGCACTTCCTTTATCGCCTACTTCGGATCTCCTCTCATGTTTACGCGAAATGTGGGACCTCGCGAACGATGGATAATAAACAGACGGTGATCATGCAGCGAGGTAGATCAAGTAACGGTAGATGATTACTAAGGAAAAAAATATTATTCACTAACGTTTATACGAGATCCATTTAACTGTTCGGCTCAATATAAAAAAGTTAATTTCACTAATTCTTTTTAATTTTAATACTGATACTTTTAAAAATATTAATTTTCGCCAATTTTATATTCTTCTAAACTTATAAATGCCTCAGATTTATCATTATTTTAAATTTTAATTATTTAATTATTTATTAATTTATATAATACAATAATAATTCTTATTTAATTTCCTATCAATATCTCAATTTATGGTCATCGGCGAAATAGTGAAAGTTTGAAAATTTTAATGAGAATTTAAGTAATTTTGAAATTTTAGAGATCCTTTTTGAAAAATAAGTAAACTTTTGGGCAGATCAATTTTAGGGATCGTCGCGTTCGAAGCCTTCTCTGCCCCCAGAGAGACTCCCCCGCATCAATCTCCGGCCAGGTAGGCCGCCGAAAGGAGCAATTCCCTCGACTTACATGAGAAGGTCGAATTCCTTCGGATTGACTTCCCTTCCACTAGCCCAATGCCGTCGGTGTTGGGAGCCACCGTAGGCGACACAGGTGGACTTTCCTGCCGTAAGAAATCATGGATGCGATCGCCCTCGAAGGTAAAGGTCTCTACTTTTTTGCCTGTCTTGGAGAAGTTTTTGTGATCAACATTTCCTCGTATAATCAAACTTGCCATCGCCTTTGTCTATGAATTCAATTGCCAAGATTTTTTTTCTTAGCCAACTACTAAAGCTAAGCTGCGAGGATTCAGTAATATATACAAATTTTAGACAAAAGAAAGGGATTCAATTAACCGAGTTCATGAAAATATGTTGAATGTTTGATTAATGTGGTTCTAATTTGTTATTAGTTTCTTCTAAACTATTTTAGGTGGCTTTTATCTTTTCATTTTTGTCAATTTTCTACTGTTGTTATTAATATATTTAAGTACATTGTGCTGTTTTTTTGCTCTAACGAATAGATACATAGAATTTAAAGAATCAAGAGAAATTTAAAAAAAAAAACAAAAGATTAAGGAGGAATAAGATTGAGAGGTCAGGGGCATAATTTTAAAAAGTGTACTAAACACTAGCCTAGGTGATTTTACCAAGGGGTCGATTCATCTAGCGGTTATGTTGGTTCTTGCTAGGTGGCCCTTTTAAAAATGGTCTGAGTGGACCGCTTAGGCAATACAAGTGAGTCTAAGAAAAATACATGTGTTGTAGCATAACATGAATTATAAATTAGTTGTGGTTTCTTGCAATTTTGGTCGATGATACAATAATGATAATTAAGTCTTATCCCACTAAGTAGAGTTGGTTATATGAATCTTTTTATGTCATTAGGCTCTATCCCCTATTTATATCATCATCTATATTTAAATAAATTTTATCTTGTTGTATTGTTGCTAACCAAGTCTTTTTTTGACGTTCTCGTTTAATGTGTGTATAGTGCTAAATATGCAAGAATTCACATTGCAAGGTCCGACTGTAACGTATCTGCAAGGACCACTACATCTCCATGAGAACTTGGGTGTAGTGTTAAATATGCAAGAGTTCTTTTACCATATGCTAGATAAGAATAAATATGATAGGAAAACTAATAATCTAAGCTTTGAATCATAGAACATAGGAACTCTCACTAGTAAATCAGTAGAGATAGTAGATAAGATAATTAGGAGAAGAATTAGTATTTTGTGTGTATAAGAAACAAAATGAGTAGGCGAGAAGACAAAGATTATAGATAGCACGAGTTTCAAATTATGACACACAGGAAAGAGTAAAGCAAGAAATGAAATGAGTATTGTTGTAGAGAGTTCGTTAAAGGATGAAGTTGTAATAGTAGTTAGAAAATGGGATAAAATTATAGCCTTTAAGATAATAGTTGCGAAAGAAACTATGAACATAATTAGTATATATACACCGTAAGTAGGATTAGATGAAGCAACCAAATCAAGGTTTTGAGACGATTTAAATGAAATATTACAAAACATTCCGCCAAATGAAATGATTTTAATTGGAGGTGATCTAAATGGATATGTCGGAGTGAAAAATGAAAAATATAAGAGGATATATGGGGGTTATGAGTTTGGAACGAGAAATTAGGAAGGGAAAACTATATTAGATTTTGCAATATCATATGATTTTTTATTTGCTAATACATTTTTTTATGAAAAAAGAAGAACTCACGTTCAAAAGTGAGAATAATAAATCACAAATTGACTTTCTTATGGTTAGGAAGAAGGATAGAAAGATTTGTAAGGATTGTAAGGCCATCCCTAGAGAAAGCTTAACTACCCAATATAGGTTAGTATTGTTAGTATACACCTCAAACATAGCATCAATGGAAAGAAAATATATACGACTTTTAAAATTAAGTGGTGGAAGTTAAAGGATGGGAAACAAAATATATTTAAGGAGAATGTATGGCTGAGACATCAGTCGACTGGTGCAAGAGCCGTTAGCAAAATCACGGATTCTGTGGAGTGTCGTTGGGTGTGTCCAACGGTACACCAATCGACTGATTGATACACCAGTCGATTGGTAATGGAAAAATCAGCCTATGTGTTTTCCCCAAGCTCTATATAATGGAGTTTAAGGTGACTGCTTGGGTGATGAAATTAGACTTGGTTAAAGTTTAATTAGAGTCTCTAAGTTCCCGTGTGATCCAAGCGTCTTGATCGAGTTGTGGTGAGGTTTTTCCACCGACAATGAGGCTTGAGCTAGTCGGAGGTTCCGGGGACTAATCCACCGACGGATAGAGATTGTCCACCTTATGAACAGTTGTGGAGTAGGAGCATTAATCTCTGAACCACGTAAATTGACGTGTCATTGTGGTTTGCTTGTTTTCTTTCTTGTCTTTAGGTTTTGTATTCGTATTAATTTTGTATTTCCACTGTGCATTAATGGATAGATAGGAAAGCGAACGTTTGGGGTGATCGTCTATTCAACTCCCCTTCTAGCCGGCCTAAGATCCTCAACAAATGGTATCAGAGCGAGGTCACACTTCATTGGACTAACCGCCGAGAAGAGCAACTTTCAAGGATGACCGGCTTGATTGAACCTCCAAAGTATGAAGGAGGAATGGGATATCACATTTTGGATGATGAAGATGAAGGTCTTCTTCGAAACGGATTGGGACACCATGATGGTTGTCAAGGAGCCGTTCGAAGTCCCAAGAGATAAGAAAGGGAAGAAATTTCGACCACGTTATTGGACGGAAGAGCAAACCTCATGATCAAAGGCAGATGGAAAGGTAATATCAATATTAAGTGATATTTTGCCTAATGATATGATGAAAAGTGTAGGTGAGTACGAGAATACTCATGAGTTATGGAGCAAGGTAAAGATAGTTATAGGGGAAGAACCTAAGCCTATACAAGAAGAAGAAAAGTCCGAAGAAAGGAACATAGTGATTTAAGTGGAGGAGGAGCAACCGGAAGTTGACTCATATTCAACATCCGAGGAGGAGAAGGATGAGGAAATGCTATTCACAAGTGTGGATGAGGAAACATCATCAAAGGTTGAAGAAAAAGTCAAGACGGATGAAGAAGAGTAGTCAACCTAGCTAGCACTTCCACCGAAGTAAAGTCAATGGACCACATTATTTGATTCGGGTGCAATGAGAAGGGATATTACAAGAGTAGGTCTCCTATGGGTAAGAAGAAGGTAAATCTAAACCCATTCAAGTTGTTTTAGATACTAATGTGGGTTGTAGGAATGACGAAGCCAAGAAGAAGAGAATGCACATTGTTGCTTCACGTGTGAGGAGAGAAGTCATTACCACACCAAGTGCCCTAAGAAGAGGGAAATCAAGAAGCTATCGCATTTGAAGAAATGGGAGAAGAAGAGAAACTCAAGTCGAGGGGGAGCTTCGAGGATACGAGAGGTATACTCTAATTTGAATTGTAATTTAAATTGTTATTTTCCCATGTATGGTAGGATTGATAATAATTATCATCATTTAGCATTGAAAATTTTTAGCTTTAGGTATTATGATAGAACTAGGGTAAATTTTGGAATTAACACTAAGCTACCTATGTATGATAGACCTAGACAAGTTAGATTCTCATTACTTAAGGAGAAGAAGGTAATGGAGAACCTAGGTAAAAATCCTAAGAAGGGGAGATATATGCCTAGAAAGATGGGTAGGCCTAGGAATGTCCAAAGTGGACAACAAGAGTATATAATTAGGAGTCTAGAGAAGGAGAATCAAGCTTTGAAGGCAAAGCTTGATGATTTGGAGATAATCCTGAAAAGATTTAATGTTGGATCTAAAGGTTTAGGTATGCTGTTAGGTAGTCAAAGATCTAACAATGATAGATCGGGTTTGGGATACCGATCTAGTTGTTCTCCAAGGCCAAAAAGAGATCATATGCTAGGGTGGCAAATGATAAAGGCAAGGGAGAGTCATCCAAGACCAATGAGAAGAAATATGCAAGGTTGCATATAATTATGAAATCATCTAAGGAGCATCATTGTGGTTTAGCCACAATAGATGAGTCACCTAGGGAGGTGGGTTAAGCACTAGGGAGAGCTCAAAGAGTCAATTTGGGATCCATGGCTAATAGATCTCAAGTGGACATTGGTTAAGATTGTAGATGGATTATGAAATGTGGCAACTGGTTTGGAGACGGACTTGAGTCCCAAATCTAAAGAATTGACACAATTAAGATGATTTTCATGCAAGAAATATGATATGGAGTTCATATTGCATGATAATTGATTTTGAATGTATAGATGTCATATAAACTAATGCTAGGGATACATTGAGGATAAGTATGAGCAGATGCATCAAGAAGAAGCCAAAACTAGGATTTAGGTCAAGATTCAATTGAACCATTTAGATAATTTTGAATTTTGTGTCAATCTTGGGATTCATGATAGATGTATTTTTCCAAGTAGACACGGGTAAAACTGACATCTCCACAAAATTTGAGAATTTTTGGATGAATTTTTAGTGCATTTATGAAGTTGGATTCAGAATACAGTTTGGGCTAAAAAAGTGTGTCAGTCGACTGATGCAGATACCAGTCGATCGGTAACAGTGTTTATCGCGCACAGAATAGTTCTGTGAGATTATTTTGATAAGGGCAATCGAATGATACAGTCTGAAATTATTTTTCAGCATTGGGTTTGACTGGGACAACTCGTATAGGTCTATGAGATCTTTGGGGGATAAATACAAGTTTGGATGCTCAAGTTTCGACAATTGGGATATTGTGGGAAACTTTTTGGTATTAGGCAAAGAGGGAGAAGTAATGTTTAAGTGGAAACCCTTAAATACCTTTGTGGTAAAATTCTTAGCTCAATGGGGAGCTTAGGTGTAGGGGGAGATAGGTTCCAATGCATGTTGCATATTTCATTAGCATGGTTGATTACTATTATGTTTTTCCTAACTTAATGTATTGTTAAATATCAAAAAAGGGGAGATTGTTGGAAACAATCCTGAGGGTCCGGTGTGACCATGAGTTTTGATGTTTAGGCAAAGAGTTTAAGTTAGGTTTACTCTTGTATTTGATATGTGTATTTAAGTTGTGCATGTTTGCAGGATACATATATGACTTAGCTTGATGACTTTGGGTCTAGTGAAGGATAAAACATCTAAGGAACCGTGGACAAGGTAACAATGATAAGCCAAGGGAAGCACACTTCGAGGCATACGCGAAGGATGACATTGGGACAAGCCGCGAGTTTGAATGCATCCGAGGGACGAGAGCCAAAAGAAGGAGACTTGAAGGCAAGAGGTCAAGGCTGCTAGGAAGAGTCAAGTGAGTCGCAAGGGTCTGAGTGCGAGAGAAATGTACTCGTGAAGTGAAACCCAAGTTTAGGGTTTTACCAGTCGATTGATGTCTGACCAGTCGATTAGGGCAGGGCACAGAATGTTTCTATGCCCGACGGCTGAGACATCAGTCGACTAGTGCAAGAACCTTTGGCAGAATCTGTGAAGTGCCGTTGGGTGTGTCCAACGGTACACCAGTCGACTGACGGAGAACCGGTCGATTGGTAACGAGAAAATCAACCTATGTGTTTTCTCCAGTGTCTCTATAATGAAACTTGTGGTGGTTGGCTTGAGTGACGAAATTAGACTTGGTTAAAGCCTAATTAGAGTCTCTAAGTTCTCGTGTGATCCAAGTGTCTTGATCGAGTTGCAGTGAAGTTTCTCCACCAACAAGGAGGCTTGAGCTAGCCGGAGGTTCTAGGGACTAATCCATCGAGGATCGTCTACCTTACGGACAACCATAGAGTAGGAGCCATAATCTTCGAACCACATAAATCGACATGTCATTGTGGTTTGCTTTTTTTTTTTTTTGTCTTTAGGTTTTGTATTCGTATTAGTTTTGTATTTTCACTACGCACTAACGAATACGTAGGAAAGTGAACGTTTGGGGTGATTGTCTATTCAACCCCTTCTAGTCGATCCAAGATCTTGAACAATAGTATCAAAGTTGAAAATAGTAGTTAAGAGTGTACTCAGTGAGTCAAAGAGATACCATATTCGATAGGTAAAGAAGAACGGACAGCCAGATAGAGCAAGGGCTTGGGGTTTAGGTTTCCTGTCTAAATGTCCTCACATACACCACTAAGTAAGGAATCTTGATGGTGGAATAAGAAAGTACAAGAAAAAGTAGAAGAAGTGCAAGAAAAATGAATAGCTTATAAGGAATTATATATTTGTAAAAACTAGACAAACTTAAAAAAATATACAATAGCAAAGAAAGAAAGTTAAGAAAGTAATGAATGAAGCAAAAAAATGAAACTTTTGAATGATTATATCAAAAATTGGATACAAAAGAAGGGAAAAGAGATATTTATAGAATAACTAAACTAAGAGAAAGGTAGACAAAAGATCTTATCCAAATAAAATATATTAAAAATGAATGTAATAAAGTACCAGGAAACGATGGAGAAATAAAAGAGCGGTGGTAGAGGTATTTTCATCAACTTTTTAATGAATGTTTAGGAGATCAACTTAAGTTAGGTAATTTAAGTAGGTCAAATGAGTATAGAAATTTATATTTTTTATCGTAGAATTCAAACTTCAGAAGTAGAACAAACTTTAAATGAGATACACAATGTAAAAACCATTGGACCAGATAATATTTCTATAGAAATATGAAAGTGCTTAGCGAAACAGGGTATTAAATGACTTACAAAATTATTTAACATGATATTGAAAATGAAAAAATATTTGATCAATGAAAGATAAGTACTCTAGTTCCCTTATATAAGAACAGAGGAGACATATAAAATTCTGGAAACTATAGGGGTATTAAACTAATGAGTCATACCATGAAACTTAGGGAAAAAGTAATAAAAAAAGATTAAGGAAGGAAACCTCAATGACTGAAAATCAATTTGGTTCATGCTTGGAAAGTCGACAATAAAAGATATATATCTTCTTAGACAATTAGTTGATAAATATTGGGAGCAAAAACAAGATCTACACATGGTATTCATTGACATAGAAAAGTTTATGATATAGTCCTAAGAGAAATTATATGGAGAATTCTAGAAAAGATAGATGTTAGCGTAACATATATTGAACTAGCTTGCTTGCTTCGGAGCTAGAAGGGGAGGTGAATAGCTCGCTCACTTTAAATGACATTGATTTGCAGCGGAATACTTGAAGCAAGCTCCTCCAATGCTAATAAAATGGATTTACTTAGTATCCACCTCAAACGAGGTAACTAATTCAAAGATCCGACCCTCTCTCACACATCACTATGAAAACACTCCTCGTAAACAATCTGGAGGCGAAGAAGTCTTGTACAAGCTCACACAAAAAAGATACAAGAAGAGAAAGATACAAGCTTAACACAAATGAAATCTTACAAGGTTTACAATGATGAAACCCTAGCTTGCTCTCTTCTTACTTGTAGACACCTTTTGATCAACTTGGAAATGTAGCAACACTTCTCTTTAAGTCTCTAAGAATCTGGTGTGTGTCGGTGAGAAATGTGGACGAGAGAGTTTTTCAAACAGTGTCGAGCAAAAACTCTTTTATAGGGCTCTTCTGGCGCCTTAATCAATTAAGAATCTTCTTAATCGACTAGCGCAATCACGATGTCAACAATCTGCTCAGAACGGTTATATTTTTGAACCTTAAGTGATTACCTTAATCGCTTAAACATGGCGTAATCGATTACCATAATCGATTATGCTCCCTTCTGTTCAATCGTGAGAGGGCCGTAAGCGATTAAGCTTCCCTGCTTAATCGCTTTCCGCAGCTTCTATTTCAAATAGAAAGCTTCTTAAGCGATTGCCCTAATCGTTTAAGATGTGCCTAATCGATTAGGCACCTCTCTGTATACTCGCAAAAACTGGCTTAATCGATTATTCTAATCGATTAAGTATACCGTAATCGATTACCCTAATTGATTACGACCCTTTCTGTTTCCTCACGGAGAGATCCTTAAGCGATCACCCTGATCGCTTAAGGCCTGCTGACTTGCTTACTCTAAGTGATTCAGCAACCTTAGCTCCTAAACTCGAGTCCTAAGATTCCTTACCCAACATCCAGTCAACCTTGACCTGTTGGGACTTTCTTGTGCCTAGCATTCGGCCAACCTTGACCTGCTGGGACTTCTCCATCAAGTGTCTGATCAATCCTTTGACCCACTTGACTTTTCTCCCCATGATGTCTGGTCAATCTTCACCCACTTGGACTTATCGTACACTAGATGTCCATCAGCCTTTACCCACCTGGATTTTTCTCCCTATGCCAAGTGTTCGATCAACTTTGACCCACTTGGACTTACCGTCTCGTGCCAAGTGTCCTGTTCTCCATGACTACTTGGACTTCCAAACACCATGTGCTCGGTCAACCTTGACCCACCTGAATTTCCACATGCCTGACTTCACTCACCAGGATTTTTCACCACCTGGCTTCACTCACCAGAATTTCCCTCTGCCTACCTTCACTCACTAGGGCTTTTCACCTGGCTTCACTCACCAAGATTTTTTCTCTGCTTAGCTTCACTCACTAGGGCTTTTCACTTAGCTTCATTCACATGACATTTCCCATCTGCCTAGCTTCACTCACTAGGTTTTTTCAACTGTCTAACTTTACTCACCAGGACTTTTTTACTGCCTAATTTCACTCACTAGGACTTTCCATCTTCTGCCAACCTTCCCGTTGGATTTGTCCTTGTATAACCTCCAGTTAGGACTTCTTAGTCAAGTATCCGGTCAACTTTGACCTACTTGACTTCTGGTCAAACTTTGAACATTAATTTCCATATGGACAATTGCACCTGCAATCTTCATTTAATGTCAAACATCAAGACTTAAGCATCACGACTCAAACTTAGTCAACTTGGTCAACCTTGACTCAAGGGAAATTGACAAATTGTACCAACAAGAATTTCAGATATAGTAACTGAAGCATTACCAATAAAGATAAGAGTTACATTAAGGATCAGCTCTAAGTCCGTATCTTTTTATACTAATTATGGGCGAACTCAGTGCACACATTCAAGACACAGTAACAGATGATATTGTTTTAGTAGATGAAACACGTGAAGAAGTAAATGCTAAACTATAATCTCGGCGGTAGACACTATAAGGGACAAGTTTTAGGCTTAGTAGAAGAATATATGAAATTTAAGTTTAGCAATATTAAACGTAATAAAACAATTGTTAAGATAGGAGATCTCCAAAATCGAGAGTTTAAAATATTTAGGATCATTTTTGTAAAACGATAGAGGGATTGAGAGAGATGTCTTACATATAATACAACCAGGTTGGTTGAAATGAAGGAAAGTGTCGGGTGTCTTTAAAACTTAAAGGAAAGTTCTACAAAACTGTAATTAAACATGCTATGTTATATGGAGTTGAATGTTAGGCTACGACTCGAGCGCATGAGCAGAAGATGAGAGTTGCAGAGCTGAGGATATTAGGATGGATATATGGATATACAAGGATGAACAGAATAAGAAATGAGAGCATTAGAGAGAAAGTCGAAGTTGTATCTATTGAGAGAAAACTTCGAGAGACACGTTTAAGATGGTACGGACATGTACTTAGACGACCAATAAATGCTTTAGTTAAGCGATGTGAAACTATGACAAACACGCATATCAAACAAGAAAGAGGAAGACAACAAAATATTTGGTTAGCAACAATAAAACAAGATAAAATTTATTTAAGTATAGATGATGATATAGTGGGAGATAGAGCTCAATGACATAAAAAGATCCATATAACTGACTCCACCTAATGGGATAAGACTTGGTTGTTATTATTGTCCATGTGCGTATTTATCATAGTTTCACATCATTTAACTAAAGCATTTATTGAGCATTTAAATATATGATAGTATCATCTTAAATATGTCTCTCGGAGTTTTCCCTTAATAGATGCAGCTCGAACTTTCTCTCTAATGCTCTCATTTCATATTTTGTCTATCCTCGTATCTCCACACATCCATTTTAATATCGTCATCTCCACAACTTTTATTTTCTTCTCATGTGCTTGAGTCATAGCCCAACATTCAGCGCCATATAACATAGCAACTGTAACCGTTGTTTAGAGGTATTTTACGATTACATAAAACACCTGACGTTCTCATTCATTTCAACTATCTTGCTTGTATTATATGTAAGACATCTTTCTCAATTCCTCTATTATTTTACAAAAATGATCATAAATATTTAAAGCTCTTAGTATCAGATTACTCGTTATAGTCTATCTTAACAATTGTCTCATTATATCTAATATTGCTAAATTTAAATTATATATATATATATATGTTCTATTTTTATTTTACTAACTCTAAAATCTTTCACTTCTAGTATTTGCGGCCCAGATTCTAGTTTAATATTTACTTTTCATGTGTCTCATCTACCAAAATAATATCATCTATAAACAACATACACTACGATACTTTGTGTTGAATGTGTCCAATGAGTTCGTCCATTATTAGTATAAAAAGATAGGAACTTAGAACTAATTTTTAATGTAACTCTATTTTTATTGAAAATGCTTCACTTAATCCGCCTCTATGGTCGTTATATTTTCATACATATCTTTAATTAGTTATACTAACACCTCTCTTTTCTAGAATTCTTCATATATTGATTTTATCAAAAACTTTTTCTAAATCAATGAATACCATGCGTAGATTTTTCTTTTTTTCTTGATACTTTTCAATTATTGCCTTATAAGATATATAACTTCTATTGTTAACCTTCCAAGTATGAATCTAAATTGATTTTCAGTCACTGTAGTCTCCTTCTTAATCTTTTTTCTATTATTCTTTTTCATAGTTTCATAATATGATTCATTACTTTAATACTCTTATAGTTTGTACAATTTTGTATGGCTCCCTCCTTGTATAAGGAAATTATAGTACTTAACCTTTATTGATCAGATATTTTTTTTCATTCTCAATATTATGTTAAATAATTTTGTAAGTCATTTAATATATTATTTCTCTAAGCGCTTTTATACGTTTATTGAAATATCATTTAACCCAACGACTTTTCCATTTTATATCTCATTTAAAGCTTGTTTTTCTTTTTAAATTTGAATTTTATGATAAAAATTTAAATTTCTACTCATTTAATCTACTTAAATTATCTAAGTTAAGTTGGTCACCTAAACTTTTATTAAAAAGCTAATGAAAACATTTCTTCTACCGCCCTTTTGTTTCTCCATTATTTACTAGAACTCACTTTAGATATTCTATAAATGTCTTTTTCTTTTATATTCAATTTTTGATATAATTGTTCAAAAGTTTTATTCTTTACTTCATTCATTATTATTTTCTTAGTCTCTTTCTTGACTATTGTATATTTTTTAAAAATATTTTCTTATTTTTATAAATATATAATTTCTTATACGTCGGTCATTTTTCTAATGTGAGATGATTTTTTTTTTTGGTTTTCTGTGTGATATGCAACTTATTTATTTGTTTTGATTGGTCAAGGATACTACTTTTTATATATATATATATATATATATATTAGCCATTCTTAATATAATTTACTTCTCCTCCCTATTTTAGTATTGTTTTAATGCCTACCATTTAGGCTTTTGCCTTGGGTCCAAGCGTTAGCCAATGGGTCGACCTTCTACGCCTTAGAACCGCTTTTTATTATCTTCATTAGGAGAATTGGTAGGATTTGATTGAAGGACCGTTTCTCATAATAAATGTCAAATATAAAATAGTAGCATTATAATAATAAAAGTCCTAAATAAAATAATAGCTCTATATAATAAACAATTGGAGAAAATGCAACTCATCAATGTAAAGAATTATAAACATAAACAAAAAAGCTAAAATGTATTTTGGAAGGAGATTCAAGAAATGGCTAGTCAATAAATGGAATGAGACATTAGAACATTAGCACCAATTAAATACAAAAATAAATGGAGGAATGTGTAGGGTGAAAAAATAAAGAGAGAACAGCAAAGCTGCCCACAATTTTATGAAACTTAAAATATTATTTATTAATTACATGGCATGGTATACAAAATAGAATGAAGAGTTAATATATTCTTACACATTATAAAAAGGATAAAAAATAATGTAAATAATTGATTAGTTTCCATATTATGTAGATATTGAATGGAAGCTATCGAATGTACAATCAATTGCACGTTATGGTATGGAAATTTTCTAAATTGTTTTGGTATGGAAATTTTCTAAATTGTTTTGGTATGGAAATTTTCTAAATTGTTTTAAAAATAACCGTCTGTAATGTGAATTTCTTGCATTCAATCTTATGTTTTTTCAATAAACTAAATTGCACAGTTTTTATGAGAAACTTTTACGTTTGGCTCGCTAAAAACTTCATAGAATGATGAGGCGAGTAGAACACAAATGATGAATTTTGATTAGCTATTTGTATCGAGGAAAAATGACTTATGTGGAAAAAAAAGCAGAAGTAATTTCATTGATGTATGCTTGTCAAATTCATGTTTCCACACCATCTTTAAAAAAGGAGAAGATATTTACTTAGTATCCTTTATCATAAATGCCTTCACGTTTCAGAAAATCTATATAAATATATTACCAAACATATTAGCATTAAGTTTTTAGTAGTCTCTATCTCTATAACCAGGCTCTTAGTTAGGAATGAAAATGAATTCTTCTGAGATTTCTCTGTAAATATGTATATGCACAGGCATATCGTGCTTTATTTTATATTTATATTAGAAATCCTTCAATTCTTTGCATATGAGAATTTAATCATGTAACATGAGGGCATGCACGTCTAGAGAACAACTTCAGTGGACATTGCTGGTGAAACCTATAGGAAAGCATAAACTTTCTTTCACTGTAGGATATAGCGAGATGCTTCAGAAGTTTGCTGCTCTTTCTATTTCAGTTTCATGAGTCATGGAAAGTGAGGGCCAATTCTCTACATTAATTGCGACAAATAATATTATAATATTTAAAATTTCACATAAATGTTCTAACGCATGGTTCCTAAGAGTCGCTGCGTCTACTAGGCCCCATAGACACGTGTTCGAGTACATATCACCTTCTTCTTTTTTACTTGCTTCCTTTCTTAGCCTAGAGGACCGAGAGTACATGTCACCGCCTTCGCGGTCTTTATTTATAGCCTTTGCTATCTCCTGACTTGTTCATAAAATCCTCTTGTTGCAAGCTTTCATTTTCCTATACTAGAATTTTTCATGGGGTTTCAAGGTCCGCCTCCATTCCTTCCAAATGAGAGTGCAGATGTCCATTTCCAGAGTATGTTTCAACCTTTTGAACAACCGAGGCAACAAGAAGTCTTTCCATCCTCTTCTGCGCCAGCCTTTCATCCAACACCGTATTTACTCGATCAATCTCTCTTGCTTGATATGACAATTTCCGTAGCATCGCTAATGCAGACATATCAAGGAGAAATGCACCAATTTGTCCAGTTACAGGTAGATTATTGGTTTGTCTACATAGAAGAGTTGTATCCGATTATGCTCTAATCAAATCGCTTTATTTTATTTTTTGTTGAAACACATTGGCTGATGCTCATTTTTAAGTTTCTATCATGAAAATCAGAATCAGCGGCTCGTGCAGACGCTTCTTGAGCAGAGGAATCAGCATGTGGAATCTCTTTTGAATAATTTTCAAGCAAAGGTTGCAGTGCTACTTAAGGCAAAAGACGACGAGCTCACAATTGCGATGATGAGACAGCAAGAATTACAAGAGAAGCTGAAGACTGCTGAGGAGTCCAAAGCGATGTGGGAAAGTATTGCAAAGCAAAATGAGGCCCAGATTTTGTCTCTCAGGACTGTGCTTCAGCAGATACAACAACCTCAATTCTCTACGAATTCGGGAGGCGCGCCAATTAGCATCAGTTCCAACTCACGGATGGAAGTAAAAAAAGAAATGAAGCCAACAAAGGATGGCAATGACAAGATCATTCTTCCATGCAAGTGTTGTGGCTCTCGCAATGCATGCCAACTGCTCCTCCCTTGTCGCCATCTTTGTACATGCAAACAATGCACAGATTCCCTCACCGCATGCCCTGTTTGCAGCTCTAAGATAGCAGTTAATTCGAAGGTCCTCTTGTGAGGCTGCATCACCTGCTCATGAAGAAACAACAAATAACGATGTCCAATCTCGCGCTTTAAGTTAGCCTTCATTGTTTTATGCACTATGTTTCCTTTCCTTCCTGTTCTCTGAACAAATGTTTTTTCAATATCGAACTTATGGTTTCCTGTAGATCTATATCATTGCTGAAGTTGATATAATCCTTATTTCGATCATACCTCAAATCCACTCGGTTTCATTGAGATCTCTCTTTTGGTTTTGGTATATGCCATTGTTGGATTGAAGTGTAAAGAGATTGGATTGGACCTTTAGTCCATGAAAAAGCAGAAACAACCTAAACAAGTTCTACCTTTTTTGCTATGAGCAAAACTGAGTTCAGTTTTGGCTTATTTCTTTTCATCCAGTTGGATGCTTGTGTCTGGTTGCATCTCTCTCTTCTCTGAGTTGAGTAGAAGACAAACTTCCTTGTGGGTTAAAGTTTTGAAAGATGTAACTCAAAGTCGAAGCTTTGGATGCGGCAAACTGCCTGTGTCGGCGGGTAGTGGTTTTTGAAGTGGATCGGTCGGCGAACTTAGTGTTACGCGGTAGGATTACAAGGCATATGGCAACTCCTCGACTCAATTGGATTTTGTTGTCAAGTTAGTTGTAGGCTAACTTTTTAGTTTCTAAAAACAAATTGACTATATGGGGTACTCTCTTCTCGCGGCAACTCCCTTACGTGCCAGAGGTATGAGTTTGCGGAAGTAGTCTCGTGTGCTACTACTCGCGCATCGTAGCTTTAATCATGTTTTTTTTTCTTTGAAAATTTTTAGTCGAAACTATTATAATAGTGTTAGGGCAATTCTAACTAATGTGGGAGTAATTTTGATGATAGTCTTAGCAATTTTGTGTTCAATGTTGAGGTAATTTTGACTATAAAGAAGGATACTTATGGAATGAAAGATATTTATGGAATACAAATTTAGCAGGTGCATCATTTTAATATTTTTTAATATAGTGAAAATAGAAATAATAATTTAAAAGTTTAAATTAAAGAGTTTTAAAAGCTTCCTTAAGAAAATTTGTATTATTAAACTAATTTATAACATCATCGATACTTAACAAAACTAATAATAATTATTATTATTTTCTTTTATTATTTCTCTAAATTGGATTCTAATGATAAAATAATTATTTTACCAGCTACGACTTTGATTACGAGAGGCTTCCCCCATTATCGTAGTCAAAATCGTAGTGATGGTCGTGTCTCTTGCAGTCCCCCCGGGTACTATATAAAGGCCAGCTCGGCCAACCGTCGTGCCTCCATCGGCGCTTTAAGTTTCTCCGTCGATTCGTTCGAACCCCCGTCGCTAGGGTTTCCGTTTCCTTCTCCGACGACGATCGCTTCCTCCTTCGATTCGAGCGTTTTCCGATGGACACGGACAAGAAGATCATCCTGTTGAGCTCCGAGGGCGACGCGTTTGAGGTGGACACCGCGGTGGCCATGGCGTCGCAGACCATCAAGCACATGATCGAGGACAGATGCACAGAGGGCGGGATCCCCCTCCCCAACGTCACCTCCAGGATCCTTGCCAAGGTCCTTGAGTACTGCAAGATGCACGTCAATGACTACTCCGTGCTTTCCGACGACGTCACCAAGCTCGTCCCCGAAGAACTCACTGCTTGGGATGCCGAATTCGTTAGCGTCGACCAGGAAACCCTATTCAGTATTATCTTGGTAAGATTCGACACTTCTCTGATCACTTCCCCCTTTCTAATTGATTCGTTCCCTAATTATCTTTTTGCTTGGCAAAGATTTTGTTGTGGGCTAATCTTTTTTTGATCATTCTGGAAAACAATTTAACCCTTTTAATTGTGTTTTCGGGCAATGGTTGTTGAATTTAGTGCTGGAGCGAAACCTTTGCATTCATTACATCAAGAATGATCTCGAACTCACCTTCATACAAACTCTTGGGGTTATATTCTTTGTGATATATCAGTAAGTATTAGATTCTTGCTGCAATTATATCAGTAAGTATTTAAGAAGCAGTGGAATTTCAGATTGTTGTGAAATTATGTATCATGGATTGAAAAGGGGAGACGGAGTAGAACAATGGGAAGCTGAAGTAGGAAAAGCAGGGGAACTATGTTCTTTGTCCAAATCTTGCCCTTTAGCTAAAATTATTCATTAAGTTCTTTGCTTCAAACGTAATTTTGTAGATTTAGTTTTGATAATGTGCCGTAAATCCTCTTTTGTATCATGGATTGAAAAGGGGAGACGGAGTAGAACAATGGGAAGCTGAAGTAGGAAAAGCAGGGGAACTATGTTCTTTGTCCAAATCTTGCCCTTTAGCTAAAATTATTCATTAAGTTCTTTGCTTCAAACGTAATTTTGTAGATTTAGTTTTGATAATGTGCCGTAAATCCTCTTTGATAGGTTACTCTGGTTTTATCAACATATGCATGAAACGATTGATATTGTTTCTATGACTGATCAACTTTTTCTAATGTATTATTCTATTCTGCTATCATAATTGGCACTGTTAATGTTCTTTTTGCATTCTAATTTCTAAGAGTTGATATAAGCATGAGTTTCTTTGGTAGCATGGAATGGATGAACTCTGAAAGCAAAGAGAGATGGAAGAGCTCTCAGATTAGTTAGTTCATCCATCCCTCTTATTGTAGATGTATTTCTTATGCTTTCCGATGATCTGGTGCTTTCAGGCTGCAAACTACTTGCACATCCAGAGGCTGCTGGATCTGGCATGCCAATCTGTGGCTAACATGATCAGGGGCCAGACTACTGAAGAGATCCGCAAGATATTCAACATCAAGAACGACTTCGACCCGGAGGAAGAGGAAGAGATTCGCAAGGAGAATGAGTGGGCCTTCATGTAACTCTTTGTCGATGCATCTGCTTCGTCCTTTAAACTCTCTGACAATCGAATAGTATACACACTAGTCATGTTGAGATCTAGATTCAGTATTCCTTCGAATACATATCAAAAGAACTGAACCTTCTTCTTAGATATCTGCTTGTGAATCATTTTGTTGATTGGATATATGTTTTTCTGAAAATGTAGACATGTGGCGTCTATTTTACTACCTTCTGTACTCGATATGTTCTTTGCTTTAAAGCACCAGGTATGGTGAGCTTTGTGCTTGCACTCTTTTACAACATCTTTATGCATGAAACTCCTGTCATTGTAGGATCTCGAAAAAAAAATGATCATACTGGAGCAAAAAGATGATTATATAACCCCTCCATTGTTGACCACATAGAGCGACCTCCTATTGCCGGTCACAAAAGCATATGCTAACAATTTTATTATTTTATATATTATTTTTAAAATTTTTTAAAAATATTTAAGAAAATTATTGAATTTGTCATTATATTTCTAGCCAAAAGGTTATTCATCAAGGAATTGACATGATAAAATTCATATTATCATTTAAAATTAGTTAATTCAAGGTATTTTAAAATTTTCAAAGTTTAAAAATAATTTAAAGAAATATGTAAATTTTGAAAAGTTGTGATTAATTTTTTTTATAATATTTAGAAGATAAGTTCTAGAAAAAAAAACATAGAAGGTAATTGCTCGATTTAGATTTTATTTTAATTATATATATATATATTATAATAATAATAATAATAATAATAATAATAATAATAAAAAATTATAGGATTGAAGGAACAATAGATTACTAATAAATTATTTTTTAAAAAAAAATTGGTCCGTCTTGTCCAATTCTAGGGTTTTTTCAGCTGCCCTATAAATACCGAATTAACTTCGGTTCCATTTCTCTCGCTCGTTGAAAGGTTCTGATCTCTTCGAGCGGCGGCTTACCTCGGTCGGAAAATGAGTCGTGGCAGCGGAGGGTCGACGGCCGCAGCCGGGAAGGGCGGGAAGAAGAAAGGTTCCACCTTCGTCATCGACTGCGCTAAGCCGGTGGATGACAAGATAATGGACATCGCCTCCCTGGAGAAGTTCCTCCAGGAGCGCATCAAGGTGAACGGAGGTAAGGCCGGCGCCCTTGGTGACGCCGTCACCGTCACCCGTGACAAGAGCAAGATCACCGTCACCTCCGAAGGGCCCTTCTCCAAGCGGTAACGATTATTCACATTTCACTCTATCTCTATGTTAAAGTCCACACCTTGCTCAGGATGATTTCCGTTTCAATTCGAGTCTTTTAGCTAACTTCTTCTTTTGTCTAATATCTTAGTATTCTTACAAAACAAAGAATGGTCTAATATCTTGCGTCTGTTAGATTATACTTTAGATGAGCATCTTGTTGAACATGGCTGCAAGGATGATAAGTTGGAGAAATTTGACTGTATAATATTCTCACTAATATTTTGTCCTGATCTGAATTAGACAGACAATATAATTCAGCTTTTTTTTTTAAAAAAAAAAAAGTTAGCACAGTTGTCATGATTGAAGGAGATAAAAGGGATCAAATGTCTTGCATTGCCTGAATGC
This sequence comes from Zingiber officinale, assembly GCF_018446385.1. Lineage (NCBI taxonomy): Eukaryota > Viridiplantae > Streptophyta > Magnoliopsida > Zingiberales > Zingiberaceae > Zingiber > Zingiber officinale. The sequence goes on from NC_055989.1 coordinate 145,169,447, forward strand.
ATTGTTTGTAAACAAGCATTATACGAAGGAACATGGATACTGAGATGTTGCTTATCAAACTTTTAGGCTAAGTTAGCACAATTGCCATGATTGAAGGAGATAAAGGGATTAAATGTCTTGCATTGCCTGAATGCATTGTTTGTAAACACGCATCGTACGAAGGAACATGGATACTGAGATGTTGTTTATCACACTTTTAGGCTATTATATGTTGTTTATAGGAACTGCTTAAAGGCCTGCATATTATATTGGATTAAGATTGTGGCTTCAAATGTTGTAAATGTGAATTTAGACATTAATTCGTTGTCCAAGTCTGGGAGTAGAATTTATAATTTTCCCCTGCTTTTGCTTCACTTCTTTGATGAAGTGATAGCATGTTTTGGCATATCATATTGACCAATTTGAGGAGAGTTAGTTATGAGCCCATGACAATACTTTTTATGTCGTATTCTGAACCAATAGTTGTTGTGTATGTTATCTGGGAATTTCTAGAAACTATGATTTATGCACCATTCCTTTTTTAGGGAGTTATGAAAAGAGGAAAAATAGTGTGAAGATAAAAAATATAGAGGTGGAAAATAGTATCTTGCTATTTACTTGGAAGAATAAAAATAAGATAGACCAACCATAATCCTATATTAGCCAATCTACTGGCATTCAATCCTACTTGTTGGAGGCTGCCTCATATGAGATGCCAATTCACTGAAGGTCGTTGGAGTTAATTTTGTGGGTGGTCAGCTAGTTCATCATTGTGGATGGCCCTACTGAATGTGCAAACACAAAAACTTGATCGCCCCATTTGTTTCCTAGCTTAGATTGGATCGAAAGTTATCCTTCTGCGCACCTCTCTTCTCTCAATTTTCTCTCCAAGTGAACATCTGTTTTCAATACATCTTTCACGTCTTCTCTATTAACATTATGCATTCTCCTAATTTTGTTCCCAAGTAAACAGGTCCCAAGTTTTGAATTTGAATAGATAATCCTGAAGGAGATTGGTTCTCAACTATGACGATCCAAAGTACTTCAGATTACTTATCCTATCAGTTCTTTTACCGTCTTAGCTATGTGCATTTGGGTATTTGATTGACTTGTAGGATTTTGTTGCCTTTACATCTCTCGGTGATGCTAAACACAGTTCGCCCAATTCCTAATTCTGGTTTGCAACTCGAAGCAACTTAACTTTGAGTGTGAATTGCATATGCACACTGAAAATTAAAAGCAACTTAGTTTGTTTGTTACCACTGAAAGGAATATTATTTCATGTAACATTTCGTTTAGTTTTATGTAATTATTGTATATGCCTGAATGACAGTTATGATGTCAAATTGCATATTTAGTTTCGAAGTTTTGGGTTCTCATTTCACAGTTTATGTCATCTCTGTCAATTACCTTTGCGATTGACACCTCTTGTCAATCTAAAATTCCTATGTTTATGCAGCAAACCCTGTTCTAGTTTTCAGCTTAACGAAACCTTTCTGCATCTGCCTCTGTTGTTGTAGATACTTGAAGTACCTAACAAAGAAGTTTTTGAAGAAACACAATGTGCGCGATTGGCTGCGAGTGATTGCTTCAAACAAGGACCGCAATGTTTACGAACTGCGGTACTTTAACATTGCAGAGAACGAAGGCGAGGACGAAGATTAATCTGCCATGTTATCTTTCCTCAAGTTTAGAAGATTTTTTGTTTGCTACTGTTTGTTTATGCTTAAACTTGAGTAAGCTTATCTTTGAATGAATGCTTAGTATTTCAATTTGACTCATCTCAATGTGTGAGCTTGTTGTTTAGATAAAAAAAATATTCTTCGATATGTGTGATGTGTGGTTTGTGGTTTGAAGAAGATTTTATAAATATGATAAAATTTATTTAAATATAATAAATGATTGAGTCAAATGATAAAAAGATATATAAGCGATTTTATTTAGTGGGAAAAAGACAATTGTTGTATTGAGTTTGTTAAAGAAGGTTATTTCAAAATTCAAATATTTATTTTATATTTTAAAAAATATGTTAAGATTTGATTTGATTTATTTATATTTAATTTTTAAGTTATGATATTTATAAAATCTAAAATTATAAATAATTATTTTAGATAAATTAATATTACTTTATGAAATTTGGAAATATTTAAATTAATATTTTATCATAATATATATCAATATTAAGGATAATTAATAATTTAATAATGGAGAGATAGTTAAATAGGCTGACTTGACCTGACATGTATGACTGAACTCCAACTAGGCTGGGTTGAGCCCGACAATACTTTCCCCGCAAGTCGGTTGAGTCTTAACTTGAACCCCAATCTATAGCCAAGTTGGTTGCACTCAGTATGGTCTAACTCCGACTGACTGACGATGTAGATTCATATCGAGCCATGAATCGAATTTGAAAATGTGAATGGAACATCTGCTGTCGGAACTACCGTCCAACCCGACCCGAAGACCTGATTGAACCGCTGACCCGATAACCTAACCGGTCGAGGTCGAACCAAAAGATGTCAGATATCTCTGCCCTATATAACGTACACAGCAAGGCAGGCGGCGGAACAGTGATCTCGCCTTCCCTCCCGTTCCTCTGCTCCAGGTGGTGGATTACGGTAACCTCGTCGCCGCTGTCCAGGAGTAGCATCGGAGACGGCTGCTTCGACTTCCCAATCCATTTTCTCTCCCCACTAAACTTCTGCTAGTTTTCTCGCCGGGTAGGGTGACAGAATTAGGGTTTAAGCTTTTCGGAAAGGGAAAGGCTCGGAAAGGGAAAGGGAAAGGCGCCGGAGTAGGAAATCCATGGGGAATCCGGATCTGTTGCTCTTCAATTCAATGTCGAAGCAGAAGGAGTTGTTCAGGCCTCTGGTCGAAGGACAAGCCTCCATGTACGTCTGCGGCATCACGCCTTACGATTACAGCCATATTGGACATGCTCGCGCTTACGTCGCTTTTGACGTCCTCTACAGGTGACTTCATCTCTTTCCTGTTTGAGATCTGCAATTAAATGCCACGCGGCTTTGATTTGTCGGGCCAAAATTAAATGTGTGATTTTTTATGAACGTGTAGCGGTTAATCTGATGATGCATTTAGGTGATATTACTACTGTTTGATGCTAGTTTTTGGTTGTCTTCTATTTTTAGCAATGACAACCATTGGAAATGCTACAACCTTCACTGTTATCTCATGAACTAGTTTCTCATCTTCGTATAATAATTGTGTGTGTGTGATCTCTTGTCTTTGTTTGAAAGTGGTTAGCATTTTAAATGTACTTTCACATTGTCAAAAATATAGTTTTATTTCCGACTAGTAGTGATATATAGCCTGCAAAGAGTTTAATGGAGGAAAAAGATTCGTGTAAAGTGATCTCAGAATTAGTTGGAACAAAAATGTTTTTTGTAATTCATCATGATGTTACTTAAACATTATTTTTGTTAATATTGTGGAGGTGTTTTATTTAAATTTTGGGTTATGTTTTAAAGTGGTTCAAGTTCTAATTTTGTCAAAACTTCTAACTAGGTGGCAGTAATAGCTGGTTGGTTAGTATTCAAAATAAATTCTAAATCTGGTTTGGACAAAGCCTACAACTGTTCTAATATACTATTATTGAACAATGGCGTCGTCTCTTGTTTAAGGTGAGCATAGCGATTTCAAAATTTGAAATGAAACTGAGTTCCTTCATGCTATCATTGTGATCATTCTCTCCCCATACCTCTTATGATTTACTTTTTCTTTAAACTTCCTTCTTCTGCACTATATGTTTACAGCTTTATTCTGTCAATTATGTTCTTGCTTGTACTACATAGCTAAGGGAATTTGGACTTATAAAATTTTGCCACACATAATACTTACTAGTCAATAACATCATATATGCATATTGTACTATCTTTGTCAAATATTTGTTCTGACTGGCTATGTTGCTTTTATATCACTATACTGTGCCAATATAACTTGAATAAAATATAAAGAATTACATATAATTTTTTCAATTATTAGGTATTTGAAGCACTTGGGTTATGACGTCAAATATGTGCGCAACTTCACTGACATTGATGACAAGGTCAGATGTTTCTTGCATTTTCTAGTAATTAGTAAATCTCACTTTGGTGATGTAGAAAATGGCAGATCTGTATGGTTTTTGTCTTTTTTTAATACAATGAGAAGAAATGAAATTTAAACAATGACAAGGTATATTGTTATTAGTTATTTTATCCATTGTCGTTCTGTGTTCCTTTAATTTGTAATTTCACAGTTAATTTCTTTTATAGAAGAAAACTATTGCAATAGAACTTCTTCCTCCCTCTAAATTTATTTCTTCAATTTGGTGAACTGTTTAAATTTTCTTCACTCTCTATATTATATATTTTACAAGGCAATTACAATTGTTGATATTGGGTACTTGTAGAGTAGCAAAGAGTTTGTTTGGATGATATTGAAGAATTGGAGCTTCTCTAATTGATTCAGTGATTTTTTTATCTGAATCATACACTCTTTAAGGGTTGGGAATGTCCAAAGTCCATATTATTCACTTTACCAACAAGTTCTTTTTGTCAGTGCGAAGATAACACACACTCTCATTAATAATGGTGGTAGATCTCATTGATTAGAGAGATGAATGAGAAGCAATGATTAACAAAACAATAACCAGAAACTGTTAATTACCGTACAGTTTATTCATTCACTTTGTTGCATGCAATGCACTAGAATTAATTGAAACTAACTTGGGCAATTACTTTTTTTGGATTGTTTTCTCTCTATTGAAGTGGGATATATATATTTGGAAAACTATGTTGCATGCATGTTAATTACAACTTCAATAGGGTCTCTTAGGCTTGTTGCATTCTACAATGTTTTACACTACGACATGTAATTACTTAATAGAGTTAATTCCATAATCTGAATCCCTAAGTTCTATATAAATTTAGTAAATTTTTATCAAAATGGTTAAACTTGTAAAGAAATAAATTAAAGCATTATGCAAGTTTTTTTTTCTTCCAATTTAGATGGATTTCCAAAGAAGTTTATCATCAGCTTCTATTATATTAGTCAACTTTGGCAAGAACTCTATTCAATTTACGGATTATGTGTCAGCTATTTTGAACCTTTTTATTTTGCAGATAATTAAAAGAGCAAATGAATCAGGGGAGGATCCATTAAGTTTGAGCAGTAGGTTTTCCGAAGCATTTTTGCATGATACAGCCGAACTCAACTGTGTGCCTCCAACTCATCAACCACGCGTTTCTGATCACATAGAGCAGATAAAGGATTTGATAACCAAGGTAGAATTTTTGTATTGTATGCAATCACTTAGGATGTCTTGAAATTAATGTATAAGTTCACTCATATGTTATTTATGGTTTTGATTGATTCTCTTCCTGTCATCCAAAATTGACAAATAAATTTGTGTTCTATTTTTTTCCAACTTATCTTGGACAGAGGTCTATCCATCCAATTGCATTTAACCTGTGACAAGTTGAACTCCTATTCTGTTCTTAAACCACTTGCAACACCTTATCATTTCTTCCTCTCTAGTATTAACAAGATCTTCAATCCACTATGTTGATGATGATGATCAATCCACTAGCTTGACCTGGCACATGCTTCCTCTTTGGCACCCATCTCGTTTCATATTAACATTATATAATTTTTACTTGGGGAACCCAGGTATCTGGTTCAAGCAACCAAGAAGTTGATATGCCTAATACAACTAGCAGTTTATTTATTGGGTTCTTTTGTATCTATGTATAGCTTTACCAGAATTAATCAATCTCAAGAGGTTATCATAATGATGTTGTTTGTATGCTGTGCTGTTTCTGTGCGAATGTTTTCAATATAAAATGGTTTCGCAATGTGTGAGGCATTTACAAGGGGATTTTGTTTAATTAGAAGGATCTATGCTCAATCACATTGATTGCTACTTCCTAGTGTATTATTTGGAAGATTAGCTTGACAAGAATCCTACTGGATTCCATAAACTAAATATATGTTCATCGGTTATATTTATCAACCTTACAGTATTTAGACCTTGTTGCTTGTTCAATAATTTAAAATGATCGCTGTGTAGGTCATGATACTTCCATCAGATTGTGCCTCTCTAGGACAACTGCTTTTTGTCTTATTCAATATTTTTGTTTCCTAATTTTGGATAGATAAAGTTGATATTTATTGGCAGATAATGGAGAATGGATGTGCTTATACTATAGAAGGAGATGTTTACTTTGCAATTGATAATTTCCCTGATTATTGCCAACTATCTGGACGAAAGCTTGATGATAATCGTGCTGGTGGAGGTGGAAGAGTTTCCGTTGATTTAAGAAAGAAAAATCCAGCAGATTTTGCACTATGGAAGGTTAGACCATTCCATTAACTTTTTTTTCCACACATTTGCAAACATGGCCTTTGCTCATCGATGTCCAATTCTTCTGATTTTTAGGCCGCTAAGCCTGGTGAGCCAAGCTGGGATAGTCCTTGGGGTCCTGGCAGACCAGGTTGGCATATCGAATGCAGTGCCATGAGTTCACAATATTTAGGTACTACTTTCGATATTCATGGTGGAGGAAAGGACTTGATTTTTCCTCATCATGAGAATGAACTGGCCCAGAGCAAAGCTGCATGCCCTGAATTCAAAATAAGCCATTGGATGCATAATGGCTTTGTGAACAAGGATAATCAGAAAATGTCAAAGTCAGATGACAATTTCTTTACTATTCGAGATGTAAGTGCCGACACTAGTGTCCAGTATGTTGGTTTTTTTTTTAATTAATTTAAACATAGATGATGATTATAGTAGGAGATAAAGTTCAATGGCGTAGAAAGATCCATATAATCGATCCCATTTAGTGGGATAAGGTTTGGTTGTTGTAATAATTTTTTTCCTTAAATGCATAGTAATGGTGAGATTTATATTGCAGATTATTGCCAAATACCATCCACTGGCTTTGAGGTTTTTTTTGATGCGCACACATTACCGTGCTGATGTAAATTACTCTGATATAGCACTTGAAAATGCATCAGATCGAGTCTTCTATATTTATCAGGTTATTGTTGCTTGCTTTTATATTCACAATGACTTGGTTTCCATATATTATATATCCATTCCACTAACATCACATCCTTTTGCATTTACCATTTTTCAGACACTTGATGACTGCAAACAAGGTCTTTCTCGATTCCGGGAAGAGGAACTCAAAGGCCAAATCCCAGCTAAGGTCAAGGAATCAATCGATAAATTCCATTCAAGTTTCATAGAATCTATGTCAGATGATCTTCACACTACTGCTGTATTGGATGATCTTATGGAACCACTTAAGGCGATAAATAGTAACTTGAAGCAGTTAAAGGTATCTCCCTTGCATTTCATTGTCATACATGCAGAGACAGTAAAAACAGAATGCTTCTGGTGTATCTTATTGCTTTATCCCTTTTCTATGCTACATTTTGAAGGGTAAGAAACCGCCAAAGCCTGTTATTCTTTCTCTTCTCGCACTAGAGAAAGAAGTCAGAGATGTTCTTGACATTCTGGGACTCTTGGGTGCTTCTTGCTCTGAGGTACCTGTGAACTTTTCCACTGCAACTTCAATTGCTTGCAGTTTCAACAGATCAATAAACAGTTCCTTCGCTTCCACAGATTCTTCAGCAACTAAAAGATAAAGCTCTGCTTAGAGCCGGGTTAACTGAGGAACAAGTACAACAGCTGATCGAGGAAAGGAACTCAGCGAGGAAAAACAAGGAGTACGCGATCTCAGACAAGATCAGAAAAGAGCTCTCTGTTAAGGGCATCGCCCTAATGGACGAAGCAAATGGGACCATATGGAGACCGTGCGAGCCTGAGAAAGATGCAACCGAATTGGTCTCTAATTGCAGTATCGAAAGCTGACATTAGTCGATTGCCGACTCCATATTTATGATTTGTATGAGTTTTGATCACAATTCTACTCAAATATTTTGATTAACATGTAACAATATTAGTTGCTTGTATTCCAAAAACAACTTCAATGTCACAAATAATGATGAGTCTTTTTTTTTCTTTGCAAAAATTAACATGGTGGGTTCAAGTGATGAAATGAGTTTGCTATAATATCAATAATTTATTTTTTAGATCGAGAATGATGATATATTTTTTTTCCCAGAGCATAGCTATCTTTGAGATATGAACAAAGGTAATTATTTCATATTAAGTTCGATGCAGATGTTATATACATATAATTTAATTATATATGTTTTGGGAAAAAATTCTAGACATGCGTTTAAGTTGATACTAATTAGGTAATATAAAAAAAGTTGATAAATCTAGCTAGTCAATTCGTTGGTTGTATGCTCATTCCTAAGTAATAATCTAGTCGTTGGTTGTATGCTCATGCTTAAGTAATAATCTAGATGTTCTTGTATGCTCATGCTTAAGTAATAATCTAGATGTTCTTGTATGCTCATGCTTAAGTAATAATCTCGGAGGCTAATTAGAAATTCTAAATGTGATGTATGATAAACTACTCAAAGGAATAACAAGAGGATTAAGTAAGAAAAGATAACTTGTATTTCAAATTTGTTGAGTAGGTAAATTAAGAAAAAAGATCAAATGGTCTATTTTCATAATTATTCGGATAGAGATTATTAAAAAATTAAGAAGAAAAGATAAATTTTATATCAAATTTATTGAGTAGTTAATTAAGAAAAAAATCAATCAAGAAAAAATAATGCTCTATTTTCTAAATTAATAGGATAGAAGTGCAAGTGTTCTCTTATTTGTAAAAGAATTAATAAAGTTCCAGGGCGATGTAGCACAGACGATGAATAATGATTATGGATCGATTCTAAGAACTAACGAAATTTATCTCATGCCTATGTACCATCTATATATTTTTTAAAGGATTAATAATTATTTATTGTAAAATTAAATTTATATTTTTTTGAAAAAACTTATTAAAATCCCAAAAAGATAGATGAGGAACTAGTAATCATTCATTTCTTGTTATGGTCCTAGTAATGTCGTCGGTCCCCTTCTCTCTCATCACCAACAAAAGTGGGAGCATGCGCGACGGCGACCCCTCCCACACGACGACGCCGTCGCCGTCGCCACCATGACCACCGCTGCCTCAATCCACACACCTCGTTGCCTCATCCGACTACGAAGGGAGGATAAGACGAATACAAGAGCGACACTATAGCGCTTTGATGGGTTTGTTCCTCTTCAGGAGGGAGTGGTGGAGGGGTTCTGGGCGGAAGATGGAAGAATTGAAGATAGGGCTTCTGAGCACCGCTTTAGGCTTCTTCGGCTTTGGGGTAGGGCTGACGGTGGGCGCCGTCGTCGGGTTCTACCTCTTCATCCGCACCCAACCCTCCGATGTCGAGGTAGTTACTGGATGACTGTTTGCTTTATTTGTTCTTTTGGTGTTGATTGGGATCTTAGTCTACCGAAACCTTAGGAATCTTAAGCTAATGGCTGGAAGTTGGAAAACATACGGTGTTTTGCTAATTCTATTAAAGAAATGGTTCTCTCTGATAAATTCAAAGTGTATTGGGTTCTGTCTGATAAGTTTTCTTTTTGTTGCTTTGAGTTAGACATTCTCCTATGTTGAAAGATTACCTTGTCGTTTGCTTAGGGTAACAGTTTAGTGTATTGGGTGGTTTTGTAGATTAGACATTGTTGTAATTTTTCATACTGAGCTATAATGGAGGAATGGACTTTATCTTCTTGCAACCTTCTCTGAAACTAACAAATTTTCATGATGGAATTTGCATAGCCAATGGGGAATTCTAGAATCAGCATCTGGAATTCACATTTTTTTAGAACAATGTACTATGCAGGACAAATTCATGATCAATATCCAACTATTCTTTCTTTTCCATTCTCATCATGTGCTCTTGTTGTCATGAATGCTATGATCCCAATTCCATGACAACATATCTGAAGAATCCTTTTGAGTGTTTCATTTTAAGTCTCTTGGTTATCGAAAATGGACCGCAAGTTGTGTTGACCATACAGATCAATGCTATAGTCTAGCTAGTTGATTACGAATCCATGAGCTACTGATCTTTGAGCAATCACTTATCTAGGTGTGGCAGACAGCGGTTATATACATGGACTGCAGAGAAACTAACTAAATACTCTAGATTGAAATATCATTCTTCTTTATCGGGAATTTGAAGATTTTTAACTTATAATCAATATCAACTGGTGTTAAATATAGTATTGGTACTTGACGTCACATGATCACTTTGTCTTTATCATTTTATTTTATTAGGATTCAAAAATTTGTGCACATGTTGAAAATGATCCAGAATTTCTGGAGCGCATTCTCCCAGAAATTCCTCTCTGGGTGAAGTACCCCGATTATGATCGAGTATGTATACTATCTCCTTTGAACAGATTTTAATTGATGGAAAATTTTTGAAGAGATTAGCTGTGCATCTCTAGTTTTTCATCTGTCACCTTTTCTGTTTGAAGGTGGGTTGGTTAAATAAATTTATGGAACTGATGTGGCCATATCTTAATGAGGTAGATGTTGATTCTAAGACTTTTTATGAATTTAGGCACCGAGAAATTGGCTTCAATTTTTTCCCATTGCAATGCATTTTATCTATGCCAGGCTATCTGCAAAACTGCAATGCAATCTGCAGAGCCGATTATGGCAGAGGTTGCTGCAAAGTACAAAATCAAGTCTGTTAAATTTGAAACATTCACTCTTGGTTCACTACCTCCAAGTCTTCACGGTCAGTGTTTCAGATTCTTTAAGTTCTGTTTTTTCTTGTAAAACTAATTGTTGGTTACTTTTTTTCATTTAAGCCAGATATCTCTTTGAAAAACAACTTCAATTTTGAGTTAAAACTGGCAAGGTGAATTTGGTAATTTAAATCTTTTGAAATTAGCCCCAGAAATGTCCCAACTAGCCTCTGAACAGCCTTAATATTTTAATGATCATATTTGACACTATATTATTTGTTTAACCGCCCTATATGTTCTCTTCAGTAGGTTTTTGGTTAGGACAGTGGTTCAGTCGTATCCATTTACTAATTTCCTTCATCTTTTCTGATGGCATCTATCTGAATATGAACTTTTGCTAGGAATGAAAGTTTACATCTCTGAAGAAAACGAACTCATATTGGAACCTTCACTTAAATGGGCTGGGAATCCTAATATCATCGTTGTTGCTAGAGCATACGGATTGAGATTAACTGTGCAGGTCATTATCAGACACTAATGCCTCTTGTTACATGTGGAGTTTGGTGTCTGTACAATGATGCCTTTTGAATTTAAAGGTGACTTAGGAACCACAGTAGTATATTATATGTAGATTATTAACCTTTTTTCTCTATTATATTTTAGGTGGTAGATCTGCAGATCTTTGCACTTCCTCGTCTTACTTTAAAGCCCTTGGTCCCTAGCTTTCCTTGTTTTGCAAACATCTACATGGGTCTCATGGAGAAGGTCTGCTAACAAATTGAATCAAACTCTTCTCTTGAAATTTTTTGTCTATATTATTCAGTGCTAAGCTAGCGGTAACATGTACATCCATTCAAACATATATACTTTCTTTTGCAGCCACATGTGGATTTTGGAGTAAAACTTTCGAGGGCTGATCTCATGGCAATTCCTGGTCTTTACATATTTGTGCAGGTTGTTTATAGTTTCATTCCATTCCCTCTTTGTTCAACAGAGGCATTTGTTTAAATTCACAGTTTTACCGTTCAGAATATAAAATGAACTAGCAAATCGCAGGCTCTATTGACTGGTAGTATCTGTAATTTCGATTGATCTCTAACTACTACTCACTACTACTCAGAATAGAACTTCATACACCTGTGAGAAATTTTCTTTTTACTTGTTTTTTTATTGCTCTTTCCCTTGACTGTTAAATCAGGAACTGATATCGTCGGCTAAGTATCTTTTGCATTGTAATCGTTTATAATATCAAGTTGTTGAGACTTTTTGGAACCTGCTACTTATACCGACTATTAAGAGCATCTTGGAACTTTAAAGATTGTTTCTTTTATCATTTTTTTTTAAATTTCTTTAGTCGTTAAATTCTTATCTGATTTTCAATCTCCACTGTACTATTTGCAGGAGACCATCAAAGATCAAGTTGCGAATATGTTCCTTTGGCCGAAAACCCTTGAAGTGCCTATTCTGGATGTTTCAAAGTAATTTGACGTCTACATGTAGCATTCGAGTAAATGAAGTACCTTCGCAGGCATTTTAATCTTTTGTGGTGGTTTTACAGAGCCTTAAAGAAGCCTGTTGGCATTCTCTATGTCAAAGTTATCAGGGCTTATGAGCTGCCAAAGGAAGACTTATTCGGAAAATCAGACCCATACGTGAAATTGAGGCTTTCTGACCATAAGCTTCCGTCTAAAAAGACATCAGTGAAACGCCGAAACCTGGAACCCGAATGGAATGAGGAATTCAAATTCGTTATAAAAGATCCAGAAAGTCAAGTGGTGGAGCTCAATGTCTATGATTGGGAACAGGCACAAAAATTAATTTTCATTTCATTTCGTGTTTTTTTTTTTTGAAGATTTTCTTCTACTTATTTTTGCTGCCTCAGGTAGGAAGACATAAAAAAATGGGAATGAATGTCATTAAGTTGAATGAAGTTATCCCCAACAAATCGACGACTCTAACACTCGATCTTCTCAAGGATTTCAAAAGTGAAGACATTCCGAGTGAAAATTCACAAGGACAAATTGTCGTCGAAGTTAATTACAAACCTTTCAAGGAAGAAGAACATGAAGAAGATGAAAGTAGTGGTGAAGAAGATGAAATTGAAGATGAAGTTGGCCCTGAATCAGAAGATGAAGTAGCAGATAAAGAAGAAAAGACACCCAAGAGCGCCCCTCCTGGCGGCGGTTTGCTTATCGTTATTGTCCACGAAGGTAAAAAACTCGAGGGGAAGCACCATATAAATCCTTATGCACGAGTTACCTTTAGAGGAGAGAAAAAGAAAACCAAGGTTACTGTCTTGCTCGACTTTCTATTTGTACAAGTTATGGTTGTCTAACTAGATATAATAATAACCTACTGATAAACGCAGCACAAAAAGCATAACAGAGATCCAAGATGGAAGGAGGAATTCCTTTTTGTTTGCGAGGAACCTCCGGTCCACGACAAATTACTAGTCGAGGTATTCAGTAAGGCAATAGGTATTGGCATACACTACTCTAAGGTACACTAAATTTGCAGTAGAGTTCTTCGTTCTTCTTTGCTGCTGTTCCATATTATTAACCAGCATCGAAATGTAATTTTGTTTCAGGAAAGTTTGGGATATGTTACCGTCGACCTCGCAGATGTTGTGAACAACAAGAGAACCAACGAAATCTACCATCTGATCGACTCGAAAAATGGCCAAATTCAGGTAGAGTTGCAATGGAACACTTGAAATATATTATATTCCTTCTGATCATCGAACTTCCATTGTTCATAAATGTATTTGACAACATATTTCGAATACAGAGCTGACTCTTATTATCGACTTACAAAATCATGTTAAATAGAAATCAGAATCATGTTATATATAAAATAAAGAATCGTTATCGCCCTTACAAATCAGCAACCAAAACTACTGACAATGCTACTTCCATGGCCTAGCCTTATGCCCTGTTTACCTGAAGCGCGGATTTGGAAGGATTGCGCCGGAGGAGGAGAACAAGCTCGTCTCCTTCCTCAATCCTAAAACAGTAATCTAGCAATCAGCTGTTATATGAATTACTTGGGGGAGTTCATATCCTGGGTTATGTCCTGAAAGATCCTCAATCTCTTCCCCATCTTCTGCTCGCACAATCCTGGACTTTTGTTGATGTTGTTGGAACCCAGCGTGCTTCCTCCTCTGTTGCGTTCCTCTTCCAGAACAGGGCCCAGAAGAGCCGCCACGATTGCCTCGTCGAACTCCTTGCTGTCAGGTAATTCCGGCCATCTGGTCGCCGCTGCCGCTTCCTCTTGCACTGCGGCTGCTGCCGCTGCCATGTCCACTGTGTTGCATGATCTTGTCCTCTTCAAGTTCGCCAGAGCATCATGGTTCAGTGGCTTGACTAGCTTCGAGGAGAAGAAGGGCGGTGCATCGATGTTGAGCGCTGCTGCTCTGTTTAGGTTGTTGGTGTTCTCGTCGGCGAAGAGACTTTTGGCAGATTGCGGCGGTGGCGGCATTATGAGGTAGTCGACGCAGGGCTGGGGTTGCCATATTGAGGAGCCGAGGAAGAGCCAGCTTTGGCCGCCACTGGCGCGGCAGGAAAGCTTCGCTTCGAGGTCCCGCAGCATCTCCTGCGCTCTCTCGAAGGCTTTGAGGTGCGAGTCGGCCCCACGAAGGCTGTCCGCCGCTGCTGGTCGCACCTGCTTCAGCGTCTCCTTCGCCTCCGCGATCCGCCCCTGCTTCATCAGGCAGATGCCGAGGTTGCACACCTTGTTGCTGTCGGTGCCGATCTGCAGCGCGCGGCGGTAGGCCGCCTCTGCCTCGGCGTAGTTCTCCTTCTGCATCAGTGCCCAACCCAAGTTCCCCTGCCACACACAGGCAATACACCAAACACTTTAAGTGCGTGTGGAGCAACAACAACAACTTCCATGGGGGGCGGCGGTGGCGGCGAGATCTCACCAGAAGTCTAGTGGCTTCCTGCTCCAGCGTCACTTGGAACTTCCTCCCCTGCGATCGCGCCGTCTTCGTGCGCTTCCCGTTGAAGGCGAGACCCTTTTGGATCAATTGCAGCTTGTGCTTCAGGAGCGCGATTTGATCGTCCAATCTCCCGCACCTCTGCCGGAAAAAAAAAATCTCAAATCAATCTAAATCGAGCGATTCAACGGGAACGGGAGGATGAAAATCGAACCTTGTACAGATCCAAGAGGATGTTGTCGAGCGACTCCTGAGCCTGATCAGAGCACCGGCCGCGCAGCGACTTGATCGCTTCGATCGCCTCCTCCGCGCGGTTCTGCTGCTTCATCACGATGGCCATGTCCTTGAGGGCGCTGTCGACGCGGTCGCCGGCGTTGATGGCGGCCCAGAAAAGCGCGATCGCCTTCTCAGGATCCTTATCCACCAGCTGAATCAACACAGAGAGAACACTAAAAAAAAGAGGGATCTTTGCAAAGCTCTTCGATCGATCAAGGTGGGAGGAGGAGCAATGGCTCACCTGGACCTGTTTCGCGCGGACGTAGGGGGTGTCGCCGACGGGGACCTTGTGGGCGACATGGAAAGCATCCGTTCGAGCCGCCGGAACAGGCTTGATGGGGGAGCATGGGGCGGACTTGGACAGCGGCCGGATGCAGGTGGGGGCTGCGGTGGAACTCCAGGACTCGTGCATCATCATCTACCTCCTCCTCCTCCTCTTCCTCTTCCTCTCCTCCTTCAGAGATTGCTTGCTTGAATTAGGGCAGGAAAGTATCAACGAAGAAGAAGAACAACGAAGAAGGAGGAGAAGTGGAGTCGTCGTGAGGAAGGAGACGAAGCAGAGATTAAGATTTAATGAAGGGAGGAGTCGACCGTTGGCAAATGTAGCCGTTGAAATAGAGTCGTTTGATGAACGAATAAAAAAGGAGGGTAATTTTCCTAAAATTTCCCTTAAATGTGATTTGATCAATAATTAATTAAAAATTATTCTTCAAACAATAATTTCCATTGGATTAATAATAAAAAATTACCATAACAAGACGGTTGTGCCAAGATAAAATATTTTTCGTGATTTACTTACATTTTATCATGAGGTCAACAATATTGTTTGGGATGTTTCGGATATCATCTTTTACTCTAATAAAAAATTATCATAATTTAAATATTAATCTAAATATCAATGTCAAATTTTATATTTTTTTAATATATATATCAATGTAAAAAATTTATATATGAGAAATAATATCCTGTACACTCATAGGCGACCTTTATAGATCTGGGTGTTCGTACTTTTGGGCTCCCGGACCTATGAGGGTTGCCCATGAATGTGTAGGGTAAACAATTATAAATATATAAGCGAGCGTTTGTTAGCCTGCATGGACTGCTTGGGCGATACACGTGAGTGCCTCTCATAATTCTCAAAAGTGAATAGGAGCGTCAGAACCTGTGAGGGTCGCCTAAGAGTATGTAGGATAAAGGTACGCAGGTATGTCTCTCTCTATATATATATGCACACATGTGCACACCTAATATAATTGTCTGTAAAGCTTATGGTTTAGGTCAAAGGGTGTAGAGTTTATGATACAGTATTTAGCATTTAGAAAGTGAAACTGTATGCACGGGGCAGCATATCTAGATGCTCACAGATGGATGTATATACTAGTCTTCAGCACATACGTTGCTTGTATAAGATAATGCATGAATACAGGTAAATTATATAAAATAAATATTTACTATCAAGTAATTAAATAACATTATTCAATTCTAGTATGATTTATTTTATAAAAATCTTAATCCAAAAACAAACTAGAAATTAGGTTATTAATCATATTTCAGGTTATGTAGGTTCGTCTGAAAAATCGATGAGATACAGAGATGGATAAATGTAACTGTGATTTTTTTTAAAAAAAAAATCGATGAGATATAGATGAATTGATGCGATTGTATTAATATGCAGAAGAGTCTAAATAGATGGATTGATACGTTATGATATAAAAATGATAAAGAGAAAGCGGTAGCAAAAATTGGGCAGGGAAAGAGGAGGAGAGAATGATGAAAACCCAATGAGGATTGAGACGGTGAGAAGAAGCTATACAAATAGTAGAAATTAGGTTATGAATCTGTGATATGAGAAAGATAAAAAGTTGAAATTACTAATAAGCTTTGAAATTATTTTCGGTATAAAAAGAAAAAAAGAACATTAACGTAACTTAATTTTGGACTTCACCAAATCAATTGAGAGATGATTATTAAAGGATCCAAATTTTTAATTAAATAGTAAGAAGGATAAGAAGTTCAAATTATTAATAAGTCTTGAAATTATTTTTGATGTGAAAAAAAATTGACATTAACATAACTTAATTTTGGGTTTTACCAAATCAATTAAGAAGAGTTGGTTATTAAAGGAATCAGATTCTTAATTAAATAGTAAGATATATAGATGTCCTGCACACCACACCATGTGCGATGGTGGGTAAATTTTTTTAGCTTGCGGTTAAGCCATTTAGGGTTTTGGCTTTATGATTTAGAGATTGAGTTATAATATTAAGTATAAAAAAAATTCAAACTAAAAAAAGATTTTAGGTACCCATAGGATGTGTGGTGTAAGATGAGTGGCATATAAGAACTATATAAGCATCCGGGCGCCCCCACACATTCCATCAGGTATATATATATATGGTACAACACTCTACACATGATCAATCGAAGTTGTCATGCCTCCTCTCACCCTCTCTTAATTAAGTTGAGAAAAAATAACAAAAAACTGGAAGAAAGAGAAGAAAATAATAAAAATAAATAAAGATTATGAAAAATTTAGGATAGTTGATATAGTGTGTAATAAAAATGATTATCTAAATTTAATAAAATGAATGATGAGCACAAATTTTAGAGATATTATAGAAAAATTAATGTACATACTATTATATGGAAATCGACATAAGGTGTTGATAATAGTCGAGGAATGTCTTCAAATAGTGGACTCCTTATGTCACCATTTGATATGCTTAAATTTTAGGTGGCGTTTAATTTGGGATGTAGGATTGAGAATGAGAATGAATTTAATGGTAAAGTAGAATGAGAATATGTTTAATCATTCCAATACTTTTGTATGATTTATAACCTCTGGAATGAAAATTAATTTAATTTTGAAATTAAAATTTTTATCAAAGGGAAAAGGTTTCCTTCCACTGTCGCCCAAGGAGAAGGATCTCCTTGCGTCGCTGTCCAAGCAATTGTTGGCTTCCTCTTCCTATGTCGGCCAGCTTCTGGCCATAGCAGCAAGGATGCTGCCCATGGTGGTTTAGCCATCCAATATCGATGGGATGCTCCTGCTTCGGCCGAAGGAAGCACCACCCAGCATTATTCCTCCCCAGCAACTGTTGTTGTTGTTGGTGACGCTACCGCCGGTGGTTCTTCTTACAGCCAAGGCTGCTGCCGCAAAGGTTGTGGCTGTTATTCTTCCCCCTTGATGTTGCCGGAGCAACAGGTGGTTGTTGCCGCCCTTGGCGCTCCGGAGCTGCAGCAAGGTGGCAGCTGTCGCCCTTGGCGCTGCCAGAGCAGCAACAGCCCCTTGTTGTCATCGGAGCCGCAAGGTTGTTGCCGCCAGAATAGGGAATGATTCTAAATCCACCTGTTTAGTTGAGTTTTGTCCATTCTAAATTATTTAGGAATTATTTCAAAATTTTATTCTTAAACCCATTAACCAAACACCCTAAATTTCTATTATTCCTCCATTTCCAAACCCTTAAACCAAATGTCATCTAATCTCGATCAGTTATCCTAATTTGTTAATTAACCATTAATAGTTAAGAAATGATAGGACTTGTGATCCATCTACAATTAACATAGGTGTGAGTAGTGATTACATTGATCTTAGACGTCTTTCATAATTCATTTATAGAATATGTGAAAAAAATATAAATCATAGAATTAGTTTATAGTTGACTTTCAAATGATAAAGAGTTGAATTTTTTTTTCCGAAGATGTATACCTGTCAGAAATCGATTCCTATCTTATTATGATAAATATATCATAATAATTGCACCATAAGGGAACACAACCCATCCAGTAAAGATGAACAAAACTTACTTAAGCTCTTTTTATTTTAGTTTTATTTATTATAAAAGGGCATCCCACTTTATTTTTTTTTTTTTAAAACAAAATATCTTTGTTCCTGCGACGTTATAGCAACAATATAAAAAAAACTTAAATATAACTATGGTTAGTAACTATTACAATATAATATTACTAGTGTTGATTGAAATTAAAGTATTTATGTTGTACCAATTATAAATCATAATTGCTATACCACAGTATGAAAAATAAGAATATTTTTGAAAAATAAAATAAAATAAAGTGTCTTTTTAATAAATAAATAGACACTGTCTTGATGATTCAAATAGAAGGAACGACTTTTAAATTTTTGCTTTAGATTAATTACACGTATCTTATTTCATTTCTTTATTGAACACTATGGCAGCATTATGTTATCCCTGGGCAATCGAGATGGACCCTATCTGTATAACAGGTGGAATCCATGAAATTCTACTTATGAATGAAATAGTCCATCCTCTAGATCGCATTTTGCAATCCAGAGGATCCGGCCTCGTCCCCGGGCTTGGTGTGATAGTAAGTGAATAGATGAGTTTTTCCAAAAATGAGGATTCGATTTTCTGTGGCACATCTACGCTTCTCGGATAAATAGAACTCTTTCTTTTTCTATTGCAGAATTATACCGCTCTTAAAATTTAATTTAACAAAAAACAAAAAGAATTTAAATGTCTACCACTTTCCCCATCATAAATAAACAAAAAACAATCAGAATGTGCACAAAGATTTCATGAACCATCAAGTAATTTTTCAAGCTAAAACGAGGTTGTTGCATGAGCATATATCTAAATGTTGAATGAGGTTTCTCAAAAACATACATACCCGTGTAGAACACAAAACGCCTACAATTCAGCTAACCTCAGTGTGCTAACCCTAATTCTCCTGCCTAAAAGAAAATTTTGGAGGGAATGATCAGGATGAGAAACTCTTGCAAACAGAATGAAATAAATCTTTAGTTCTTTGTTGGCATACTATTTTAAGTTTCCTTCACTTCAGGAGGGCTAGCTCTGGCTCAGGTACAATGGAATAGTTCTTGATTTCATGACAGCACTGATTTGATCTTAGTTTTCTGGTCTTTGGTTAACGACTCGGGGAATAGAACTTCGTATGTGACGTATAGATCTCCTTTCTTGGTGCTCAGGTGGAGAGGCATTCCTTCCCCTTTGAACTTCCTGGTCTCTTTAGGCTTAGTAATACCCTGATGATAATTATTTACTCGGTAAGTAAATGAAACATGGAAAATGGGGAGAGGAGAAGGTAAGAGTGGACATTCTCTGACCTGGCTGCCTATTTCAACCGGATGTCCGTCAAGATGTTTCATGGCTTTCTTGAAACCAATGAGAGCTTCAAGCTGGAAGAAGGGCAAGAGCTATTATAATTTGGAGAAAGAACAGTATGACAGATTCTACGTGGAGAACGAAGAAAAAAAAATACCAATGAGATAGTCGCGGTCATATGCAAGTCATTTCCATCCCTTCGGAAGAGTTCATGGGGTGCTGTTCGAATCCTGAACTGTTCATCAGAAAGATGGCTTCTAGTCCCAAGTTCAAGTTGCATGATCTAGTAAAGCATTTAATATGGGTGAATAGCTAAAGAATACCTTCAAATCTCCAGCTTCACCGTCAATTTTAGGTTCTCCATCCTCGTAAAACATCACCTCCTATAACATGAAAATCCAGACACACTGCATCAGATTAGCCGAGGGAAAGCAAGCTTCTTAGAACATTAAGAGGAGATAAAATTAGTATCTGTGCAGGAATAGAGACAAAGGACCAAACATCTAATCATATATGATCCCTCAAACACCTTTATTTACCATTTTAAAGAAGTACTATAGCTATTTAAGGAGAGATTAAAGATAATAATATAGACACAAAAGGAATATGTATATTATAGGAAATAGGCAAATAGTCTCCAAGAGTTTGCGAGCTAGAAAGTTCTATTTTGCTTTTCATTTGATCTAGAAGATTAGCGGCAGCTAAAGGTTGAACCTCTAGAAAATGCCTAAAATTGAAAGATTTTCACACAATTGAGATACTCTGACCTAGAGCTAATAAATACCATTTTATCTCAATGGGGGAGGGATCTGAGGTCCCTTGTGTCATTAGGAGTGCGATACTTTTTGACAAACGCTTTATGGGCACAACTACTTGTACTGTGATTGTATTGTTATTGATATTAATAATATATTTTTAACAAAATTCTGAACATAAAGGCAGTCAATTGACCACTAAACAAACTCATCAATCAGATATGCATATTGAAGATGCTCCAACAAGGAAGAAAGAATAAAATTTTTGCACTGCAGTAAATCAGCTAAAAAAATGTTTCCCCATATGGATATTTAGCTGTGGTAGAATTATAAAATGTTCCTAGATGGCACTTAAAAACTCTAAACGTACCGACACCTTCAACTGATATGCACAGTGCAGATTTTCTTCATACAAAGTTGTATCATATGCCCAAAGATTGAACAAGGGTGAATCCTTATAATTGGTGATTATATATTACCAATGGATACATGACAACGATAGTTATTAGCAATCAACGATAAAATAGTCAATAGCAGATCTACTTGTGCAACATTGGAAAACAAGAAATCCTGCAAGCATTCAGAACTTATTGAAATATTCAAAACTAAGTGCAGTATTTGAAAAGAATTAGTTCAATCAAGACAGCAAGAGAGGCATTTGCTAACTGAACACTTCAGGAGTGAGAGAGGTGAGAAGTATCAAGGTTTCATAATTTACCTGACCATCTTGCATCCCCTTCTCGATATCCACTGTTAAAAAATAGCCTTCTCGCACAAATTTCACATTAGGACAATCTTCACATACCTGAAAAATCCAAAATATTGTGAAATCTCAATAACTGTGGAAGCATAACTACATAACTACAAAAACTTCTATCAATGCAATGGTGTTAATTTCACATAGTTCAAATAAATAAGGTTTATAGGCATCAGCATTACCAATTCTGTCATTTGTTGGAACATTCCTGGAGCAATTTGCCTATGATATACTTCATTCTTGCAGTTACAGCGCCGCTTCCCAGGAGCTGGCTTGATAACATTCTTCTCTCTCCAAACCTGATAGCCATATTGCAGAGGAAGTTAGGATAAGTATCAGGGAATTGTGCAAGTAGTTTCTTCGCAAAAATCTTAATTTCCTAGATCAATGTATCAAATTTTAATGTGTAGTAAATAATTGGTTAGCACTAAAGACCAAATGGTTCTTCTTTGATCGATTACTTCTTTACAAAAATACAATACCCATTACTGCAGCAAGGAAGTTTTTATCGTCTAGAAAAGCTAGAACATAAAACCTAAAGAAACCTGCAAACTAGGTACTTACCTTTAGTGTGCCTCCCATATATAAATCTTCCAAAGTGGCATCCAATTCAACAACAACATCATCGCCTTTTGGTATTGTCTCTTCCTCCTCTTCTCTTGAATCACCCCCAAAGAAGCTGAAGAAGTCTCAGTACAAACAATGCTTATTAGACTGCATTAGCACTAATTCATTCAACAAGATATTTAGATGATACAAAAAGCAAGATAAGCTAAAAAATTGCAGCTTCTATAAACTATAAAATTAGATAGAATGTTGCTGAATCAGAAAAAAAAAGAACTTATGAGCAAGAAGTTATGTGAACTAATTTTGAAGTTACTAAAAACACTACTTGAAGAATAAGATTAAAATGAAAGAAAATGCATATATTTATGTGTGTGTTAGGTCACAAAACATGAAAAATTAAAAAATCAATATATATAGAAAAAAAACATCCTAATAGTTTACCATGATGAATCACTTTTGCATCTAGATGTTTCTTGTTCAATGCATTTCTGACAGGTAATTTTACTCAGATGACTAAGGCTGATATCTTTTCTATATCACTATTTGGTTGCTAAAAGCATTTGGGTATGATTTGTATAGTAAAAGCACAGAGTGAGAACAAATATCTTGATGCTAAACTGAACATTACAAAATGTATTGGCCAGTTTCCTTCTATTATTGTTGTTGTTATTGTTGTCCTCAAACATAAGTAGGAGAGAATCCCCATTAGAAAATTTCATTAGGAAAATCACACAATAAACCACTTGCTATTTCTCTTCCCACTGAATTTAGTGGATAATGATAGCAAGTTATGAAGTCTAAAAATGAGTTAAATGTAATACAACAGCTAGTATGAGTGTAGCTAATATGATTGGAAGTACAATTCACAAATGTGATCCCAAATTGCTTCATAGAAGATTATGTTCTTGTTTTATTAATAAAAGGTGTCCGATAGAATAAAATACAACTGAATTATCACATCATGATAGTGACCCCAAATTGCTTCATTGAAGCTCTTATGTCTCTGTTCCCCTCGTGACAAGGTTCCAATAGAATGATCTATAACTTCTAAAGAAATCAATCATTTTTAAACAATATCTTCTAATTTAAGGTATTCATTCACATCACTTCTTCTCAGACCCTACTTTAGTCAATTTATGGCTGGACGCTTGATATGAAAATTGCCACAAATTAAGTCAATTTAAGGTATTCATTCACATCACCTCTCAGTCAATTTGTGGCTGGATGGTAGTTTTGAAAATTGCTACACATTATCCATTATGTTCCAAAACAAATTCAAACATTGATTGGGAAGAAAGCGACAACATATGGGTTTAATTGGTGAAATAAAATGGTAATTCCATGAGATCAATAGGCAAGAGTAGATTATGTACCAAGCCTAACGATCAAATTGAAGCAGTCAAAGACTAAAAGTATGTCTGACAAAAAAACAGTTCCAATGGATCCGAGTATACAGACTACCACAATATAATACAAATATTAAAATGGGATACTTTTCTTACCTGCTAAAAATGTCTTGAAAATTCATTCCGGAGCCCCTTCCACCCCCAGCAGCATGCTGCTTCAGTCCCTCCTCGCCATACCGATCATAGATTTTCCTTTTCTCACCGTCAGAGAGAACTTCATAAGCTGGTGCCAAAAAGATCAAATTTTCAGAAACACAGACCAACGATGGCAAAATCCACACGTTAGCCAGAACTGAAGCACTAAATTCCGATAAAAAGCAAACCGTTATCACATTTCATCCACAGTTCCAAGAGAAAAGAAACTAAAACAGAAAAATCTCAACCTACCATTATTGATCTCCGCAAATTTCCTGTCGGCCTCTTTGTTTCCCGGGTTCTTATCCGGATGATACTTCAAAGCGAGCTTCCTGTAGGCCCTCTTGATCTGCTCCTCCGAAGCTCCCTTCGCCACTTGCAACACGTCGTAATAACTCTTCCTGGAACCCCAAACTTCTCGGATATCAAAAACGACACAAAGCGTAAAGGAAAACACAACGCAGTAAGGAATCGATCGAGCCGTACCCTCCGAGCGCGCAAAGAGAGTGGACGAGGAGCAAGGCGACGAGGAGGAGGAGGAGGAGACCTCTCGCCGGAGTCGCCATGGGAAGACTTGCGATGGGCCGATCGAAAACCCTTTTTAAATAAATAAATAAATAGAAATAAACGAGAAGATGACGTGGCGAGCAACACGACTTCGAGACGTGGATCGACAAAAATGGACCAATGAGAAAAGGAGCCAGAAGAACTGAGACCCATGCAAGGGTGCACGTGGCGTGGAGCCCATTATCATGATTCTGGCATTTTTTTTGTGGGAATATTTAAATTTTGCCCTATACTTTTAACTGTTTTTCTGAAAGGCCCAGAAACAATGATGCCATAATTTTTTTTACGGTAATTAATTAAAATACGTAGTTTATATATTATATTTATCAAAAAGTATAAGGTAATTTTATTTATATCAAAAGGTATAGATAAAAAAAAAAAATGCAATTCATAATTTATCCCTCTGGTAATCTGCTAATCTCCTCTTTTTAATCATCATTTTCTAAGCATCCAAGTCACAAAATGAATTGAAAATTATTTAATGATTCGGATGCACGTTCTCTCATCGTCTCTCTCCCTCCATCCCTCTGTCTGGTCTTATAAACATGAAAGAAATATGAACCTCCTTCGCTTGTCATTCCTTCTCGTGCTAGTTGACGGGATTGCAAAAGACCAGTTAGGATTTAGGGATATTGCCGTAAGAGTTTCAAGAAGTGTCCAAAGGACAACAGCAGTTAAGAACGTCAGCATTAAAGGACAAACTTCTAGCAAGAGTGAAATTAGTAGAAGAATACAGTTAAAGATTTAGCGATGTATGTATAGATTTATTATTATAAAATAGGGTAATGATGTAAAAAAATTACAATTTGGTTGCAAAGGGTGATGACAAAAATCGTATTTATGGTTTCATTGGATATGTGGAGAATAAATATAGACAACATTTGCAATATGATGTACTCCAATACTTAATCGATTTGCAAGGTGCTCCACTATGGTTCTATATTTTAGCTAGACATTGCTCATGCATATTAGGTTAATATGGTAGGTATCAAGACGTTGGGTCTGATATGCGATCATATCAGGCCCACTTTCTACCTTGATCAAAAGTTTTGTTTGATACTATATCTATCTTCTCTCCTCGCTCAACTCTTCATGGTGATTAGGAGTTTGCATAAATCCAATTACCCTTGGTCCATAAATGTGTTTTACCAAAAGCCACTTATGGACCTAAACTTGTTTGATTACACCCATTTAACATGTTGTTAGTTTCTGTGAGTGTAAGGAGTTAAATTATGCTAACCATTTTTTATTTAAGCCTCTTATTCTCTCAGTGGTGGTCCTAGTTTACGAGAATTTTCTGCTTCAATGCGGTCCTAATATTGGATGATATCAGGCTCACGTTGGACCTGATATGAGATCATATCAGGTCAATCATGATCTTTGGTTAAAACTTAATTTGCTTTTACATCATATAGATTTTTTCCTCGCTCAACTCTTCCTAGTGGTTGGAATTATGTAAAATTACAAAAACCCTAGGCCCATATCAGTTGGATTGTGTCACAACCACTGATAAATTATGAAAATTTAATATGTCCACCATATACTTGGTATTTGATATAGTTGTATATACAACGACACTTGATTATGTAGTTACAAATTTACTAAATTAGTTTGTAATTTATTTATCAGGGACGATCATATAACTGAAGAAATTTTTCTGAGATATGGAATACGCTTGATACAAATTCTTGCATTGGACATGGAGATAATGTAGAAGAATTATCCAGAATAAATATTTCATCGTCTTCGGAATATAGTAGTGTCTCTAACACAAATAGAAATGCAAGCAGTAATTTCACATTTGATCTAAATGAAGAAGCAAGTATTCAAGAAGATGAGGTTTTATATCCTTGTACAACACTTGGTGATTACTTTGAGCCTACTTGGAGTGAGGAGGAAGGACATTATACCCGAATTGGAGAGGAATTACAATATAACACAGATGTACAAGAATTCTTATTTGATGATATGCAGATCGAACAATATGAAATTTCTCCAGAGTAGTACAGTGACTTAGAGGAGGAGCTCCCAATAGTTGATGATCCATATATTCTAAATTCTTGATTGCTCTAAAGGTCAATTGAATTGGCAACAGATGAGCATGAATTTTGTATTGGACAAATTTTTTCATCTCGACAAGAGTTCAAGAATGCACTTGTGAAACATGTCATGCTTAAACATATGAGATATAACCCAGTTGACACTCGAAAAAATAAAATAAAAGTCGTCTACTTCAATCAACCATGTACATGGAGAGTAGTTGGTCAAGGGATGTAGAGTTCATTGTTATGAAATATGTAAAGGAACACCAATGTGGCACCCTTAGGGAAAGTGCTGATCATCAAGCATGCTCTGCCTCCTTTGTAGTTTCATTTGTTGAAGAGGAATTTCATGCTAATGAACAGTACAAGACAAGTATAATTATCTCAGATATAAAAGATAGGTTTGGAGTGACCATATCATATAAAAAAGCATGCATAGCTCGAGAGAAAGTGATGAAGAAAGTCGTTGGAGATTATGATTAAGCATATAGAGATCTTCCACTACATCTGCGTGAGTTAAGAGTCAGGGATCCTGAAACCTGTGTGACACTACACAGGAATGGGGATAATCAGTTCCAACGCTGTTTTTGAGGTTTTGGAGTTTGTAGAAGAATATTCAGGTCTTATCTACGCAAATTAATTGGAATTGATGCCACCACACATCTAAGAGGGAAATATCCGGGTGTATTGTTGATGGCTACAACAATTGATGCTAATGACAATGTCCTCCCAGTAGCCTTTGGAATCGCTGAAGTTGAATGTGGGTCTGCATAGGAGTGATTTTTGGATCATACAAAGAGATTCTTTGCTGTTGATGCAGAGTCAATGAGCATAGTATCAGATAGACATCGTGGCATTATATCAGCAGTTAGGAAAGTCTATCCTACCACCCATTATGCTTTCTGTTGCCACCACATGTCTTGCAATATAGTAACAAATACTGGCAGTAGGTCAAGTTTAGGCTTGTTTTGGGCAACAGCTCGAGCACACACAACACTCTAATATGATCTCATAATGCAGTCCATGCTTGAAAAACATCCAGATGCTCATAAGTGGCTTCAGAATATTGACCCTAAAAGATTGGCTAATGCACACTTTAGTGGCAGAAAGTACTGTTGGTGTGGGAAGCATCCGACGATCGACCGTTGTTTTGATAATGGCAAAGGAATTCAAAGTTAAGTTGTTTTGTGATCTAATGCACTTAATTGAGTGTTTCAGGAAAGTCCTAGCTGCGGTTAGGCAGGTGGAAAACCCTAGGGGGTGGTAACCCTAGGTCATAAGGGGTGGTAACCCTATGTGGAAAGTCTTGGCGGGTCGAGACCTTCAGGCAAAAGTGCTAGGGGGTAACCCTAGGTGGAAAGTCCTGGTGTCGTGAACCAGGTGAGAGACTGGACCAGCCAGGAAGCGGAAGTCCAGCAGGAAGTCCGGAAGCTTCGAACGCTGAGCAAAAGTCTAGTCGATCTGGAAGATCGCACTGGCATCAGGTAAATCTCCTGAGTGGAGTAGATGAGGACGCGTTCCCCGTAGAGGGAACTGTTGGTGCAATATCCCTTAGGTCAAGGTTGACCAGTTTGACTAAGCTTGAGTTGGCTCAAGCTTGAGTCTTGGTTTGAGTTTCGATGTTTGACAATACAATACATGGAGACAATGAGACGTGGAGATTGCAGGTGCAATTGTCCGACTGGGTCTGATTAGGGTTTGATCAGACTGGGTTGTAGAAGAGTCAAGTATACTTGACTGGGAAGTTCTAGTGAGTGAAGTCAGGCATTTGGAAAGACTTAGTGAGTGAAGCTAGGCAGTGGGAAAGCCCTTGTGAGTGAAGCCAGGTAGAAGGAAGTCCTGGTGAGTAAAGCCAGGTGAAAGACCTGGTGAGTGAAACTAGGCAGAAGGAAGTCCTGGTGAGTGAAGCCAGGTGAAAGACCTAGTGAGTGAAGCTAGGCAGAAGGAAAATCCTGGTGAGTGAAGCCAGGTGAAAGGCCTAGTGAGTGAAGCTAGGCAGAAGGGAAGTCCTGGTGAGTGAAACCAGGCACGAGGAAATCCATATGGATCAAGGTTGATCGGACATCTGGTGTTGGAAAGTCCAAGTAGGTCAAAGGAATTGACCGGATACTTGGCACGAGGAAATCCAGGTGGATCAAGGTTGATCGGACACCTGGTGGAGATAAATCCAGATGGGTCAAGAGTGACCGAGCATCTGATGGAAGGAAGTCCAAGTGGGTAATGGAGGACCGGACACTTGGCACAAAGAGAAAGTCCAGATGAGTCAAAAGTTGACCAAAGTCTTAACGGTCGTAAATCCAATAGGGAGTTGGCATGGAACTAGGAAGTTCGAACGTAGTAAACTTCCGAAGACCATAATTTTTGACTCGGATATCGGAATGAGGTGATCTCGGATGCGAAACGAAGCTAATTTCAAGATCTGCACAGATTTCTACTTCCCAATCGATTGGCTGATTGATTGGGGGGGTTCAATAGATCAGTGGATCGATTGGTTGACGCGAATTCATGCAGAAATGGGCTGAATCGATTGGGTAATCGATTGAAACTTCCCCAATCGATCGGTCGATCCATTGGGAGAGTTTCTGAGCGAACAGTAAGCTTCTGAATCGATCAATTGATCGATTGAAGCATCCAATCGATCGGGCGATCGATTGGAGCGCTGGAAATCGCTCGAGAAGCCTTGAATCGATCGGGCAATCGATTCAGGGTGATTCCAGAGAGCACAGAGGCGCTCTAGATCGATCGGTCGATCGATCCAAAGCCTCCCCAATCGATTGGGAGCAATCCAATCAATTGGGATTCAACCGTTGGCACAAATATAGACGCAGGCGAGCGTTTTCTTCGGATCTTCTTCCTCTCTTCTCCACAGACGATTACAGAACTTCTCCACAGCGATCTTTTCTTCCTCACCGCCAGTTCTTGAAGGTTCTTGGAGGCTCATCCAAGTCAAGAGGCGATTTGCAACAAGAAGAAGAAGAAGCTAGAGTTTTCATTGTAATCTTTTAAGATTCATTTGTGTTTTGTTTCTTTCTTTCTCATTGTTGTATTGTGAGGTTGTAATGCTTCTCCGCCTTCGGTAGTTACCGAGAATGAGTGTTTTTATAGTGGAGGGTGCATGAGTGTGTGGATCCTTGGACTAGTCACCTCTTCTTGAGGTGGATACCAAGTAAATCTACATGTTAGCATTGTAGTGTGTTGTTTCTTATATTTTCTGCTGCACATCATCACAAGAAGCAAGCAACAACGAACACGAGATCGCGTCGAGCTATTCACCCCCCCTGTAGCTACATTTCGGTCCCAACAAGTGGTATCAGAGCGAGGCCGCTCTTCACCGGAATCATCGCCGGAAGGGGCAAAGAGCTAGAGGGTGAAGAAGTTGGAGCAAAATTCTTCAAGTCAAAGATTTCTTCAAGCTCAGCTTCAACATGGAATTCCAAGACGGACTTGGATTCGACACAAGGGTGCCTCCACCATATATATCTACAAGCTTCGATTCTTGGAGATCAAGAATCGAAAATTTCTTGATGATGGAGATAGAGCAATGGTTTGCTCTATTGGAAGGCTTCGAGGCTCCAAGAAACTCAAAGGGCAAAATCCTCAAGAAGAGCAAATGGAGCCAAGAACAAATTCAAAGGTGTGAGGCGAATAACAAGGTAACCAAATTATTGATTAATTTATTGCCAAGCACCATTCTTTGCAAAATTGGAGAATTTGAAGATGCAAAGGAATTGTGGAGCAAGTTGGCCAAACTTCATGAAGAACCCTCCATCGTACCAAATCAAGATAAATCCAAAAAGGGCGACTCATTGGAGCAAGACCAAGAGAAGAAGGACTCCGAAGTTGAGAGATGCTCCACTTCCGTAGAAGATGAAGATGAAGAAGCCTCCACCTCTAGGATTGAGGGGGAGCAATTTCCGTTGACACCGGATCAAGAAGAAGGAGAAGTCTCCACATCCGGGTCAAGAGAAGAAGAGGATGAAGAAGCTTCCACCTCCACAAGTCGAGTCGAATCTATTAGAGGAGCATTATTATCGGATCAAGAGGAAACCTCTACCTCCGGATCAAAAAGAGAAGATGTCATCCCTACACATGAAGATATAAATGTTTCAAATAAAAATAAAAATCACATTATATGTTTTGAGTGTAGGGAACATGGGCATTATAAGAGCAAATGCCCTAAATTGGCCAAGAAAAAGAGCCAAGTGGCACCAAAGGGTAAGGAGAAGCCCAAAAAGACCGCTCCCTAAACAAAGAAGAGCAAGGAGCACATTGTGTGCTTCTCTTGCAATCAAAAGGGACACTATCGTAGTCAATGTCCCAAGGGGAACAAGGTGGTCAAGGCTCAAGGAGGAAGCACAACTCAAGGGGGAGCTTCCAAGGTAAAACGAAAGGTATCGTTTATTGAGCCTATCTCCTTGAATAATGGTAAAAAGCATGTTAGTTCCAATTTCTATCATTTTAATGCTATTTACCATAAAAATAGGAAGCATGATGTCATTCAAGAAAAACATGTGGCTCTACATGCTAAGACTACCACACCTAGGGTTAGGAAGGTAGATGAAAATCTAGGCAAGAAAACTAAGAGTTTTAGTTATAGGTCTAGAAATAAAAATGCTTATGGATTTAATGAAAAACCAAAAACTAATGACCTAATGATGGAAAATCAAGTTTTGAGGTCAAGACTTGATAAAATGGAAAAGACCCTAAAAAGGATGGAAAATATCTTAAAAGGGCAAAATGAGCAAAACCTAGGTTTAGGACAACAAAAGTCATCCAATGACCATAGAGGTTTGGGATACAAACTTAAGGCTAAGAAGGATGTAATTTCTTACCATAGGGTTCCATATAGCTATGGAACCGAGTCTAGGTCTAAGGGTCAAGTCAAAAGTACAAGGGAAGTTATCCCTAGGAGTATTTTTGCAACTAAAGTGACTAAGACTTCTAAGAAGTCTAACAAAGTCACTAAAAAGGTCACAACGGAAGAAATCCCTAGGGTTGACCTAGAAAAGGTGACCAACCAAGGCTTCTAAGAAGCCAAACAAAGTCACTAGGAAGGTATCTAGGGAGGTTATCCCTAGCGAATACCTAGAGCATCCAAGGAGCATAAATAGGTTTTGGGTTCCTAGGAGCATTTTCTCTACCTCATAGATGGGTTAGAGAGTGTCAACTCAAATTGAAAGGGTAGTTAACCTAATCATGATGAAGTTGACACTCAAGGAGTATTTTCAAGGTTATTATTAACCTTTGAAAATGAAAAGGATTATCATTTACTCTTAATTGGAGTAATATGTGCTATGAGTTGAGAAGTTATGTTGTATTTTCAATGGCACAACAAAATATGAGTAAAAGAAATACCAATTTGAGATTTTGGCACTTTCTTAGAAAGTTAAGGGCAATTTAAGCCTTGTTTTTAAATGGTTACTCTTGGAAGAGTAGATTGTATCAAAATTTGAGGAATATAGTTAATTTCAATTTGCACAACAAATTAAGAGTAAAAGAAATGTCAAGTTGGGAGTTTGACATTTTATTAGGGACTTAAGGGCAATCTAGGACTTAAATTTTAAGTTAGCTAAGGTTTTATGATACTTAGATAGGTAATCTAGGTATTTTATTTATGCTAAAACATGCCATGATTGTTTGCCTTTTATATGTCATGACATCATATTTATTTGCTTTGGCATTCATACCTTATTATGAAAAGCACAAAAATACCATGTCATGTCATACATACATCATATAGTCATAGGAAATTTTCTTTTGAAAATTATTTTTCTTTGATGTATGTCATAACATTATCATGCATTAGTTTATTCCTTGCAATTAAGGACTAATGTCATTTATTAACAAGTAACATCCTTGGTGGATGTTCATAACCTCAAAATGCCTAGGTAGATATGCATGATCCCTAGATTAGGGCAAAACCAAGACTTACATCTCACAAAGAACTATAAGGTGGCTTGTATGTGTTTTTGTACACATTAGATGCAAGTGAAATGTTAGGATGATGAACAAAACTCAAGATGTGATTTAGTGCATTCTTTTGAGTTTTAGGTTCATCAAAACACATAGTTATGTGTTTTCCAATCATTGGGAAAGCTAATGTACAAGTCATGTGCATTGAGCCCAAGGAACATGATTGGATATTGGTTTTGAAAATCATTTTAAAATGTTTTTGGAAAACCTTGGTGAATGCTATCTTTTGATAGTAATCATCATTGAATAGTTGAGCACAAACTTGAAGAAAACACTAAAGTGTTTACAAGTTTTCAAGTTTGTGTCAATCTTTAAAAATATGAAGTATTTTCTTAGAAAACTATTTTTCCATGATATTATATGCCATAAATAATGTCTACAATGATTTTTATGATTTTTGGAATTTTGTAGATTTTTCTATGGGTTTCTGAAATTGACTGAAATGGAACTTCAGCTTTTTCAGAGCTTCAATCGATCACCCGATCGATTGAAGGGTCTCAATCGATCGGGCGATCGATTGAGAGCAAGCTTCTCGCGAACAGAAGCTTTCTGGATCGATCCACCGATCGATCCAGCCCTCCTGAATCGATCAGTGGATCGATTCAAGCAGGTTAAATCGATTGGGACCCAACTCCAATCGATTGGGAATGCTGATTTTAGCTGGTAAAGCCTGATTTCAGCATTTTGAACAATCTTTAGTCTAGGTAATCATTCCTAACCCCTCAAAACATATTTATACACATTTAAGGGGAGTTTTCATGATGAAAACAAGGATGAATTGGTTAAGGAAGACTAAGTCGAAGTTTAGGTTGAGGTTTGGTTTTATTATTAAATTTATGAACCTCAAAACTTCTAATTTTGGGTTTCCTAAAGGTTTAGGGATTCCAAGTTATTGATGGTGCAATGACAGAAGTTTCGTGCATGTCTTTAAGGGGAGTTACTCTTTAAGGACATGAAAAATATTTTTCATACACCTTGGAAGGTGGTTGACCTTCTTTAGCGAATATGCTCAAGGTTGGGCATTTGAATGTAATGGAGAGTGGATATCTTCATTATTCAAGTGGTGTATGCTCACGGATGAGCATTTGATGATAATGAAGGGAATGAGACTTTCATTTGAGAATAATGAAGGGTACGAGACCTTCGTTATTGTGTTGTGAACAACAAGTGAAGTTGTAAACAACGTTGGGAAACTCTTCAGGGGGAGAGTTTTTGATGTGTGACAATAGGGGGAGAATGTAGGGTTTAAGTTAGGCCTTTATTACTTAAAGAGGGATTTTTCCCTCTAGAAAAGGGGGAGAATGAAGGGAACCCTCATTCATATATTAGCATGAGGCTATGGGACTAGCCTAACTTAAAGGTAATTGTCAAACATCAAAAAGGGGGAGATTGTTGGTGCAATATCCCTTAGGTCAAGGTTGATCAGTTTGACTAAGCTTAAGTTGGCTCAAACTTGAGTCTTGGTTTGGGTTTCGATGTTTGACAATACAATACATGGAGACAATGAGACGTGGAGATTGCAGGTGCAATTGTCCGACTGGGTCTGATTAGGGTTTGATCAGACTGGGTTGTAGAAGAGTCAAGTATACTTGACTGGGAAGTTCTGGTGAGTGAAGCCAGTCATTTGGAAAGACCTAGTGAGTGAAGCTAGGCAGTGGGAAAGCCCTTGTGAGTGAAGTCAGGTAGAAGGAAGTCCTGGTGAGTGAAGCCAGGTGAAAGATCTGGTGAGTGAAGCTAGGCAGAAGGAAGTCCTGGTGAGTGAAGCCAGGTGAAAGACCTAGTGAGTGAAGCTAGGCAGAAGGAAAATCCTAGTGAGTGAAGCCAAGTGAAAGGCCTAGTGAGTGAAGTTAGGCAGAAGGGAAGTCCTGGTCACTGAAACCAGGCACGAGGAAATCCATATGGATCGAGGTTGATCGGACATCTGGTGTTGGAAAGTCCAAGTAGGTAAAAGGGATTGACCGGATACTTGGCACGAGAAAATCCAGGTGGATCAAGGTTGATCGGACACCTGGTGGAGATAAATCCAGATGGGTCAAGAGTGAACGAGCATCTGGTGGAAGGAAGTTCAAGTGGGTAATGGAGGACAGGACACTTGGAACAAAGAGAAAGTCCAGATGAGTCAAAAGTTGACCAAAGTCTTAACGGTCGTAAGTCCAATAGGGAGTTGGCATGGAACTAGGAAGTTCGAACGTAGTAAACTTCCGAAGACCATAACTTTTGACTCGGATATCGGAATGAGGTGATCTCGGATTCGAAACGAAGCTAATTTCAAGCTCTGCACAGATTTCTACATCCCAATCGATTGGCTAATCGATTGAGGGGTTAATCGATCAGTGGATCGATTGGTTGACGCGAATTCATGCAGAAATGGGCTGAATCGATTGGGTAATCGATTGAAACTTCCCCAATCGATCGGTCGATCGATTGAGAGAGTTTCTGAGTGAACAGTAAGCTTCTGAATCGATCAATTGATCGATTGGAGGGTTGAAAATCGCTCAAGAAGCCTTGAATCGATCGGGCAATCGATTCAGGGTGATTCCAGAGAGCACAGAGGCGCTCTAGATCGATCGGTCGATCGATCCAAAGCCTCCCCAATTGATTGGGAGCAATCCAATCGATTAGGATTCGACCGTTGGCGCAAATATAGACGCAGGCGAGCGTTTTCTTCGGATCTTCTTCCTCTCTTCTCCACAGACGATTACAGAACTTCTCCACAGCGATCTTTTCTTCCTCACCGCCAGTTCTTGGAGGCTCATCCAAGTCAAGAGGCGATTTGCAAGAAGAAGAAGAAGAAGCTAGGTTTTTCATTGTAATCTTGTAAAATTCATTTGTATTTTGCTTCTTTCTTTCTCATTGTTGTATTGTGAGGTTGTAAGGCTTCTCCGCCTTCGGTAGTTACCGAGAAGGAGTGTTTTTATAGTGGAGGGTGCGTGAGTGTGGATCCTTGGACTAGTCAACTCTTCTTGAGGTGGATACCAAGTAAATCTACGTGTTAGCGTTGTAGTGTGTTATTTCTTATATTTTCCGCTACACATCATCACAAGAAGCAAGCAACAACGAGCACGAGATCGCGCCGAGCTATTCACCCCCCCTCCCTCTAGCTACATTTCGGTCCCAATAGGAACAGTAGGCGTCGGGTCAACCTAGGATTTCCGGTTGGAAATCCGAAGTCAGACCCGGACAGTCCGACGACTGTCAAGTATATCTATTATATTGTTTCTGTGCTAACTTTGTTTTGCAGGTTTTGTATTTGGGACTAACACAATTTGCAGGAACAAAGGAGCAACTCAGACCTCGGATGAACAGTGTCTGAGGCGCCTCCTTGGGGCTTGGAGGCGCCTCGGGTGCTAGCCGAAGCCAGCTGTCCAGAGACGCTGGAGGCGCCTCAGAGGTCACTTGAGGCGCCTTGGACCAGGCGTTGGAGGCACCTTGGAGCAGCTTGGAGGCGCCTTCAGTGGGATAAGGTGTGACCAGATCAGAGCTGATCCACGCGTGCGACTCGGCAGCCTGGAGGCACCTCGGACAGGCTTGGAGGCGCCTCCAGCACTGTTTAAAAGAGGGTTCGAGGTAGAGGCTCAGGACATCATCTTCTAAGCGATCAAGCTACAACGCGCTGCCTCAAAAACACCCTGAAGTGTTGCTACAAGTTTCTGACGACCCGAAGCTTCGCGATTTTAAGATTCTATCGTCGGTATAAGTTTACTTTAATTATTGCACTTATTGTAATTCTCAGTTGTATAAACTTTTACGCGATAGTTGTTGTCCACAGTAAGCGATCAACGATCGCGGGCCTTGGAATATGAGTCACCCTAGGCTCCGAACCAAGTAAATCTTGGAGTCTTCTGTGTGTTGGTTGTTTTATTTATTTCCGCTGCGTTACTAGTAAGATTTCCGAAATAAAAAGTGAAAGCCACGAGCGCTATTCACCTCCCCCCCCCACTCTAGCGCTTTCGATCCAACAGGTACACAATGCTAACCACCAATTGTATAGAGAATTTAAATGCTTTGTTCAAGGAGACACGTGAACTTCTTATAAATAGGTTAATTGATAATACCAGAAGAAAGGTAACTCAATGGTTCTTTAATCGTAGGTAGGAAGTCTCGAATGGTATGTTGCTTTGACACCTCATGCTACCAAAGAAATATATCCAAGGAGGGAGAAAGCTAGACGATATAAAGTTCACCCCTACTCTCAATCTGAAATGGAAGTAGAGACATGGGGTGCTTCATTCATTGTTGATTTGGAGAGAAAATATTGTATCTGCAGGGAGTTTCAAATTTCAGGATTGCCTTGCTCACATGCAATTGCCGTCATCATTCACCGGAACATGGATACACTTCCATATTGTGAACATTATTTTTATTCACAGAATTGAAATGCGACATACATGGATCGTATTTACCCTTGTCGAAGCAAGAAATTTTGGCCTAGGGGAGCAAACAACATTATTGATCTTGTCCGAAAGTCGGGGAGACGGATGCTGGGGGCGTAGCACTCTTGCTGACCTCCGATGGACTTCGCTCCCGCCTACGACACAAGCAGCGTCAGTGCCGAGCCAGGGAAGGGTCCCTGGCGATGGTCGTCCGGCATTCAAGTCAGTCTCCGACGAAGCAAGAAGAAGCAAAGAGAACTGTAGTGCAACAGTAGAAATTGCGAGAAAAGCATACCTCCGCTGATGCCTGGACCCCCATTTATATAGGGCTCCTGTAGCGTGTGTACACGGTCCTTAAAGCGGGCACGCTATCTCAAGCTTTCCCTGAAGAGACATGTCAGTAAAGTGTCGCTGACACAGTACCTTAACGGACCGAGCATATCTTTGAAGTGACAGTGGAAGCTTCCACCATACGATTCTCTGTCTGACCATACTGTCTGTCAGCAGCACTAGCTCCCAAAACGATGTTGAAAGATATCCCGCTGTATCTGTTGCTTGGCCCAACGGAATAACCGCTCGTCCAGAATTCTAATATCCCTACGTTATCTACTGGCACACCGAGTGGGACAACCGCTCGGCTGAAAGTCCACTGTCGCACCGAGTGGGAGAGCCACTCGGTTGAAAGTCCACTGTCGCGTCGAGCGGGAGAGCCGCTTGGCTGAAAGTCCTCTGTCCGTGTCGTTTGCCGTCTGGTCGAGCGGGATAGCTGCTCGACTCGGCTTCTACACATCCCTTGAGCATCGGTTTGATTAGTCCCTATATCCAATATGATGGGTCGGTTATCAACCTCCCGATCGACGTGTAATTCGCTCGATCGACCACCCGGTCACCCATCCGTTGACCATCTTGATTTTGACCTCCACGTGGCGGCAAGGTGGGGGTCATGCCTAATCACCACATCACAAGTCTTCCCTCCAAGTCTAGTCGAAGGAGGTCGTAGTCCAATTGACTGGACCATTGTGTGAGCAGATTCCCTCTCAATCGGCATTCGTCGTTGTATGGACTTCAAACGGGATGTGGGATTTCTCGTCGATCGGCCTGCTGGAGTTTGCTGAACGGGCATAAGTGTGCTTCTTCTATCTGATCGGCTTGAAGGAGGTTTGCACTTGTTAAAAATTTTCTGTGGAATGCCTTGGGCAAGTGCGGATTGTGCTGACGTCATCTCGATTTTTTGGAAATCATGCAAATCCCCTCTCATTAAGGCAGAACAGGTTCCCATGCCTGCATTAATTGCCGACCAGTGGTGGCATGCCACGTGTCATGCCCACCACAGCCTCATCTTTGACGTGACAGGTATTGATTGCGACGCTTGGTGGTTTGAATTCAACGGATAAATCTTGTCCTAGGTTTTCGTGACCTAGATCGGACAGCTCCGGTCGGCCGAGCCCGGGGTTTATAAACCCGCCTCGCCGCCGCCTCTTCCATACTTTCGTTGCTTCAAGTGCTTCTCGCGAC
Organism: Zingiber officinale; assembly: GCF_018446385.1. Lineage (NCBI taxonomy): Eukaryota > Viridiplantae > Streptophyta > Magnoliopsida > Zingiberales > Zingiberaceae > Zingiber > Zingiber officinale. The sequence goes on from NC_055989.1 coordinate 145,207,494, forward strand.
TTGCTGATCCTGTGCGCTTTGATCTCCGGCGATCCTCCGTCCCCCTTTTCTGACGACACCTCTTTTTCCTAGTAAGTTATCTCCCCATCACATTCATTTTTGAGCAGTTGACTCGTTTTTTGGTTCCAATGAAACCTCCAGTGACTTTTTTTTTCCTTTAATTGTGTTTCTGCCTCTTGGCTGCCCCCCTTTTCCTTTATTTTCGAGATGACAACCTCTTCGCAGCCGTCGGCACCCATCCTTGGACTCTGATATACCACCATGGAGTTTAGGTTTGATAAGGGCGACGCTGAGGGCCTTAGAAATTCCTTTGAAATTCCATCCAACCACGAGATCATTCTGCCTTCCTCGTCGGATCGGCCAAATGCTCCTCCGACCGACACCATCTGTCTGTTCAGGGATCACTTACCGTCGGTCTGTGATTCCCTATCCATCCTTTCATTATCGCAGTTTGTAAATTCTTCTGCATCTCTCTTACTCAACGCGTGTCGAACTCCTTCCGTCTTCTGTGTAGCGTCGTCGTCTTGTTTCGGCTGCACGACATCCCTCTTATCCCTCGGGTCTTCCATTATTTTTATTATCCGAAGATGTCCGAGCCGGGGACCTTCCTCTTCCATTCTAGGGTCGGTTTAGTGTTTTTTGATAAAATGTCAATTTCCAATAAACATTGGAGGGAGTACTTCTTTTTCATGCGTCTTCCTGAGCGGATGGAATTCTCGACCCACTAGCAGCTCGAAGTTGCACGTCAACCCCCACTGAAAAGCTACAAGAGCCGATTGGACTATCTGAATGTTGCAGCGAGGTTGGCCGGTTAGAAGTATGACATCCACAAGTTGATGTTTGAGGGTGTCATCTACATCTTTGGCCTCAGTCCGATCCGCACCCGGCTCCCGACCAGTCTAGGTATGCAACTACTTTACCCTTTCCCTTTGATCCTAACTGATTTTTCTTTTTCTCCTGCAGTCGAAGTCATGATACGAGCACGGATGCCCGGCAAGGCGAAGCTTATGGACATCACGATCGAGGCGACAACTACCGAAGAGCCGACGAACCGAGGTTTGCAACCGGTCGGCTCCCACGAAGATCCGCTCGGCCTGAGCGAGGAGGCGCCCGTGGAGGTGGGCGAAGGTGAGGCTAGCCATGCGCTGAGCGGAGGAGCCACCCCGGGCTCACAGCCTCCGGCAGAGTGGCGCCCCATTATTCCCGTCGGGGAACCATCGGGCTCGACCTCCTCTAACGTGCCATTGACCAGGCGTAGGCCGAGCAGAATGACCATTGTTGCTTGGCCGAGCAGAATGACCACTCGGCCAGAATTCTGATATCCCTGTGTTATCTGCTGCCACGCCGAGCGGGACAACTGCTCAGCTAAAAGTCCACTGCCGCGCCGAGCGGGAGAGCCGCTCGGCTGAAGGTCCTCTGTCTGTGTCGTCCGCCGTTTGGCCTAGCGAGACAGCCGCTCGGCTTGGCTTCTACACATCCCTTGAGCGTCGGTCTGATTACTCCCTATGCCCAGGATGATGGGTCGGTGCTCAACCTCCCGATCGGCGTGTAACTCGCCTGATCGACCACCCAGTTGCCTATCCGTTAACCATCTTGATTTTGACCTCCACGTGGCAGCAAGGTGGGGGCCCCGGCTAATCACCGCATCAATTATAGTTCTATGTCCCCGTAGCTTTGTGCAGCCGTGTAGATGAAAGAAGGCACGGATCGAGTCGAAATATAATAGGAAGGTAAAATTCAAATGCAACCGGTGCAAACAACTGGGCCATAATCGGAGGACCTGTAGAATGTCACTAACCCCTGGGTCTAGACTTACTTGTAAATCGGAGGAGTTGATCCATATATTTTGTATGCAGTACACCCATAGAATTGTAAGAAAAATAATTGTGTAAAGTGATGTTACTGTTATATCTTTGTATGTAGTATTTAATTTATAATTCAGTGTTATCTATGGTATGAGAAGTGTAAACCAACTCAGCAAGGCAGAACTAATACTTCACACTATATCTCCATTTTGAAAAATAAAAATGCGCTAGCAGTTGTGAATATTCAAAAATATAATAAGTTTAGTCCATCTCTACATTTCAATTCAACAGGTAGGGTTGTTAATTTCAAAGTCTTGTAAATTTGTTATAAACTATAAATGAGTTAAAACTTAGACAAAATGATTGTTGTTATGTTTGAAAAATAAAATTAGACACCGGTTGTCATTTATTGAAAAAAAACATAGGTGCACTGTTCTAAGCCAAATGACACGGAGCAAGAACTTCCTAGCTAGGGTGTATAACTAAGTCTTGACACCATATATATCATCGCCCCTCTTAAACTTTCATAGGGAACGTGATTTCAAGTAAATCCAAGTAGCGTAGGGTCATAAGTGGGTTTTGGTCAAAATCCACTCATGAACCTAGACACCTCTTATTAGACCCATTTCAAGTCTTGTGAGATTCTGATATTGCAATGACTCCAACGGTACTATCCATTACTGATGTAAAGTTCTTTAGGGGTGGTCGCACATTTTGAAAAAATTTCAGCCTCATATTGGACCTGATATGGTGTCATATCAGGCCCAATGTAGGCCTGATATGATACCATATCAGGCCTAACATGGGCATGATATAAAACCATATCAGGCCCAATGTGGAGAAGTTTAGTTTCTACAGTTAGGATTTAAATTTTGCTTTAGATCGTATTTATTTATGTCTTGTTGTTCATTCTTAGTTTAAGTGAGTGTTGATGGTTTAATCACAACATAAGGTGACAATGCGTTATGGTTGGATTATTGACACCTAGTTAGGTTTTCTTTATGCATTTCTGTGCTTTCATTTGTTAGATTTAAATTCAAAATCTAAACTCCCTCATTTATATATTAAAACCTCAAAAATAGGAATAACTGACAATCCTAGATTGCATCCTACTGTTGGTTCCTCGAGGTTCGATCCTGGGCTCGTTATTACAACATGATTGTGTAGTTAAGGGGTTCATGGAATATACATTGTTAATTTGTTTTACAAGTGTGACAAACTTGTTATCAATCATCCACATTAATTTTTTTCTTTTCCCCTTCTCCAGAACATCAGGTTCTTTTACAAATTTTTTCCCCTGTCTTGAAACGTTCTCCACAGGCTCACATATTTGTATATTTCTCCGCTGCCTCTTAGGTAAAATTTGGAGCCACAATGGACTATCAATTGGAGTATCCCTGCAATCATAGCGACTTCTTTCACGTCCTTTCCTACTTCTTATTGCAAAAGCTACTGGTTCACATTGAGGATCGTCTACAGACTCCCTATATTGAGATTGCATGTCTTTATTTTCTAATATTTTAAGTAATTCTTTCACCCTATCATTCAAATGCATGTTCTCCATTGTTAGCTCCTTAATTCTGTTTGCTTGAATAATGCAATTACAACATTCATTATTACTTTGGCTTCCTTTTTCATTTACTTTAAATTGTGATGTCTCCATTGCACGTGGAATGTCATCAACGCCAACAAGGTTCTCAACCAACGATTTCTAATATTGGGTAGGGATTAGATCAATCAGAACCTGTCAAATTATTAAAACACATGTTAAAAAAGGATTTTTAACCTAATTAAAGTCACAGTATTGAAAATTTACCTCTTCAGATGAGACTCGATCGAACAAATCTCTCACCTTACTAATATGTGAAGGAATATTCCTCCACTTATTTATTCTTGCTTCTATTTTGTATGATTTTTGGATTGGAACATGTTCCAAAAATCATGCCTGATTCATCATCACAAGTGTTAACTATTCATACATGTTCGCAAAATATTGTTAAATTTAACATCAATTATAAACTTACTGTCAAAGACAGTAAAGCTCTTTAGATAAGGGATGTTGGTGTTAATTAGAATGTATTGTCCGAGTTGATAAAAATATGTCCCCAATATTAGGTAATTGTGGAGTCATAAATTCATGAATAGCTTCAACCCAATTGAATTTAGCAAGATTCTTAAAATCATCTACTATATCTATAAGACATAAAGGGACCTTATATGCACTAGAAGAAAATAATACACAAACAAATATATACAAAATATAGAATTTGTAAAATAATAAAACATCATCTTCTCCTTCAACGCGATTGGCATAAAATTTAAGCAACTCCTCAATTCTGGATCTAGTAGCTTCTTTTTTGTTTGAGAAGTATGTTAGAAAGAGGTCACCGGATGCTTTAGTTGAATTGATCAGAATCGAATCTCCTCGGTCTACAATACCAAGCAGCAATGAAACGTCTCTTCTTGTGAAGGCAACAGGAACACCTGACCAAGTTAAATGATTAGTTGACTTCTACGAACATAAATATAAGTATTGGGCACACCGTGAGCTTGATATGATCATATCAAGCCCACGTTAGGCCTAATATCGAATCGTATCAGGCCCACGTTGGGCCTGATATGATATTATATCAGGCCTACATTAGGTTTAATTTGGCATCGTATCAGGCCCACGTTGGGCCTGATACGATATCATATCAGGCCTTCGTTTGCCATAAGACCCCACTATCAGTGTCATTAGCTGACTTAAATATTCACCTTTTCAAACTATTTTATTTTACTATACAACTACTTCGTGATTAAAATAGAAAATTATAAATTGTACTTGAGAATCTAAAAGTTTGAGTACTTGAACCCAATTTTGAAATATATTGGCTAAAATACCACGAATATGCTGCATATCTTGTATGTCCAAAAAAATACTAAAGAATGACTGTTGATCAATGCCATGATGCCTTCCTTTCTTTGTGGATGCTTGAAAAAAAAACTTTTAAAGTGACCTAAGACACTGTTCCAATGTAATTTCTGTCCAACATCAATTGAACCCTACAATTTAGAAAAATTAAAATTTTTTAATCATACTCGTTGAGCTTTTCAAAATCACAGAGTTTCTAAGGCGATTCCTTTACAGATAATTGAAGTGGAGAGGATGATACATCCGATCCACTTCTTTGCGCCATTATGAAAGGAGATTATTGACGGAAACCCTAAAACCCTTCACTGGAGCCTCGCGAACACTGTAGATCTTTTGGTCAAAAAGCTTGATGTCGCTTGAGAGAGACATGAAGGCACTTACGTAAGGTTTCACTAGGGGGATGATTTCGCCACAAAATTAGAATTACAATCGGAGAGTTACGAAGAGCACCTAGGTAGCATGAATTAAGAGAGGGAGGGAGAAAAATTATCGCATGATTATTTTTAAATCAAAATAATTCAAAATGTGATTCGGATGCCTAGGAAATCATGATTGAAGAGAAGAGATTTGCAGGAGGGTTAAATGAAAATTTCGTATAACTTAACTGTATTATTTTATAAAAACATAATTACGATATGTCTTTTGATAAATTTTTTATTTTGTGTACATCTTTTGATAAATTATTAATTTTTTATTCAAATTTTCAGTACAATTGTGCCATACCAAATGATTAGACGCGTTGATTTAAGAACGAATTTGATGAATTATTAATTATGAGTATTTTTTAATTTATTTTAATGGTTAAATAGTTCACTCTTTATATCACGATAGAGATCTTTTAGTCCCGAATTCTTATATCAGTCCTAAATCTTATTTATTTATTAGTAGAATGAATTATAATCTACTTGTTAAATAATTAGGTCTAATTCATCCTACTAATAAATTTGTAAAATTTTTCTTGATCTAGTAGATCCTGGACTGAGAATTTAACCTCCTATATTAATGGACCTAAATTAAATATTCGGTGTTAATTAAAAAATAAATTAAAAAAATAATAATGATTACTTGATGGATACATTACAAAATTAGCCATTTTTTTTATTGAGAAAACTATCTCACGATGTGTATATTTATTTTAAATAATTGAAAATTTTTGAATGAATCCGTTGACCGGACATCACTACTCTACCCAATCCTCACCCTGATCCGGTTAATACACGTCCTAATTTTTACCCATCTGAAAAATAAATTAAAAAAAACGGTTTCTATTTTTTTATAGATAAATAAACACGTTTATATACGAGAATATACAAAATACAGGTAGATAATTAACACACTCTGGGCATCGTTTTTTTTTTTAATATATTTTTACCCTTCAAATTTTACAAATCTAACGGGGTTAAATTTCTTGAAAAGGAAAAAAATCTAACGGATTCAACTGCCTTATCGTAAACAACTATGAGCAACTACTGGTCACGGCGATTTAAAGCATTTCACGTTATCTGACCTGTCAAGATCGCACTTTCCGATCGCGAATCGGAGGGAGGATGCGCAGCTCGGAGCATGGAAGCGGCGGCGACGCCAGCGAGGGTTTGGCCTCCTACTGGTGGCGCTCCATCGCCGAGGAGTCGCCGAAGGGGGAGGGCACGTCGCCGCACGCGCGGGCTGTGAGCGAGCTCGAGAGGCTCGCGGCGGCGGGGACCGACTCCCTCGACGAACTCCGGCACAGGCTTCTGTCCTACAAGCCCGGGGATCTCTGGTTCCCCACCGGCGGGATCCCGAAGGAGGAGATGGACGTCCCCCCAATCATCACCATCCTGCTGGTGGGGCTCGCCGGCGCCGGCAAAAGCTCGCTGGTGGATCTCATGTACTGCGTCCTCGGCCGCGCTGGATTGGTCCACTTCACTTCCCCCGCAGGTATACCCTCTCGATAGCATCGAAGATTTGATCTTTCCTCTTCGATCTGCTTCTTCCTCGGAAAAAGCTTCGATTTTTAACCTAGTTGAAGATTAAAATCCGAAAGATTGCAAACTGTCTTCCAGATTGGGCTTGATCTCGTTCTTAATGCTCTGTCGCAGACAAAGAGGGGAGAACGGTGTGCCTGGAGGAACACAATGTGCTGAGGTCCATGCGAAACGGCTTCTGCGTCTTCGATTCCCGAGGTTTCGACTGCCGCAGAATGGCCGATGGCCTCGAGGAAGTGGCGGAGTGGATGCGCGATGGTGTCCGGCACCGCCAGCCTTGTCACGGCGCCGTCGATGATTCGACATCCGCTGGGTTCCACGCAGTCAATCGCTTCGCCCGCCGGCGGGTCAACTACACCGTGGTGGTCGCCGACCTCTACGACCTCCACCAATCGCTCCTCTCCGGCGATAGCCGCCCGCTCGAGGCCACCGGCGAGCTCTTCCACTTCCCTCCCATCAGAAACAGTACCAGTGAGTCCTAACCCTAAAAATCGCACCTTTTTTCAACGCTCATGCCCTGGCATTCCCGAACAGAGGAGAGCCCGATGCTGGTGCTGACGCACGGCGACAAGCTATCGCCGGAGGAGAGGATGGCGGCGCGGGGGAAGGTGTGCGCGTACCTGGGCGTCTCGGAGACGAAGGGCACCTACGACATCTCGTGCCTGAACGAGTACGGCGCGGCGGTGGAGGAGATGGACCCGGCGACGTCGTACGCCGTTGGCGAGGCGGTGTTCCGGGCGCTGGCGGTGGCGGACAGGAGCCACCGCCCGAGGATCCGCCCCGAGGACTGGCTACTTCTGGTGGTCTCCTGGCTGATGTGCGGTCTCGCCGCCATCTTCGCCTTCCTCTCTTCCTGCTGCGCCAAGATTGGTAAACCCAAATAAGGAACAGAGATCTTGAGCTATGGAATTGATTCAAACCACAGAATGTTTGATGTTTGAGCGTGTTATGTCATGAATCATGGTCCACCTGTTTTGTTTCCTTGTACCTAGACAAGGAATTCTATCTCAATTTTTGCTCAATCAATCTCTTCCTTCATCAGCACTTGTTGATAAACTCTATCTTAAAGGTGAATTGACCTTATGACAACAATACAAGCCGTCAAAATCAGAACATTCAACTCATGAAAGATTCAAGTTTAGATCATCTTATTGTTCCTCTTGAGTGTTTACCACGATCACACTCACGGATACATTCTTTAGCATTTGCGATATACTCATGCTTGTATATAAATTATAGCACTCTAAAATCAGTTGAGATGCTTGTTTGAATGAATTATCAACAACGAGAAGTGTTTGTTTTTCACAAACTAGAGACTTTGGAATAGAACAATGGCTTCACAAAAATCTTTTAGTTTGCCTCATTTTAGTAACTAAAAATGTATTGAGCGCTCTAATCCAAACAAGATTAAACTTGTGATGATGCTCTGGTAAGGATGAATATCATCACTCTGAAGGTAATTTACATTGCGTACAATTGATACTGATATGTACAAAAAAAAAAAAAAGAGAAAAAAAAGCTACTTGCTCCGATTTTTCTTGTGTATACATGCACAAAATTGGCTTCTATCTTCGAAGCCGTTGGATATATATTCCACGGCTTCAAACGAGAATAAGTTGAAGAATCATTACCACAGTGGTATCGGAGCAAAATTGCCACAGCTTCGGTTCTGTGGTAGGTTATATATATAAACCACTTGGGTTTCACTTGAGACTGCTACGATGCAGGATGTGCACCCCCCAGCTTCTAGATTTCCCTTCTTCGATTGTCGATAGTAAAACCTGAAGAAGGTATTCTGCTTCTTCCTCATTCGGCAATTCGATACTCGTATGAAAAACGGGCGAAGATGGTGAGGGATTCCAAGGTCTATTTTTTGTGCTTCCTCTTTTCTGCACCATTACTGTCTCAAGATAGCTTCCGACAACATTCACAACCTCCTGTGTCCTATCAATATGAACCACACCCTGCAAACTCATTTCGGTTTCTATAACCCATTCTGGATCAGGAGGAATGCCAAGAAACTCAGGTGTGCCCAACCCCAATAAGTAAGACGATGAAACAACCAAAACCAGCCTCTTGCTGATGATCACGAACCTGCCTGTTTGTTTTAGCGGTTTGCACATCACAAATATTTCATCTTTCAATCTCAGCCCATCTGCCTGAAGAAGCGCTGCCACTCCGATAGCTTCATCCCATGAGTATGGTGACAAAGGAAGCTCTCTGGCTAAAGGCCTTGGCAATCGAGTACGAAAGCAACAGGACTGATGCGGGCTACTCCTGTTTCTAATACTTTGAGCAGTTTTCCCTGTAGCTTCAAGGATGCTAGCCACTGGCCTCGCAATAAGCCCAGCAGTCCCCATTGCTATACCTGTAGAATGTATTAAACTAAAAAGTCAAATAATGAGACTTAAAGGGACAGTTCGATATTTGAAGGATGGAAACCTGACAAAACCCCCGGTAAACCATGCTTTTCAGCACCTCTGATTGGAAACTGAAGCAATCCTGTGAGCCCCTGGTACAATTAATTTCTATCATTAGTTTATCCAGAGGACCAAGTTTGGCTTATGATAATTGATATCAACTGCTCACAAAATCATATGAAAGCGAGAGTATGTTTTTATTACGGGAAATAGGAAGCGAACTCAACATAGTGAGAAGACAGTGTAGATTTCACTATATAAGGGAAAATGACGAAGAAATATGACATAGGGCAAGGATCGATATGGAATAGGTACCACTACAATATGTGACAATAAAATATTAATTTGAACGACTATCTAATTGATATACTCTTTTTTTTAAAAGTAAATAAACTAAGTGAGTAGATATTAAAGAATAAATCCCATAAATTTATTTCAGCATGCTTTAAACTTTGCTAAGTGTGTCAACATGAAGTTGAAATATCAGCATGGAACAATATTTGAAACCTTACATGTTAATTCTAAAAGAATTAATAGTATACATATAATTAAAAACTAAGATAATTCTAGTTTGAAGTTGTACCTCTAAAAATTCATTCAGAACACCTTTGCCATGTGAATCTAGGTAATTCAGCTGCTCCTCCAATTGAGGAGCACCATGCTGATCAAATGTAAATGCCACAATACCCTGAAAGAGAAAATGTTAAAATTTGCAATGAATTTCCTCGAGTGACAAACACGACAACAAATATGTTTTATCAATGTGAAAGTACCTTATGTGCAGCCTTACTGAACTGACTGGTAGCACTGCTAATGGCATATATTGTATTGTTTAGAAGACCTTTCGAACCTTGTGCTATGCTGGTTATCAATCCACTGGGGCTCCTCTGGAAAAGCCCAATTTATTCATTAGAAAAATAAAGTAAATAAATAATTTATTACATTAGGTGTAGCTGACCTGTATGACTCCTTTTCCAGAAAAGGATATAAAGTCTCGTATACCAAGACCAACATTCCTAGCAAAACCCACTGGATTTCCAATAACACCAGCAGAGCCAAGCACCTACAGTTTAGGAAGCAACCAGACCCCAAAAGGTTTGAATGTAGTTGGATTTTGAAAAATAAATAGCAGAAATGGATGAGGAAATAATCTCATTCAATTGATAAAAAGTGCTATGGCCGTATGGTGCACCTATATAGTCCGGCGATATATGAAAATAAAATAAAATAAACCCATGTAGAACTACTACTAAATTAACTAGTCCAAAACTCCCCTTGCTCAAGCTTGAACATAAAAGCCAATCATATCAAATTGGAAACTTAAACTAAAAAGAAAGTTCTAGATTAAGTCGTTTTTGCAAAGAAATCAACAATTTGATTTTTAGAACTATGTACAGAGAAAATCATAGGCATCAACACGTTTCTAATGAACCATTAGGCAACCATAAAAGACTGGACATTTATCATGAAAGATTAGACTACTAGCATGTGTGTATCACAAATCAAATAGTATACGATCTGTGTGGTTGAATTTGAACTCAAGCTCCTCATGCCGTAGAACTCATAACGAAGTTAAATAAGTATAGCACACTCCTCTATTGTTCAAAAATGAGGATGCTATTGTAGATTACATCCAAAATAACCACCTGAAAAGGCCCATCCAAGCAGACAATTTAATGTATATATAACAAATAAAACACATTCAGGGATTATATTACCAAGAGAAATGACACAGATTCAAAATACGTTGCTACTGATGGTTGGCTAAAAAAAGAATTCATCCCAAGATTATAGAGAATTTTAGGTGATACAACCTGCCAGTTATATGATTTTTGTTTCCTACACATACATGATTTTCATTACTATAGTAAGACAATGCAAACTGAAATTACAAAAACATAATGCATAATTCACCTTGTACATTTCATGGAACAATTGCTTAGTGTAGTGCCTAGTTACAATTTCCTGTATTGACTCGGGGCTAGCCATAAGATGCGCTAATGTTAGTTGGCTAAACTGAACAGGCACTCCTTCAATATCAACAAGAGCCATCAACCCTCTCTGCAACAAAATGAATATCCATGAAAAAGATCATTGGAAGATGAATAGGAACCACATTAACAATTAGCACCTACAAATAAAAAATACTCATCAAGCCAACAACATTTATTTTCCTAGTTGTTGTAATTAATCTTCATGTAGAGGATATGAATATTACTAATATATCCTTTCAGATAAGAGTCCAACAGAGAGATAAATCTATGTATTCGACCCTAAAAAAAATAGGATACCACAAGATTGGTGACAATTGATTATATCAGATGATGTAATGTCAAATTAAATTAAATTTTAATTAATATTTTATAATTAATAATAAGGTCACCCAAAATTTATTTATATTAACAAAAAATTAATAAATAGATAGAGGTTAATGAACACATTAAAACTATAGAGATTAGCATTAAGCAAATAATCACCGCCTCATCGGTACTGCAACAACCAAGTCATATCCCACTAGGTGGGGTCGGCTAATCACAAGTAAAAATTAAAAATAAAAAAACACCTGAATTAATTAAAAATTATTTATAAATAAATGTAATTTATTAATGCATCTCCAATTAGAAATATATTGATGATAAACGAACAGATTAAAAATTAACCATATTGTTTATAATTAACTATATATTTTACATAACTAACTCTTAAGATTTATGCCACCACCTCGTTGTTTCTCATCATGGTCTACTTTTATTATGCCTTGGAAGTCCATCCCAGTGCTTGTGAGCTATTCCTCTGCCTTCACAACTACACAATGCCTTTGCCTCTATTGACTATTGCTTCAATTAAGTCTTAACTGGTACAGGGAAAAAAAGGTAACATGAACAATAAATTGATCGGCACACAGTACCTCAAAAATTGTCTACGCCGACACTACAGTAGTTCTAGTCCAACAACACAATAGTGACTTTACCCATACCGTTCAGAAGAAAACAGAACTTCAAAAGTTGCCTCAAACAAGATGATCCACATTAAATAATAAACTTGGAGAGAAATCAATGAACTTTTTGAGTGTCATAATAAGCTATTTGTAGGTTATCAAAATCAAATGATGTTGCAAAAAGAATAAAAGTGAACAATATAATAAAGGAAAGAACTATGAAATTTTAGGGTCATTCTTTTTTAAGAATATAAGAACATAGATTATTGAGTAAAAAACAATAATAAACCAGCCTTACAATTTCTAGTAAAGAGCATTCTCAGAAACAGCCTAACTACCTGAAGTGAGTTGCTGTGGAAGTGTGATAAAGATTCAGTATTTGCGCGGACTTCATTTCTTATCGCCCAAGGAGTACTTGAGAAACTAAATATTGAACAAAGTTGACAGACATTTAATTGAGAGTATTTAGGAGCATTTGCATAAAAACTTGAAAAATTGAACTACCAGAAATATTTCTATCAAGTATAGTAGAATAAGAGAGATAGGAACTTTTACATATTCACCTTAAGGACAACTTTAGAGGAGCCAATTGAAAAAGTTCAACATATATCTTCTTCTTCTGTCTTGCTAAAAGAAATATATGTTGCCATGGAGCACCAACTGGAACCACAAAAGGTAACAATGCACTTCTTTCTTCAGTTGCAAAAATTGTTTTCTCCTTAAGCACGTTTTTTCCATTGTAAATGTGAGTGTTTCCCAAGTTTCTATCTGCACTATTACTATGATTCCCCAATTCAAAGTTTCTCCCTAAGCTTGTGTTCAGCAGTCTTGAAGATACTACTTTAAAATACTCAAACAAGCTCAATAATACTTGTTCTTCCAGTTCAATTGACAATGGAGCCAATCTATAAAAAAAATTGTAACATAAGGGCTCAATGCATATACAAACGGAGAAAAGGGTAAAAAACCAATTCATACCCAAAATCTATGTGTTCAAAGGAGACCAAAGATTTATCCATATTCCTCCACCTGGCAGCAGCAAAGTAAAAGACAGGTTCAATGGCACTGTCAAGAGTGGACTCTTTGTGAGAATTTTTGTTTTCCCAATTTCTCAAGATGTTCGTTGCTAATCCACTGTTCTCCTTGTCAAACGAGAGCAGAATAGGATATGGAGTATCAGGCAATTGATTATCAATTTGAAGAGACAAGGTTTTCAAAGATATCTTCTGCTGATCTAAACTCTGCATCAAAACAACTGTGGTCTCCTTTGCACACGCAAAAATCAATTCCTTGGAACAACCAATACATCTTGATAAGAATATATTAATGACATTTTCTGTATTATTTTGCAAAATTAATAGGATCAAGAAGCAAATTACCTGAGTGGAATTCATCAAGGAAATCCCAATAAATGGCACATGTATTGTGAACATTTCAGTGTAACCAGCATTGCTCGTCTTCTGATCAAATATTTCTTTATCTCTGAATCCAAGAGAGCCACTCCCTTTAAGGTTATTAACAACATGATAATTTGAGTCAATGACACTGAGAACCTGTAGCAAAAGCATAGAGAAGATATTGTTTAAAAAATGCAATTAGAACACTATATACCAGCCTATGCCAACTTAAATGAGAAAAGAACCTTGACTGCTCCCTCAGAATGCACGGAGATACATAGTCGTCTTTCAGGTTTCTGCATAAGAAATAGATGCCTTAGGAAACAACTGCACCAGAAAATAACTTCCTTTACAGCAGATATCCAACATACAAGTTAGCACTTGGATAGATCACAGTAAACAATCAAGGTTTATAGATGAAGTTCAGATGTTTCTTCAAAAAAAAATTACACAATTTATAAAGTTGTTAATAAATAAAATCAAGGTTGCCAACAAAGCATCTTCTGAAATTTTATTATGAAATAAATAAATGTCAAGCTGGTATAGGGATAAACAAAATGTTTTTCTTTGTTAACCATGCTTTTAGTTCCAATACCTCGGTTGTTGAAGGTAAGCATACAGGTTCATGTTCTTTTATATCATCCAGACTATATGCTCCTAAAATTCGCTCCCCAGGAACCTAGTAATATATATGTATTGATTTAGCTTGAATTAAAATGAATGCTTTTACGCAAATGATGGAAGATTGGCACATACCTCAACAATGAGACGATGAAGATAGCAAGGTTCATCCCATGAGTACTGGTAAGATGCGTAAGGATGGATTGTGGTATCACATGATTCACATTTTTGTTGGTAAATGCGCAATGTCTGAGAATCATAAAAACAACTGTAGGTTAAAAATTTAGAATTTGCTATCAGTGCATGGTTCCATTTTGAACTAACGTCACATATTTTGAATCTCCCAGATCTTTCTCCCTCATATTTATGCAATGTCCGGATTTCTTTTATGTGTGTGTGTCCAGGATCACATGGTTTATTGGTTTGATGCAATAACATATCTATTTATGGCTACGGAACCATTTTGAACTAACATCACCTATTTTTAATGATGTACTTCCATTATTAATAACAAACATTAACTCGGTTAGATAAACATCTACTACAAAAACAAATTTTCAAGAGGAAGAAAGATCTGAGTAGAAATTCAAACAGAAACAAAGCTAGGTGCTTTTATTACCAAAAAACAATTTATATTATACTTCACAATGTACAATGCTCCAAAAGGATACTACCTCCATTGAGAAATTGTCTATCCTATATGGCATAAAGCCAGTATCATCATCAGACAGAAGAATTAAATGCGTCATAGAATGCCCACTAGAGTTCTTGATCATATCTTCTTTGCTTATTGGCATGTCAGCATTTTGTACTTCAACTCGAACCATGTTAGATACACTGCTTATATAATTTCTAACTTTTACTTGAGCATCTCCAAGACAATCTGGACGGAAGTTGCCTGACCATTGCGAACCAGGTTCACTGAATCGAAGAGAAATAAGCAGCTCTCTGCAGTAGATTAATGCTCATGAATTACAGTGTGGGGATATTATATATATATATATATATATATATTAAAGTTGTAATAAATGTTACTAGTGCAAAGATGAAGGAAAATGTTTCAGTATTCAAATGGGTAGGCAAGCTGTTGATTGATGAAAATCTTTGACAAAATTGAGAACCTAGACTATGAGTAATCCAAGTAGCATCTTGAATTCAAATTGATAAAGAATAACTGTTGGAAATATCACCGACTTTGGTGAAGAGTGTTATATCCAGCATGAAGAAGCATATAAAGATCAATACAAGTACTTGTATACAAGCTTTCAAATCTCACTCTGCCGGAACAAAATAGTGACATGCCATACCAGGGTGTCCCAACACACTATGCCAGAGGCATCAAGGAGAAGGAGAAGACAAAGTAAATGAGGAAGAGGAGGAGAGGGGGGAAGAGGATGAATAAAATTTGTGAAAAATCCTTAGTTGATTGCTTTTCTATGTTGTTTCATGAAATGCGTGGAGAAGTTGTAGTTGTCTTGCAATCGTTTGTCCGTGGACAAAGGATGAGCTCGTGGACGAACTTGCGTTCACAGGATGAGCTCATAGACAAACTTGCAAACAAAGGATGAGCTCAGAATGAAGGATATACTCGCATGCCGGAGATTTTGGATCTTCTCATGTGTCGAACAGCAGATAAAACAAAAGTTCTTGCCTGTACCAAACATGGAACGAAATTCAAAGCAATGCTTCTGTATGGAAAACACAATGATTCTCAACCCACCTCAAATGAACATGATCTCTTTATTGCATAGTGCAGATGATATCAGAACAGAAATTTTACTCTAAGTTTTACCAGATACTAATGCCATCATGGTACAAGTATGAAAAATAAATTGCAAGGACAGTAGCAAGGGAAACAAGCTTAAATGAAAGGAAAACATCAAACTCCATTATTTCGTGAGACCTAAGTTGTCCATATGGATTTCAAAAATAAACAATCCAAGCAGAATAGACGTCCACAGAACGTTACCAAACACGCTTTTGACCAAGACAGCTTACTGTGTGGCAAAGAAGATGATTAAATAATAAAGATGCACCAATGGTCAGATTAGCATTTTAAATTTGAAGAATATTCACCTACGAAATAATGGGAGATGCTGAAAAGTTTATAAATAAATTTTAGATTCCACCATTTAATTGAACATTCCAAATATACACAAGGGTCCTTGAAGATATTAGTTTACCAATTGCTACTCTAGTGCCAAGAAAGAAAAGAATGGATGTTCACTTGAAGGGTTCACCACAAAGTTCAAGATACTAATCTTAGCTGTGAAGGCCTTTATCACTCATCAGCATCTATAATGCTGTGATTATTTGGACAAATGCCCAATTCTCCACATCATCAGAAAATGTCCTAGATTGAAATTTGTTAACAGTTCACAAAGATGGATAGTTCATCATTGGTACAAAACTAAATAGGGTCATTAGACTGCTAAAAGAGGAATTTGCATCTCATTGCAATAGAAGAAACCTTGATGTATCAGACCAGTGAAGCTGAGAATGTTGCCCTACTCCCAAATGGTGAGAAATGTTAGTTCCTTTCTGTCTGTAGAACAAGTTCTTTTTGCAGGCATTACATATGATGTATCTGCATTAAATAAAAAATATATATATTAAGCCTGGTTGATACCATGACATTTGCTACATAAGCAGAATAGAATGTTAGCAAGTGCTCATCAATTAGATTACTGATCAGAAGGAATCGATTAACATTGCGAAGAAACAAAAATACAATAATAGAATGATGATAGAAATAGAGTAAAATATTTATTAAGACCAAGATTGAAGTTTTTTAACTGTGTTGGAAAAATAGTAACTATCAAGTCCCTTCTTATCCTCTTAAAGAAAATATCATGGGTTTGATTCATCTTACTATTAAAAAAAACCCTAGTATAAAACAACAATGAGAAGAATATTGAAGAAAACATTGAAACATATAATTAAATATAAATGAACACAACTGAAGTTTGGACAGAACATCAGTGTGTTATGCATTTTCATTATTTTTTCTTTGCAAATTACCTGGGCTGAAAGACAATTACCCTTGTCCTCCCAGATAACTCTCCAGAAACAGGGACTGATGCAGCACAGATTAAAAATGCACCAGAAGCAAATGGTTGAGGAATAGTGATGTTTGCCGAACCACTTGCTGTGACAAGAGAAAATGGTTTAGACCAAGACAGATTTCGATTGCTCTCGTATCGGGTTTTTGACAAACTAGCAGTCAGCTTAACCACAAGTTCAGTCGCAGGAATATCGCTTATGGGGCCATAGATACATGGTTTTATTTTTAGGTTGTGTTCATCATGCACAAATCCAACACCCTTCCCATCTTTCCATGATAAAAAAGATGAGCTCCTCTTAACTTTACCATCTGTTTTGGTAGAGCAAGAAACTCCTGTTTCCTCAGTGACACTTGTATGGTGAATTGAAGATTGGCTGAATTCTTCTTTTCCAAAATTATTGTCACGTTGTCTGCTCTCCAAAGAACTATCAAAAAGAACTGAATCAGAAGACAATCTCGACTCTGAAGATAAAAATGCAAGGCCATCATTTTGAGTGAGAAGATGTTTTTCTTCAGTTTCATTATAACTTGGAGGAATAACAATGGCATGTCCTGTTCCCTCACTATTGACATCTAAGATCGTGAGAAACAAACCAGTACAATTATACAACAAAAAGGGAACAGAAAGACATATCTCCCTTGCCCCACAATATGCATCCATTGTTTTATCAAGAGTGGCATAAATAAGGCCTGCAATAATGATTAAGTCAGCCCACAATGCAATGTTCAGAGTTAACAAAAATTCCAAGTGAAGATTTTACCACTTGAATCTTCAGGATAAAATGTCAATTTTTCTGAAGAAGAGTAGACAGAACCATTTAATCTGCACATTGAAGAAAATGAATCTGCTCGAGGAAACTTTGATGCAAGATTCTGGTAGTGTTCCATTTTGAAGGTTAACCCAAGGTCATGCGCAGAATCAATATGAAAAATAGAAGTGGTACCAACCTGAAAGGTGCATAATGTCACAGAATTATAATAGGTATCAAAACTGAATATATATATATATATATACTGTCTATAAATGTCTATAAAAGGTTAGTAAGAAGCTTGTTGCAAACCTCTGAAAGAGAAAAAGTGCGTGTGATTCCAGCACATTCTATTGTCAAGGACAAACAATTAGGAAGATAATTTTTCACCAGGAGGGGAGTATTCAGCCTCACATGTCGAATAAAATGATTCCTCAGAAAAGTTGACTTGTTACTTCTAAAGAGAGACGGTTCAGTCTCCTGTATTTTTACTGGTGAAAGCTCTTTTGCTGCATCTACAGAGCAGAAGCTATAGTCCTGAATTGATATGCAGCAGCGGAATGGATCATTACTAGGATGACATGGATAGCACACAAAAGATCTCAGATATCCGAGTTTACTTTCATGGGATAATATATTTGACAGTGAATGTGCCTCACTCCACAAGTATTGTGTCCCGGCTGGATGCCACCTGATTTGACCAGATTCTGCCAAGTGCAATGGCAAAGGAATATCATGTCCCGGAAGTACTGGTCCTAGGATCTGAAACAACAAAGAGTGGCCACATTGTTGAGAATTTTCTGTCCAGAGAGAGATTTAAATTTAGAATAACCCTTCTAGTTTCTATTAAAATTTCAAAGAAGATGAGAGCAGCAATTTTAGAAGTAAAAAATCAAAAAGTCATCTTACTAAAGAGGCTTATAAGTCAAGCAAACAAACTTGAGAACTTAGAAACTGTTGAGACCCTACCATGATCTTTACAAATGACTCCTGAATATAGTCTTTTTGACATACCAATGTTGGCAGGTTATGACAAAGTTACAATAGTTAATTGTAAATTAATTGTAGCATTATAATGTCCAAGAATTCTACCTTGGAAGACACACCCAGTGGAATGTCAAACCGTACTTCCAAAGGCACTGAAGTTGCATTGAAAAGTATAACCTGAAGCAGATAGAGAAGTTATTCTAGCCATGTCCAAACAAATTTACTTTCAACAAATTGAAATAAGTACCGTTGAGTACAGCCTTATGATCTTGCTATAGTGATGCATAGAAACCTCAAATACTACAGGAACAAATAATCCTTCATGTTGATCGCTTTTGTACTGCTCCCCGGTCCTACAGTTGTTTCCATCTTTGTCTACATCCACAAGAACTGAGTGCTTGCTTTTAGAGAAATTCACCTCAAAAAAGCTAAGACCCACAAGGTCCATTGACATAGGTTTTGAAGGCCCAGAAGTTCCTTCAAAGTATATAGAAATCATATGATGTGATATGACACTCATCTTTTTGTCTAGAAGCCTGTCGGAAGAATTAGAGGGCCTATATTGAAAAAATTGTTCATCAAGAGTTTCCTCAACAAAAATTGGAACAGAAAACCCTGGCTGAACAACATTTTCATTGTTCATATGATAGTTGTACATATCATCCATGTCAGCAGATCCACAGTGCACGTGGTATGTCAGAGGTAATGATGTATCATTATAGAGGATATATGGGGCATATCTTCTGCTATGTATTTCTTCAGTAGTCCGTAATCCCAAGATTCCATGAGGATCTTGAAATCCATAAGCATCATCATTCTTAAAAGCATCGGTAACCACATGATTCAATCTAAAAATAGCCTGCAGAAAACTTCAAAATCAGGAGAAGAAAATACAATATGAGTCTTCTACTTACAAACTCAAGTCATCATCCCCTTGTTTGAAATATCTATTAGAGAAAAGATATGGAATATTTTGAAGTAAAGACAGAACCAGTTACATGCCAAAATGACTGGCCATTTGAGAGGGGATGCCCCCTCCGCATGAGCACTCAAAGGACCCCACTACCCTCTCGTGTGTGACTATGGGTGTTGTTAACAGTATTGCAGTCAATTACTTTGTTTATAGGTGTAGTGGGTTAGTTCCACAATGATACTTCTAGCTTTATAGTTTCATCATGAGTCATATATATACCTGTGCAGCAAGTAGCTTCAACAAATGTAACACATTGTTTTCCGTTCCGCAAACTTAACATAGTATCAGAGGTATTTTTTTCAGTTACAATTTTCCAAAGTGGTATTCCCCCTTAGGAGGAGATCACCGGCCTCCCCTCATCCGCCCCTTTTTTCTCTCCTCACTCTTGCTGCACTGAATCCGCAAAGCCACCGCCTATCTGAATGTTTGCCTTGTCCAGATTGACTCATCCAAATTGACTATGCTACTTCAGTGGTGCTAGCATTGGGAGGATCTCCACTATCTCGCCACTTGCATTCCTGCAAACGGACTGAAGATATGCTCACGTTCCATTTGCAACTCTCTACATTTGGTCATCTCCTCTCCTCCATTGCATGAACACCTTAGCAGCCTTTCATGAATCGCCCAGTTGTGCAGTGAAATTGTGGAGAGCACCTTACATGCACTTCTCCACAATGCAACTCCCCACGAATCTATGGACATGTGTGCATTTTCTTCACATGATCCTCTCCTTTAACCATCACAACAATCTTCTCTATGAGCCACCACTACTCTTGTTCACTTGTAGGCAACAACTCCAAAAGTAGAGTTGTGACCTACCTCTTCTAGAGCTGCTAACCATCAGACACTCTTTTCTACTTCTGTAAGCTCTTGAAAGCAAAGAGTTCTCTAAGTCTTTTTCGTTCTTTAGAGGGCAGATAAACCCTTGGTTTTGGGCAGCGAGCTGACTGTCTCTTTTCCGACATCACTCTGCTCACTGGTGGATCTACATTGCCCAAATGATCCCAACTCCTGGCATCTCTCATACACAATCTATGAGCACTGCAAATCTAGTAGTACTGTTTCTCTAGCATGAGACTGCTTCCTCTTACCAATCTAAGAGGGCTCCAACTATTAGACTGATGGTAGTGCAGGATTTAAAGTTTCAAGAATAGGGCAGCAATGGAGAGGAGATTCCCATCTCCCTTAGCATGGGTGTCTTCTTCTCTGGTGTCAAAGCAGCAATATAATCTCCTTCACAATCGTATTTTTCCAAGTGATGTCATAAATGGTTGTCCCTGGTCATTCGTCTTCCCTAGCATGGGTATTTTCTTCTCTAGTGCCAAAGCAACAATACAACTTCCTTCACACTCTTAAAGACCAAGTGATGTCAAATAGGCTGTCCCTGGTCAGTCTTGTTCCTTAAAATGTTACTGATGCTTCTATACTCCACCCTCTTCTACCTCGACCTCAAGCACTTCCAACACCTATCCATCCTTAGAGGAAATATTTTATTCTTAGCTTGCTACTTCTGACAAAGGATAGATTTGTGCTATCTACCTCCAATTAAGACTTAATCTCTACAATTCATTTTTCCTCCAAGACCATTAAGTCTTTTCCTTTAATCCATTGCAAAATACTGTATGCACCACTGCATAGAGAAGCCCCTTGAAAGGCTACAAGGTTGATGGTTAATTCAAGGCATATCTTCATCAAGTGTATCAACGGGTCTTGTTTTTTCTATTTAACTTTCTATCCGTGGATTTATCAGTATTATGCTTTAACTGAGTACCGGAGTTAAAGTTTCACTTTATAAGTAATCATTAGATTTTATATTGGAGTTTTACCTATGTAGATGTTATACATCTAGTTTCTGAATTAATTAACTGTTCTATTCTCATAAGTAAATGAAAAAGTTCTATGCGACTCAAAGCACTAAAGGAATTCTATACATTATCCTAAGCATTCATCAAAGTTGTATGAAAAAAGATCTTTTTCAACAAGAATTCCACATACTAAGGAAGATGCAATAGCCTGAACTCTAATATCCAATACATTCTCTAAGTTAGCATCAGTTGCTAGCATAGAAAAGGCAAAGACATTTTAAGGGAAAATCATACCTCAATTAGTGGTTCTGTAATATTTAAATTAAGCTGCTTTGTTGAATTTAAATACACATTAGTAACTGCATAAGAATTCAAGATATGACCCATATGTTTCCAAGTCCAGTTCAACTCAAAACTCCATGGTTCCAGAAAAGCTTCCCACATAACCTACAAAATCTAGGGAACTCAAATCACCATGTATATGATGCAAAGTTACAACTAGTTTCTCTCTCTCTCTCTCTCTCAGTATACCTTATCAATGTTGTTGTAGTTAATCAACAGATCAGCAGCAGCTGAGCCCTCAATGATATCTGCTGTTTGCTTGAATTGCACGAGCATGTTCTTTGTCAAGGTCTCAAGAATAGGTCCATGATAGCTCCACTATGTCAAAGAAACAATAAAGTCATGAAAAAACATCATTTATTGGAATTGAAGTCAACAAAAACACGGATGTATATGTGCCACGAACATGATGCTTCTGATCTACTTAAGAAACCAATACAGACATGTTTAGATCTAATCTTTTTGATTCACCATCTGATCCTAATTTAAAAATTGCAAAAGAGATTAAGGCAATTTTTAACACACCCAAAAAGACTTGAACTTCAGATCATCCAAAGAGATGCAATAGATTATTAGGAAATTGAATGTTGAACATGCTTTATGATCACCTGATTGGAGTGTCCACGATATAGGCCACTGGGATTTTTTTCAGGTTGAGAGATCCATTAAAAATGCACCAGATACAACTTATTGTATCAAGATAACGGTGATGTAGAGTTTGTTAATGATATGGATGCTAATTCATCAATTCTTTACGGGGAATTTATGTGGATGTTCAAAATTAAATGAATTATGTTGTTTGAGAAAATTTAGGATTATGGAAATAAAAGGCATAATGCAGCTTCTCATTATAGAGAGGGGAACATACACAAATGACACTAACTACCTGTCCAGTGTTGTGGCAGAATAGAAACATTTACAGAGTTAAAAATGAGTCATACTCACAATGAAATTGATCTGAGTATAATCATATTCATATTGCTTTTCCTAAAGTAGTTTATTGTATTTTACACTTGCAATCTATTAGTGTCTCCACCACCTATCCCATCTAATGTAGATATATCAGCCATGATTTATGGTTACCGCCCAACCATGAAATTGATACATGAGAATCAACATCTCAAATTGCTTCTGTTAAAGTAGTTCATTGTCATCTACACTTGCAGCTTATTATAGTGCCTCTCTTCTTGATGTAAAACACATGCAATAAGATTTGTATAAGAGAGTTTTTACTCTTAACATGCTTATTGGAGAAAACCCTAATTGCCCCTCAGCTTCATTGCCACTAACAATACCTCATAAGTATTATATGAATACCATTGTCTCTACCCCTGCTCTAAAGTAGAATCTTAACTTCACTCTCAAACATTACCTCTCTTGTGAGTTGTGACGATGCTACGTCCTACATGGCCTCCCATACAAGTTACTTGGAACCTCTGAATGTCCTTGATAAATCTATCAAGTTCAATACCATCAAATCTTCTTTGCTCTGCTTTCTTATGGGATCTCATGGAGCATGCTTATTTTGATGATGGACCACAACACAAGGTTAAAACCATCATACATTTGAAGTGGCAAGAACCCAGCTATGATATTGTCACCTGCTTCCAGCTTCCATGGTTATGTTTCATGAGTTGGCAAAGATACAGGGAATATCCTAAAGCATTGTCAGCACAGTAATGAGCCTTGTCTGAACAGTTGTATTATGCAAACAACTTCAGTAGATTTTAAAGAAAATGGAATGAACTTGCACAACAACACTATCAAACTGATCTTTCTCAGAATTATGATTTTCTCATGACTAAGTTTCTATCTAATCTTCATCCTTCTCTGCAGGGAGCTCAATCATGGTTTTCATCCTTGAATCCCTACGGCATTACCTCAGATTCTGTATTTGTCTAAGATACATGTTACACCATCTCCACCTTAATCAAATTGCTCTATCTATGCAGTACTATTACTGCTGGTCGTTTAGTGGTGGAAGGAGGTTGGCTTGGCGGCTACAATGTAGAAACTTCTTTCCACCCTATCCTCATTGTAGTCACACAAATAATACTCCTAATCATCATTGGCAGAAATGGCTAGCCTACATCTACTCAGCTTGCACCATCTTCTGGTGCCAATGTAACTGATTCTTCTCATTCTTCTTCCATAAGTTATGATTCAGATGTCTCTCCCATGAAGATTATGATTATTTATTAGTTTTTTTTCTCAGAGCCGACCCCACCTAGTGAGATAAGGCTTGGTTGTTGTTGTTGTATTAGTTTTTTCTCATGCCTGCTAATTCTACAACTGCCTCCACATTTTCTCATATGGACTTCTATAGTTGCTCATTGAAGTACAGATTGTTATATTCTATGGAATCCCCTACACATCAAATAATCATAGACAATTTTCAATTCTTCATAAGCTCCTGACCTCTTGATCATAAATAATGGATATCTATCCTGTTGATAAGAAAAAGATTAAATTTAGCTCTCTTCGTTTTTATAGAGATGACAGTCACTTTGTGCCAAGTTTACAAATCATCTTTACGTTACTACTCTTACTCCTTCCAGAAAAAAAGAACAAATCGGGAAAGCTAGAAACATAGAGCAAAACACACAGATGAAAATTCTATAATGAGTGGTAATATACTAATATTTGGCAAACGAGTTTTAGATTGTGAACATACCAATAAAAAAATTGGAATTGGTGTGAGCCATAACCAAGAAGAAAATAAAGATATCAAGGAATTCCCATCTTATTGAAATAAACAATAATGATCAAGCAATCAATAAGAAAGAAAGGCTTAAGTTGGATAGCATACCCGTCCATCACTCAATAGCAAGGTGCCCTTCTTCAAATGAAGTTTGAGATCCACACAATTTTGTGACATAGGAGAAGATTCAGTCTCAGGAACAATTAACCGAAAGCAATTCAAGAAGTACAACACTTGATATGAAATTCCAATGTCAAATGATTGTACAGCAACATCAGAGCATATATTTACCAGCTCTTTCTGCTTCCTATCTATAAAAATTCCTGTTCTCACCTGAGATATGTGGATAAATGGAATGGAAGTAATTTCAGAATTGAGAACCATCTCCAACCTCATTCTCACCTGGTCCAAATTAAACTTCATCTCCATACTTTTCTCGAGGATGGTCATTTCACAAAATTTACTGTGGACAGTGAGCTTCAAATAGCTACAATTTTTTAACTTGCAAAGCTGCATACTCTCTGCTAGATTATCACAGGGAACATCCAGAGAATTTAACATATCTACTTCAAGTATTTCTGAATTTATCAAGTCGTTCTCACCTGAGTTAGGAATATATAAAGAAGCTGAGATGTTTTCTGATTTAATAACCCAACTAACGATTAGGGGATCTGGGGAAATATGACATTCAGACTCTAGTTCGACATTGGAAGAAACCGGAGTGCCCTCTAAATGCATTGAGTATGACTGAAGAAGCTCAACAATATTCTTCCAGTCAGACACATGCAACCAAATTTCAAGGCAGGGTATGCTGACAAAAAGTTCAAATATAGCATCACAAGATTTAGATAAACTGAAATGAAGATGAGATGAACTGATAACTTCAGGTGTGACCAATAATAAAAGAATATTTTTATTTGAAGAGCGCATAACCAGATAAGGGATATTCACTACTAGAGATTGTAGCATCGCACTTTGCATCATGGCAGATAGATTAAGTTGTGTTTCAACACTTGCAATAAGTGGAGAATCTTCATCTCCAAAATGATAGAGCGATATGGAAAGTGCTTTAATACAACATTGAATATTGATAATAGATTCACTTGGCACAAAATCTTCCTTCTTACTATTTCTGCAACACTGCAAGAACTGCAAGGCATCAGATGTATACTTCTCAGATTTGTCAGTAACTGATGATAACTGATCGATAGCATCAGCAACAGCTTCTACTCCATCTATAAAGTAGTCATCTGACAAAAAAAAAATAGCAGATTCATCTGTGAATTATTTACACAGTAATCAAGGTTCTAATACGAAAGAAATAGCAGCAACTCAGCCGTACCTCTTGCAATTAAGTTACAGATGCTTAAGCTCATCATTACCAAAAATGGGGTAGTGGAATTTTGGGAATCATCCTTTGTATCAAAGGGAATTCGGATCCATAAATCAGCATCTAGTTGTGTAATGAGAGGCATATTTGCATTAGACATACGATTGGCTGGTCCCAATAGAAACTTTTTATCATCCCCAAGCAGCAAAAGAGATAAAGATGTACTTCTTCCAAATACATTAACAATCTTAACTGCTTCAGAACATGTGGATTCTGGAAACATGCACTTAGAAGGCATATCTCCACAAACACCTGATGAATTGGACACTGGAATGAAGCTGCCAACTAGTTGAGGCAACTCAAGATCTACACAGAAATCATGATTCTCAAGAGGAAAAAGCAGAGTTGAATTGAGCACTTCAAACTTGAAGAATAAATCATTCAGCACAATTTCAGAGCCTTCATAATCAAATGTCCAATCGGGTAAAGAAAAGTAGCCAATCAATAAACTCAGAAAATCAGAAGAAAGTATGCAGCAGACATGTTGGATACCAATACTTATTTCCGTTGCAGGGAGCGTTGTATTCATTTTTCCTTTTCTTACACGAATATTCAATATCGGAAAATTGTTTACTGATGATGGACCTAAGAGGACCTCATGGATATTGGGAAAAGACCATGATGATGAAAGTGCTACCCCTTGAATGGATGATTGTAAATCCCAACAGTCAGTTTCACAAAATCTAAGAGAAGATATAGATGTAGGTACAGAAAGTATTCCCAAAATGCAAGAGGAATCATGAAAATATGCATTAATCCGATTCAGAGTGAACTTCATGCTAAAGCAATTGCTGTTGGCACTTGAAACTTCTTTAATGCCGGTTGAGGGCAATGTCATGTTCGAACTCTTGGTTGTACATGGCATTTTTTCAGAGAATTCTTCATTCTTGATGCATAATTCTTTTAAATCTGAAAGACTAAGTATACTTGAGCTTTTAAGACTGTTTAGGAAACCTGAATTAACTATAGACACAAATGGGAAATGGTGTGAAGAAAATTTGGGGTATGCAGTCTGTTCAAAATTGTAGAAGTTGGAGAAAACAGACTCACACCACTCATTGTCAGCTATTTCCAGATCAATATTATTCTCACTCGGCCTAGATGTCTTGACGGAAGTTCTAGCAATAGAAGATTGCACTTTATGAATGAACTTCTGCAGTAATCCAGAAAGTTTTGGGTAAATATGAAGATCAATATCACATATGAACAAACTGCACTCCTGTCTCGGAAAACCTCCTGCTTGAGCTTGGTATTGCAACTCTAGGCAACGAGTCCCAGAACTTCCACTGGAGGGCAGTTCTTGTATGCTAAGACCTGCATACTGAGTACTCGCATTTATAGTGCCACATATTTCATTTCTTTTTGAGCACAATAAATTACAATTTGATTCATTATACAAGTGCAGGTAATCTATTTTCAACATATTTGCAAGGAATGAAAGACTCATAGCTTCCTGTAGAGAGTACCTAACATCTACATCTCTAGAAGTAAGGGAGATAGTTGCGCTATTTTCTGCATCTTCTTCAAGATCAAGATTACATTGCCATCTGTCAAATTTGACAGACACAGAACATGGAAAGGGAAAGAAGTGGGAATTATGTGCACTGCCACCGATAACATATGGATCATCTTCAGCAAATATCTGAGGTCCAAGCACTGACCACAAGTCCTGCACTCTGAGAAGAGCATCGACTATTTCTACGGAGATATGCATAGCAAGTGTATGAACAATACAATCAACCTAGATACCAAGGAATTGTTTAATGTGGATATTAGCATAACTAAAGGCAACTACATATGCATGAATAAGGAAAGCATTTCTTCAGTGATGTGAATCTGGACAGAAAAATTAATCTGATAATAAAGTCAGAACAAGAGTTCATCATGCTGGGGCTAAATCATAGTAGATAGAAGAAGCATGAGCATGCAAACAAAAGAATCAATTATTCCCTTATGCAATGCTGATTTGCATAAATGCTCAAGATATAGTTTTAGGGAAGTAAAATATTTATATTTATATCCGAACCATCTTAATATGAGCATAAATATCTGCTAGACTTCACATTTTCTCTATTTTTATATTTGCTAAATATGCATGATTGTTAGACTGATATCTTACCTAGGAACCATAACAGGTTCATAAAATCAGATCATATGACGAGACAGGGAGATACACAATCTAGCAACAATATTTTGTAAATTTGGCATTTATATCATTGTATTCATCAATATTCAATATCTAGTATTTTTATTGTTTAAAAAATCATGTATTATCGCAAGCATCTCAAACTTTGCATCATTCTACTATCACAAAGAATGATTGCAGTATTAATAAAATAAATATAAAATATAAGTGTCGAATTTTTATGAAGAAAGTAATAAATTTATAATTAAGTGTCAATCACAATCTCAAGCTTGGATGAAAAATATTAATGTCCGCATTATGCCTAGACAACCGCATTAAATTTGTCTAAAGCTGTGAATATGAATATGAATATGAATATTAATCATATTTTTTGGAAAGCCAGGTATAGTGATATTCCCTTGCATACAATACAATTATAGGATTAAGTTCACAAAATAACCTCAAATAGTTGGGACAACCATAGGTTGATGATGATGAAGAAATAACTTATGCAAGATGAATGACCATGACAAAAGTTAAAAAGAATATTTCTGCTCGCAAGTTAAAAAAACTCGCACATAATCAAAATTTCTTAGATGATATGAAATTACAAGGATCCACTTTTAGCAAAAGTTAAGCTTTAAAATATTTCTGTGGAAGTATATTTTATTTCAACAAATTTGAGGATTGGCCTAGCAAAAGATGAGTAGAAATAGGATCAGATCACAAGATTACTGCTACCCCAACCTAATTAACATCCTACTTGAAATTTTGATCATTAAGGCAATTAGGATTGTAGGATTGTTGGTGAAAAAAGATCGATAGCAAGAACCTAATCACAACCAATGTTGAACTCTCAATTTGTTAGTGAACTTCGAACTTATCTGCCCACCTCTTTTATGATGACAGGAACAACCTGAACTAAACTGCACCTGTTCAACCTCCAACAGGTATCTAACATGAAAAGGGATTCAGAATCTCACAGGAATTAGAAGATCATTTGGTAGAGCCTTAAGGGTAATGGACCAACAAAAAGAAATCTAGAGAAATATCTCATTGTTATCTAAGGTGCCTAAATTCTTGGTAGGTAAAGTTCAATTCTTGTGGAGGTAGAGAAAGGGGGGAAAATATATATTGGCACACATCTTAGCGATACATAAGGTACTTGGTTCTAGGAACTATCTCAAATATGGAGAAGTTGTGCTATTGACAAGAGATGAAGTTTCTGCTTCCAGCGAGAAGTTGTGCTATTGACAAGAGATGAAGTTTCTGGTTCCAGCCTTCCTCCAGTACTCCATATCAACAGACAAGAAAGCAAATTAAAGCAACCAAATCAGAATATAACAAGTACCTCAAATTTTTTTAAGGTGGGTTCATCTAAAAATATACACAATCCAAGGTGAAAAGAGGTGCAGAAATGTTCCATCACTGAGACTACCCTTGGTATCTTAGGCTCCAATAAGTTTACCTGCAAGATAATAAGAGCAAAAAGATTAACATAATAAATAAGAAATTGTTAGGAAAGGAAATTGTGGCTCATGAAAACCTTCAAACCAGCTAACTGAATCTCAAAATTATTATAGAAATCCTCAATTTGGAAATTGAATCGGCTCCCATGTTTAGGATCTGATTGATGTATATTTTCCCGGCAAAGTCTATCATCCAATATCTGAGAAGCATGTGAATGAGCCTTAGATTTCAAGGAAAAGGCTTCGAATTCCAAAACCTGCCATATACAGTTAGCTGTCACTTTTGAAGCCCACGGAGATGTAAATGTATGTAAGAGTTAGCATCAGATATGCTGAAAAAGAACAGAATACAGCGAGACACAAGCTTAGCAGCTGGCAACATGTGGATAGTCACAGAGCTGAGACAATGGACCAGCTAAATCTCATAGGAGGCAGCTACCAAAGGCAGTTGAGAAAAGTTTGGGACAAAGGACATAGCCCATGGTTTTAATTGGAGATCCTAAGGCAATATCCTCTCTCTTCATATCCAACAAATACTTTAAACTGTCAGGCTGCAGATCAAACAAGGTGCGAGATCTATGATATTTGATTAGCAGCCAGGTTTACTTTAATTCGTTTGAGCTAGTATTTACACAGTAAAGAAAATCCCAAGTCAAAGGATGCAAAATATACAGTACTGTGAGAGACAAACTTGCGAGTTTTAGTGCTAGTAAATAGGGTGGTCTATGTATTGATTGCTTGTTCCTATATATATTAGAGCTTATCAATTGTCACTCAATTTGCATAGTATACTACCAGATGACAACTCAAACTTCCACTTCCTCTTGAAACAGATATTGGGCAGATGAAAAATATAGAAGTCTAACTAAAATAAGCAAGAAATTACCCACAAATCGTCAAAAATAAGATCCAGAGCTGACACAAATCTATAGAAGTTGTGATTAATAGGCAGATTCTACATAATGTTGGGGTTGACAACCGAATGGAGAAAATGTGTACAGATCGAAGGAGACAGTTTTGGTAGATTAGCTTGTGTTTTGGTCGGGGTTTAAGTGTCAAGTGCTTCAGCCTTGTTTTATCCTTCACTAGAACCAACTCATACTGATACTCTGATCATCAGTGAACTAGAACTATTATAGCCAGCCACTGATACTCAACCAGAATGATATTATAAACTTGGCTTAGCATATCACATCATCAAAGCTTCGTTCCAAGTTCCAACCTCAGTAAGTGCCAAAGAAATTGGCGTGCATGCAGGGGAGCCATTATGATTTACTGAACATAGAGATGCTAATGTCATGTCTACATGAGGGGAGGAAGAGGAGAAAGAAAGAAAAAGTGTCAAGCAAGAGGAGTGAAAGAAGGAAAGAGGGGAAAGATTTCCCTTCTTTTTGTCATTCCCGACACATGTAGGATTAACCTGGTCTTTTCAACACTTTGCTTCTCTTTATCCACCCTTCCACCCACTTTTGGAAACAACAAAATGAAAAGAGAACCAAAGTTTTCCTTTACTTTTTGTTCATTTACCCAAGTAGACAAGAAAAATGATTGTTTTTCTTTGTCCCTTCTCACTATTTAGGTTCCCTTTCCTTCCTAAACTAGTGTTTTTGATCTACGTCTAACCCTTATCCCTCACACCAACTCTAAATCAAAACCAAGATTTCAAATGCAACAAAAATGATCTCATAGAGAAGCAACAAAATTTAAATTGAACAAAAATCGATAAATTGAAATTTACAATAATTGCACTCAACTAAAGAAATGTGCACTCCATATTGCAATTCATTTATGTATTTACCATATTGAGAAGTTTTAGATCTTCATTCTGCAATGGAAGATTCAGGATAATTTTGTCGAGAGTAACATCCCAATACAACTTCTTATGATTAGCAAGGTGGTACCTACAGTTCGAGCAGTGCAGTGTTTAATTTATATCAGGGGAGGGCACTCCAATTAACATTCATATGAAATGGACAAATATATTGGAAAAAATAAGGTAAACAATATGCTCAAATACATACTCAAGTTTTCTCAGTAATCTAGCTTCAAAATTTTTCAACCCATTTAATGATGACAATACCTGAGATAGAGTCATTTAAAAACAAAATAATATAAGTGAAGACAAGCAACTGCATTGCCAAAAGTTACTAGAAAAAGTGGGATGCGCATAAACAATGAAATAATTAAATGCCAAATTATGAATCTAGAAAACATGAGTAAGGAAATTGAAAACAGCTTTAATCTAGAACATTCAATTTCAAAAAGATCCAATGCATAAATATTGTAAATAATGAACCATAAATTGATAGATCAAATGTATCAGTTACAAAGGATAAGTAACATGGGTCAACCTGGTTTGGTACAGAAAGAACTAAGATGAATACTTGAGAGAGAAAACAGAAAAGGATATTTGATTTGTCCAAGTTTGTCTGCAGATAATGAGCAAAACAGGATTGTGGCATCCCAAGAGTTAGAAGTCCATAGCTTGTGGTTCTCGCAATGATGGTTATTTAAGGAAGAATTAGATTATAATCTGTCTCACTCAAAATAACGCAACAGAGAGTGCAAAAATAATGAGGAGGAGAGAGATGATGCCAGTTAAGTTGCAAGCTTCATTTTGTGATATTTGAGAATATACATCAGGGATATATGGCTAAATTCTGGAGGGGAATCAAAATTGTATGGTTTAACCATTTAACAACATCGGAACTATCAAATTTTGCAAGTGAAAAACTAGTAAATAATGACTAAAAAAGTTATCCATACCCGATCATGCTGGAACTGTAATGAAGTGATGGAGTAATAAATAGGCAGGATATGGAGGAAAAAGTCACTCTCAAAATTGACTTCCAATGGCCGAACCACAATCTAACCAAATAAAAAATATTATAGTCAAATAGAGACACTAAATATATACAAAGAAACAAACTGTGGCACAGTGAAAATATAGACTAAAGTCTACTTTCTTCCATAAAAAAAAAGTACCTTTGTTGAAACATCATACTTATCAGAACGTGGCATACTAAAATTCACACTGAGAAAGGGTAACTTGTAACTCTCCTCAGCAATTGGCTATAAGAAAAATAAAATATTACAGATGTGTCATGACAAACCTAAAGCTTTAGGGGAATAAAACAGAAAATATAAAATCAAAAACAATATATCTATGACCTTATCTGCCAAAATAGTATTCTCATTGTCTGGGTTTACAATCTTAATCGAATCTACTGAGGCAACAACATCTGTAGAGTCCTCCCAGAATTTACATTCAGTAATGAACTCATGGCATATCATTTCAGCAGCACCCTTGTCAATCATTCTAAAACAAAACAAAAAATGGATGTAAATTAAAAGCAATAACTGGTCCAGAATGGTTGAAAATCAAATATATATCAAATATTAACAGTGACACACAAATAATTACAAAAACTAATTCAACAGTTTTACCATTTATGAAGAAAACTTTATTTGCTTCAACCTCTTCAAAACATAACAATGCAGCACAAAAAAAAAAAAGACTAAATATTAGTTTTAAGTTTTAACAGCCATGTTTCTTTTAGTTAAGAGGCAGTACTGGATGAGAATCAACTATATGAATTTCCAACAGATAAATTAAAAAAAAATCAAACTAAAGAATTCCTCCATAAGAATAAGAAAAAAAAATCAACAATAAGGCACATGTCAACTAAAAGAAAAGGAACTAAAAAATATTTTTCGAAAAAAATAGCAATTTGAAAGGGAACAAAAAAAGAAAGAATAAAGAAAAAGAGAACAACAAGAGAGAATTGGATTACAATATCGGAAAAGCTACATATCTAATGAACCCATCACGCTAGATCAAAACTGAGTTTTTAGAGCCTTTACTTGGGGATGTTCATCCTGCACTCCAGAAGCTTCTGATAGACTAGTCAGCAATTTCACTAGCATCCTAGATATTGCATTGAATAATTT
This sequence comes from Zingiber officinale, assembly GCF_018446385.1. Taxonomy (NCBI): domain Eukaryota; kingdom Viridiplantae; phylum Streptophyta; class Magnoliopsida; order Zingiberales; family Zingiberaceae; genus Zingiber; species Zingiber officinale. Next base: position 145,241,109 of record NC_055989.1, read on the forward strand.
TTAGTCTATATAAGGCACAGCCTAAAACATATTATTATTTGATCAAATAGCATTTTTCTTTTCTTTTATTCATTTCAATTTATTTAAAAAACCAGGTACATAATTTTACTTGGATATTTCCATATATTGGCACTGGAAAACAAATATATCTAGTAGAATCAAATTGGAGAAATTCTCAACAAGCAATAATTAAGTAAATAAAAGATTAAATACTTCATATGCTATCATGTAACAGGACCTAACCATGCCAAACTATATTAAGTTTGAAACTACTCACCAACAATAAACAATTAAAAAAAAAGATGATTATATGCATAACAATAATAGGTACATCCTTTTCGAAAAAAAACACAATAATAGGTACTTCGATGAAAAAAATGAGTACTTGTTTCGGATTATGGTGATAATCTGCCAAACGCTGAACTTCACAAAAGACAAACAAGATTCGTTTCTGTACAACACATCATTAGACAGAGAAGGTACTGGATGAAATTCAGTTGCTTCATAGATATCCTGCACAGAAGAGATTAATGAATACCAAGAACGGATTCACAACCTGATGGCACAATCAGAAAAACCTTGATAATGTCATCTGAAACAACGCCAGCAAATGAACCAGTATCTGATGTTCCACCAGCTCCAAGCAGGCCACGAGATAACCAATTTAACCAACTACGTGCTTTACTTGAAGTCTGCTCTCCTTTTACTTGAGAAGACTTAGCATCACCAAAATCATTTAATTTTGAAAGTGATTCCTGAAACAAAAAATATTATGCAATATTTATCTCTACATACAGAACTTCAAGAAGACACAGAAAAGAAAAGTTCACAGCATTTGACAAATCCCATACTATAGCTCGAGAATCAAAATACCATACCATGAAGTGCAACAGAAAGTTGTAGCTCATTAAGATTATCAACAAAATGTAGCCAAAACATAAAGATATAAAACTACATTCTAGAGTTATTTTCATCCTAATAGAATACACAAGACTATTACTAGAAAACATAAGACTATTTTTAGAAAGAAAAAAAAATGTTTTTCTACATAAATTTATTTTTACAACAAGCCTCCAACAGAAGACCGCGAGGTACATCAAACCATAATTTTAAACTATCATTAGTATTTTTTTTATTTCTTTTCCAAAGTAATTAATATGTGCATCACTTGTAACTAGCTAGGATTCTATACACCCCACCCACCCGCTCTTCGTGTTATTCTCCAAATAATCTCCACCTTAGTTCATACAAATGGCTTATTTAGTTCAATATAAACTGATACATTAGCATCATTGCAATTAAGTCATGTGCATCCCGGCTATAAGTTAAAAACAAAATAGAGTTGAGAGAAGTTACATAATTTGGGGAAAAAACACAATAGGTGACTCTTTCATGATTTGGGGACGACAACAAAAATATAGGTGCATCCTTTGAGAATTTCTCAAGTTTAGGTGGGCCCATTAGGAAATTTGGTAATAATAAAATCACTATCATAGTAGCATTTCACCTTTATCTTTTGATAAACATGCATTTTTTATAATTTATTATTGCATCCACCAAAAATACTACTACCTTGGAGAAATTAGGTATAACTCCAAATAATAAAAAGAGAGAATGTAGCTTGAGATACTGTGAAAATGTTCAAAGGTGGCCAATGGATTAGGAGTTCAAATAGACTAGTATGGAAGATGTAACTAAATAAAATTTTCAATATAATAAAAAATGAGCATGATTTTAAATGTTGAACCATGCCGAGCGAAACAATCAAAAAGTATTGTTCCAGTAAATTACGACAATGTATTATTCCTATGTTTCATCTCCTTCCTCTTTCAACCTCCAATCAGTCACGGGCACTATGTATCGAAATGTTGGCACGATACTAAAATGGTATCATACTAGCTAAAGCAGCATGGCTCGAAATTTTGAATCCTAAAAATGAGTCTTTATCTCAACACCTAATCTTCTTAAACTTCGTCTTTGCATAACACTCCCACTAAGTTCAAGGTCATTAAAAAAATTGGCATTGCTAGCTCCAACAATTTTAGGCCTATGTGAGAGACGATAAAATTCATATCCTTAGTGTTTGGGTCATGATCAAGAAAAACTCATTTACTGTTAACAACTACTTACCAATAAAAATAGATGGGACAAACATGATTTATGAAGATGAAGATAATAATCATGACCAATGAAATGAAAAAGGAATTGCTTCAATTGTTAAGTGGACCCTAACCATTTAGAGCCGGATATAGATTTTATCCTTCCATTAAAAAGTGGCGTACCTTGTGACGGATCGTGGAGGCACCCACAACCTTGCGGTGGGTAGCAGAGGCTGCAATGGCCTCACGAAGAAGCTCGCAACCTGACAGTGGGTCATGAAGTTGGGTTTTTTCTTTTCTTTTTTACCCTAGTTTTCATTTTTTTTCACAGATATCTCTTTTTTGTCTCTTAATTTCTTTTCCCTCTATTTGTTAATTTTTTTTCCTCAATCGATATATGAAAGAAAAAATATAATTTCTTTTCCTCCATTCATTTAGGGTTAATTCATCCATCAACAAGAGGAAAACAGGAAGGAAAAAATCTCTTGAAGGATGAAAGATACATATTATTAGAAAATATAAAATATAAAATATATATATATATATATATATATATATAATTTCTAATCTTATAAAATATACTACTATCAATAAATTAAATTATTTTATATATACATTTAGTTTAATTTTAAACTGACAAATTAAATTTAGTTTAAACTTACTTAATCATGTCATATTTGGTGAACTTCAATTAATCCTAAATCGAAGTTTTATGAGATAATATTTGTTCAAAGCAAAACCTAAAATCTCGTGTCCTAAGAACCACGAGTTAGGCCTTTATATAGAAAAAAAAAATATAGAACAAAAGTCAAAAATACCCCTATACATATTCTAACACTCCCCCTCAAGCTGGAGAATATAGATCATATACACCAAATTTATTACATATGTAGTCAATTCGGGGACCTCTAAATGACTTAGTGAATATATCTGCTAGCTGATCATGTGAGCTGACAAAATTAGTAGATATTTTTCCAGATATGACTTTACAAAGTGACAGTCAACTTCAATATGCTTGGCCCTCTCATGGAAGACTGGATTTGAGGCAATATGCATAGCGGTCTGGTTGTCACATATGAGTGACATTGGTGTAACCTCTCCAAACCTTAGTTCCTGAAGCAATTGTTTTAACCATATAAGTTCTTGACTGGCTATAGCCATAGCTCGATATTCTGCCTCTGCACTGGATCTTGCCACAACATTCTGCTTTTTGCTTTTCCAAGAAACAAGGTTACTTCCGACAAATATACAAAAACTTGAAGTAGATCTTCTATCAGAGGGAGATCCAGCCCAATCTGCATCAGAATACCCCACAATTTGAGTATGTCCTTTGTCTTTATATAGAAGATTCTTTCCTGTGCACCCCTGATATATCAAATAATGCGAGTCACAGCATCCCAATGTCCTTTGCACGGAGAGTTGAGAAACTGACTTACTACACTTACTGCAAATGAGATATCCGGACGAGTGACAGTAAGGTAGCTTAGTTTCCCTACTAATCGCCTGTACCGTTCAGGATTTGAAAGAGGCTCCCCCTGATTTGGCAAGAGCTTGACATTAGGATCCATGGGATTGTCGATTGTCTTTGAGTTTAACATTCCTGTTTCTTCCAGAATATCCATTGCATACTTCCTTTGGGATATAATGATCTCATCTTTAGACTGTGCCACTTCTATCCCTAAGAAATATTTGAGTTTGCCAAGATCCTTTGTCTAGAAATGTTTGAAAAGATGTTGTTTTACTTGTGAAATCCCAAGATGATCATTACCTGTGATGACAATATCATCAACATAAACCACTATATAAATGCAACCAGTAGATGAGTGACGATAAAAAACAGAATGACCAGCCTCGCTTCGAATCATACCAAACTGTTGAATTACGGTACTAAATCTACTGAACCATGCTCTGGATGACTGCTTGAGACCATATAAAGATTTCCGTAAGCGACATACAAGACCAGAAGACTCCCCCTGAGCAACAAAACACAGAGGTTGCTCCATGTAGACTTCCTCGAGTAGGTCACCATGTAAGAATGCATTTTTGATGTCTAATTGATGAAGGGGCCAATGGCGAATTACAGCAATAGATAAGAAAAGATGCACAGAAGACATCTTGGCAACAGGAGAAAAAGTGTCTCCATAATCCAATCCAAATGCCTGAATATAGCCTTTAGCGACGAGACGAGCCGAGCCTTAAGCCGATCAACGATGCCGTCCCCACCAACTTTCACTAAACACCCAACGACAACCAACCACTGAGGTAGAGGAACGAGGTCCCAAGTTCCGCTGCTCTGTAAGGCACTCATTTCATCAAGCATGGCTTGTTTCCATCCTGGATGGGCAAAGGCATCACCTGCAGTCTTTGGGAGAGAAACAGATGACAAGGAAGACAGACAATAATAATAGGATGGAGAAAAACGATGATAGCTCAAAGAAACATAGTGAGGAGAAGGATTACGAGTGGAACGCATACCCTTTCGAAGTGCAATAGGAACATCAGAGTCAGGAGATGGGACCGGAGAAAACGGCGAGGGACTTGGCTCCAAAGATGTGCCCACGGCAGTGTCAGTGTTGGTCGGCGGCAAGGCAGAACGAGGACGGCGCTGATAAACCTGCAAGGAGGAAACGAGGCTAGAGATGATAGAGGCGCCTCCGGAGGACAAAAGATAGTTACTGGTGCAGGTGGAGAGGGAGAAACCTCGGCCTGTGAAGCGGAAGGACCAAAAAAAGGAACCGAGTCAAAGAATGTGACATCAGTAGAGATGAAGTACCGACGAAGAGTAGGGGAATAACACTTGTACCCTTTCTGAGACCGTGGGTACCCAAGGAAGACACACTTATGAGACCGGGGAGAGAGTTTGTCAACTAGGAGATCAAGAGCATGAGCAAAACATATAGAACCAAACACCCAAGGTGGTAAAGGATGAAGAGACTGATGCGGATAAAGGACCTGATGAGGTATTTTACCCTGGAGAGTGGATGAAGGCATGCGATTGATGAGATAACAGGTAGTAAGTACGGCATCACCCCAAAACTGATGAGGGACATGAGAATGAAGAAGAAGAGTCCGAGTGGTCTCAAGGGGATGGCGATTCTTGCGTTCTGCAACCCCATTCTGTTGAGGGGTATGAGGGCAAGACATACGATGCAAGACACCATGAGATGTCAAGAAAGTACGAAACTGAGTAGATAAATACTCGCGTGCATTATCACTTTGCAAAGTTCGAAGGGAAGTACCAAATTGAGTTTTTATTTCAAGGAAAAAGGATTCAAAAATAGAAAACAATTCTGAGCAATCCTTCATCAGATATATCCATGTACAACGGGAAAAATCATCTATAAAAGTAACAAAATATCTTGACCCCATTGTAGAAGAAACACGACTTGGACCCCAAACATCAGAATGAACCAAAGCAAAAGGAGACAAAGCCTGACTCTCAATGCGAGGAGAAAAAGAACTACGAATATGCTTACCTAATTGACACGACTCACAAGATAAAGACTCTAAGTGAGAAAGACTAGGATGTAACTGTTTCAACTTATTAAGACCTGGATGTCCCAACTGAGCATGAATAAGTAGTGGAGATGACACTGCCGAACCAACAAAAGAGGGTTGCTGAAGCCGATATAGGCCATGAGATTCACATCCGAAGCCAATCATCCTCCCCGTACTCAGATCCTGTAAGGAAACAGACGTGTTAGTAAAAGAAATGACACAATCAAGAGAACGAGTGAGTTGACTTATCGACAATAAATTAAAAGGAACTCCGGGAATATAAAGAACATTATGAATAGAAAAATATAAAGAAGGATGAACAATGCCAATACCCTAGGATTGAGTTTGAGAACCATTGGCCATGGTGACCACTGGTAAATTACCAGAAGTAGTGAGAGAGGAAAATAGGGATTTATTACCAGTGATATGATTGGTGGCCCCAGAATCAAGAACCGAAGAATCCGAAGAACGAGATATGCCAGCAAAGGAAATACCAGCATGTGCAATGGTAGCAGTGGAATCAGAAGTCTGACGATTCTCAAACCATTTCAGAAAGTCAGTATAGGAAGGTGTTGGAGTCGAATCAGGTGTTAACTCTGAAGTGGAAGCTGAAGAAACAACAGAACTCTGAACGATCTGAGCAGCACGAGGAGGACGACCATGTAGACTCCAGCACTTATCAATCATGTGTCCCGATCGGTGGCAATGATCACACCAAGGGCGTCTTTTGCCACCCTTGCGAGGTGAAGGTCCTTTGTGTCGAGAGACCAAAGCTGACGAGTCGACAGAAACGGAAGAAGGCATCGTCAAAACTTTGGTCGGGACATGGAGAAGAGTCGCCCAGGTATTGTCCATGGTAGCTTATGTGGGTTGTCCAGGATCTGATCACGGACATGAGAATAATTTGTAGGCAGACCATATAAAGCCAGAGACATAAAAAATTTCTTCCGATTTTCAAGCTCTTCAACAAGATTGGCTGCAGGTGGGAGCAGTTCATTGAAGTCACAAAGAAGGCTAAAGACTGAACTCAGATAAGTTGACATTGAATCCTTAATCTGATGGGCGCTGAGGATGGTCATGAGATCTTCACAAACTTGATAGAGTCGCCGAGAGGTATTTGTAAAAAGTTGTTGAGCCTGTGTCCATTACGCCAGAGATACCATGCGCCCACCGTCTGCGCTACGCCCTGGGGGCTACAGAAGACATTCCTAAGAGATGGATGGATGGTAACTCGGATAATGAAACACAACTGAGCGTCAACCTTTTTCCACAGAGGACGATCAACGACTTGAACATCTTCTTCAGTTTGAGTGAGATGTGTCTCATAACCCTGTCCAACAAGCCAAAGCTCAATGTGAGATGCCCAAGAGATATAATTTTTACCATCCAACTGCTCGAAAAAGAGGGGTGCAGTGATATGGTTGGTAAAGATTGAGGTATCCGGCTTTGGCGCACCCGATGTAGCTATGAATAGAACTGTGAACCGGACTGCCGGAATAGATGAACTAAGCTTGCTTCTGCTGGAAGAGATTTCCTAGCAACCAACCACAGAAGGAGGGGCTGCAGTCGCCGGCTTGTTGGCTGCTGGTGACAGGGAAGAGGAAAACCAACAGCGGTAGAGGCGAAGCTCTGTGCAACAGCGTCAAACCAAAGCTAGGGCAGAAGAAAACAACAACGGCAGAGGTTCCGATGGCGGCGGCGCGACCCAGGATTAGGGCAGAGGACGAAAAAAAAACGAGTGGAGACCTTACTTGTGGTAGCCTCGTCCCCCCTCGCACTGAAGAAGCTGACAGCCTGTCGCCTCTGGAGAACTCGCGGAAGAGAGAAAGGTCGACGAGGAGTTCGACAGGTTCCCGACGAGGAGAAAGATTGACGAGGCTCGAGCCCGACGAGGAGTTAGATGGGTTCCCGTTGTCGCGGCCAGCAGACGTGGTGAAGCTCAGGTACGACCAGCTGCATGCTCCGGCGAGGCGGGGGCAAACCCTCCTGGATGACGCGGCGGCGGCGCAGGGGAAACGGATGGGGTAGAGAGGAAAGAAATTAGGGTTTTAACCTTGCTCTGATACCATGTTCAAAGCAAAACCTAAAATCTTGTGTCTTGAGAACCACGAGTTAGGCCTTTATATAGAAAAAAAAGATATAGAACAAAAGTCAAAAATACCCCTATACATATTCTAACATCAAATTTGGCCCAATAGTATCTATAGCAATCAAATATTAATAAAAATATTTTTAATTAATATATTTTTATATTTTAAAAATATACCAAAACTATATCGTTTCAGCCATAAATTGAAACTCCGACACTAATACTAGTAGACAATTTTTAATGTTATATCAGTATGATTGTGACTAGGTAATATGGCTTGTGCTTATGTATCCTTCCCGTCTAAATCAATCACCTGGGTAATATAGTCTGTGTTTATATATGTGGCATATGTAAATTGAGTACCTGTATCTAAACGTGCACCTTATTTCTCCTCATCACATGCATTCACCTAGGTTCTCAGACTTCTAAGGCTAGTAGTAGTAGTAGTGTCTTTAAAAGCACTACTATTAAGAGAATTAAAAGTAAATAGGGGTGCCATTAGCAACTAGCCTAATACAAGAGATCCTACCCTCATTGACTAGAAGCTCAAATGACCACTAAGAGCCACCCTCATTAACTAGAAGCTCAAATGGTCACTAAGAGCCCCCGGGGGCAGGGTGTTATGGTTAGGCCCTCCAGTGCTAGATCAAGGATCTAGAGTTTGAGACTCAGCTGCGGCGTATTATTAGGAATTTTTCTCCTTAATGGGTAGCGGACCTGAGAATATTGGCGGTCAAAATGGGCCTCCATGTGCACTTCCCCGATTTACTCTAATGGCTGGTGAGAAACTTCCGTGGGGTAGGAACAGTCGCCACGATTCAACATTACCTAACTTAGTTAATCATTTTTGCCCCCGAGGCATAGCCGAGTTGGTTATCACATAGTAGGTTTACAAAATCAAATGGTCACTAAGAGCTACTAACATAGTAACATTCCAAGACAGGCAACAAATTAGAGGTAAATTCTCTTGAGAGAACATAATGGATTTTTACAATGACCAAAAAAGGGAAAACACAAATCATATAAAAATGGGAAAATTTCCACCGAAGTAGAATAATACATATGAATCATCTAATGCCTTAATAAAAAAATACCTGCAACTGTTGTTCAGCCAAAGATCTATAGCTCAAGATGTCATCAATGTCATATTCTTTATCCATTTTTTCCAAATCGTGCAGAATATCCTTGCTAATAAGCTGAGAGCAGGCAATTTCAAGAGTAACATTACAATATAAAACACAATATAACCTACAATTAGCACAAAAAAGGGTCGAACATCAAAGATGAATCCAAACTACACAACAAAGGATTGGTTCCCAATCACCAAATCAATTCCTTTCACAACACCAATTAATGATAGTTTTGAAAGTTCATGATAGATCATGTGAAAGACTAACACACACATTTACAAGACTAATTCTATCAGAGCAACAATAAAAGAAAAAATATATATCTCAAAAAAATATTACAATATGAAAAACAAATAAAAAAGAAAAATTAAAAAGTGCCTCTTCACCTGATCTAGCTGCAGAAGTTCCAACTTCCTTTTGTACAGTTTGACGTACTTCAGGCAATGGATACTGCAGATGAAATAAATGTCATCTAAAACTAGATTCAACAAGAATGTGTTTAGTATCTTGAACAAAAATTATCCAGCAATTGAAAAAAAAAAATTGAACTTATCATGTTGGTGAATGGTCTTATACATAATCAGCACAATTTCAAATATTGCTGTGTGACAACATTGTTGTGTATCAGTAGACGAAATATAACTCTAAGGAGTGAACATCAGTTACAACAGACATGTATATTCCGAAACTTAAGAAAATATATGCCCTTGATCATTAGACTAAAACGCATTACAAAGATTTGTGACTGACCAATAACTATACTGATATTGGTACCTAATTTTATTAGTGCCCCTTCCCCTCCCAACACTTAATGTTGCCCATCAACCTCACATCCAACTTCACTTGTTATACCTTCACCTGTACTGTGTCACATCATCCTAACCTACTCTGCAGTAATACCTAAATATTACCATGAGAAATCTCTCTAAGATCCACCTTTTGAGGCATCTCTATTGCATAATGGCACATCCACCAACACGAGCAAACACAGTGAGCCACCAGAAACTGAACAATTTGTCTCTATTTAGCATCATTAAAAATGGCCTTGTCATTTGCACACTCTCTCTAATATCCATCATCAATTGCTCAAATTTTAATGTCCTAAAGCCCAAACCCACCTTTTCAACTCTCCATTCTTATAAGACTGCATCACAATTTTTACAAGGTATTGAGAAGAACTAGCTTAGCACCAGTCAGTTCTTCTAAACACATTACATGGTATTTGTATGATTATGCCGCCAAATTCTTTTTTGGACACCATCCTTCTGCAGAATGTCCAATCTCAATTGAGGGCAGAAAACATTGTTCTACATTGTTCCCTATCTCACTGCCACACAGAACAAGCAAAGCATAGCTGTGGAGCAATTACCTCCGTGACATAATCACTTGAGGTATTTTCTCTACCATTCCATGTGCATATATGCAAGCAAACCATACACTCCATCCATATAGTTCCTGGAGGTTATCTCTACACACCCACGTGCAGGGAAAAAGGAAAAAAAAATCCTAACATCAGATAACTACTATGTTAAAACACCATAAAGACCAGTTGTATCCAAATTATATTGCTCTCTATATCAAGTCGAGCAACCAAGGTACAAACTCATGCTAATTTAAGGGGAAAATCCACCTAAGTTGCCCTCTTTACCTATGGATATATAGGCCCCTAAACATTTTACATAATTATAAGTAAACCCTTGGCAGCACATTTGCATTGTTTAAAGTTTAAACAGATGTGATACACCAAAAATTATGTATGGGAAGAAAATGATTATAAATATGAAACATGAGAAACAATCTAAAGAGCAGAACTCACATTCGTTTAGCCAGATTTCTCGAAGAAGTCCTTCTTGACTTTTGACGCAAATCAGCTAAAATAGAATTTTGAGCATAATGCCACCAAATTTTTTGCCATCCTTGAAGCTTCATGGATAAAATGCTTTGAGGGGGACGATATCGTCCATATCTATTGAAGACATCAAAAATTAGGAAATGATATAGACAATAAAACTCACAAAAAGTGTTGCAACACACGCCAACATCAAAATTTAGAAGATGATATCAACAATAAAACTCACAAAATGTGTTGCAACATATGCCAACCCATTCATGACTGCACCTATCAGTTAGAATCCTACTTGCAAGTTGAGTAGTGCAGACCCTCAATGAAACATTAGTGAGATATGTCATGATCTATTTGTGGAAACCTCAAGATCACTTCTGGATTTGAATTTAAATCACTCCATTAGATTAATTGACAGCTTATGCTCAGTTATGCATATTCACTTCAATGGATGCATTTTCAAGATATAGAAGAAGATAAAGGTAAGACAAGCCGTGGATAATAATTCCGTAATCGACAGGGGAAATGCGAATGCATTCAAAAGATGATACCTTCTTAGGCACTAATCTCATTTATAACAAAGTAATATGTGAAACAGTTGTGAATTTTAGAAAATAAAAAAATGTTGATAAGTTGAACCTACTTCTTTCTTAGAGTACAGATGGAGAAGTAATCCCAGAGACTCATAATTTGTTGCACTTGAAACTCATCAACTGTAAGAGCCTATATGATAAGTAGAAAATACGGGTTAAATTTACCACATGTCGACCAATTATTCAAATAAAATTAATCATATTAAGTTGCCTCAAAATTGCATAGAGACAAACCAAGTTAGTTATCTCCACACTGATGTCATATTGAGGTGTGCCATCAAGCTTTCCAGATTTATTTACCTACATTACAGAGTGACTGATGCAAGTACACTAACAGTGACAAAAAGAAACAATAAAGAAAGAATGAGCAATAATATAATATTATAATTACACATCACCAATGAATGAGGTACATAATAAAGGTAAAGCTGATAAGACCTACATTATATACTCTTATTGATTAAAAGAAAGACATCTATGTAGATGTTATGACAGTTAAAAGGTGAGATAATACTGGCAAAGCTAGCCAGAAGTTACATACCAGCAGACTGATCATGAGGTCAAATGGGTTTATAATATAGTCATATTTCTCATAGTCTATCATTGGATAAGAAAACGTCTGTGCAACTATAAGACCAAACAAACTTTGACTTTCTTCCACAATGTTACAGTAAAGAGCAACTCCTGATATTTCGATAACCTTCCTCACTTGGCCAGTCACAGATTTCCCCATTGAAGATCTGAACAACAAAAAGAACAAAGTGAAGATATCAAGTATTAAAAAAGGACTCATTTATTGAAAAAAAATCAACTTAAAACTTGAATATAAACATGAAAGGATGAACAATAAACTGACAATAGCACATCCGAGCTAAAATGAGGCAGTTAGCAAATACCGGTGATAGTGGCAATTGAGTATTCTTCAATAGCACAAGATGATATGGGATTGGATAAGATACAGCAAGATATGGAATCTTTTGCATGTAGAATCTGGCAAAATTATGCATATATGTCGCAGTCGACATGTTTTATATATTGACAGCCAATTCTTACATGATCTGCAAACTCAAATCTTAAGCTCCTAAAAGACCAAGTTGAACTAATTTATTACTTAAGAGTTTATCTTACTTGATCAACTAAGCACTTAAATTGAAATTATAACCTGCAAAATAAATGCAACTAAGGTAGTTATTTATACAATTTTTGAAAAGAAAAACAAAACATTTTGCCACTTGTTTTAAATAAATTTTATTATTTTAAATTCTTTTTTCAAAAACATCCAGACTCTTTAGAAAAGGGGAGCCTTGGCGCAACGGTAAAGTTGTTGCCATATGACCAAAAGGTCACGGGTTCAAATCCTGAAAATAGCCTCTTGCAAAAAGCAGGGTAAGGCTGCGTACAATGGATCCTTCCTCGGGACCCCGCATAGCGGGAGTTTCGTGCACCGGGCTGCCCGGATCCAGACTCTTTAGAACAAATATCACATGGTTAATAAAAAGTATATGTAAATGTTAAAAATGTATGTATATTTAATTGCCATCAGCAAGTCAAGCAAGGATATATGTTCCAAAAGAAAGGCAGCAAATTTAGCACTATACTATTATTAAAGTTGAAAGTTGCCCTGATTTTCTTAGGCAAACATGGGCACCTAAGGACAGGGTCAAGACTTATAGGGGTCACATAACAAACCCAGACAACAACTGGTGGACGTGGTGGAAGCATATGTGGATCGGGTTCATAGTTGAATGTGGTTTGTGTTGTGTAATGTGAGAGATGAGGATACAACAACAACAATAACAACAACCAAACATTATCCCACTAGGTGGGACGGCTATATGGATTCTTCTATGTCATTGGGCCCTATCACTTATTATATCATCATCTATACTTAAATAAATTTTATCCTATTTCATTGTTGCTAACCAAGGCTTTTTTGTCCTCCTCTTTCTTGTTTGATGTGTGTATTTGTCATAGTTTCACATCACTTAACTAGAACATTTATTGGTTGTAAGTACATGTTTGTACCTTCTTAAACGTGTCAAGTTTTTCATCAATAAATACAACCCCGACTTTCTCTCTAATATTCTCATTTCTTATTATATCTATCCTCCTATATCCACACATCCACCCATGATGGCCGGTCCCAAGCCCGGATAAAGAAGGATTGCGTTAGGTTGTTCGCGAGCATTAAACTAAGGCAAATGTTCAATAAATGTGAGGGATGAGGATAAAAGTATATACTCATTGTACCTAATTTTCGGCCTGAAAATTAAAAAGATAGGTTGTAAAATACCAAAGAAAGAGGATGTAGGGAACATAAAGTAGATATAGAATGATTGTCAGTTGGGTCTGAATGGATTATTAAAATTATTGCTAGGTTTGACCGAGCGTTGTATAGGATAGGTCTTAACAGTCAACATATCAAATCTTACAAAGAACCCTCAGTTATCTTTCTAACTCTATTTCATGATAAATTGTAATTATCCATCCGATTCATTTTCATGGTTCATTAAAATCAGATGATTCATGTGTGAAGATAGTTGAACCTGCTATTACTCATACTCATAGATGGCAAAGGGGCACCGGGTTTTCGTGAACTATAGCAAAGGCGGTACACACATCACTTGGATGGCAATGGTGCTAAGAACGAGTGTCAGACTCACAGAAAAGACTGCTGGATGAAGTATCTGCGAGCTCTCTGATGGCCTGTCATGTTCTGTCACGTCAAAAGAAGCAGTGCGATCTATTTCTTTGTCGTTGGAGGAAAAAGCAGCCTATGATGTCGTGGGGTATGGTTGTTGGTAGCAGGTATAGGGATGAGTGAGCAACAAAAGCTTTGATGGCCCATTTCGTTTAGTGTCGACCAGTGGATTGCACAATTTGTGTTGATGAAACATGACCTCACGTAAGAACAATATGAATTCATGTTGAAGTCAAATGAATTTCTTAGTTCTGATACCGATTGATGCAATATTTAGAACAAGTTGAGTCCAAGGGGAAAATATTAATAAAGAGAAGGATCATTAAAGTTGTAGGGATTCTAACGATTTTTAGGGAACAATGAGACCAATTCTTTATAAAGATATTCCATAAATGAATCTAAATGCTCGTTTTTAAATTAAAATAATAAAAAAAAAAAAAAATCAGACTCTAACTACACCATGTATCACTCTTAATAGTAATATTGATAGTGCAAAGATAAGTTCACATATCCACAATATGCTCTTGCTTAATGTATGACATTTAAGCAACCATATATTTTAGACTGCATGAGAGTAATCAATGGGTGAGACACTACATATTTTACAATTTGTGTTTGAACACTTCAAGCAAGCGGTGGCTAGAATACAAATTCGACATAGTGCATATGATAGTTAAAGGTTACACATTAGGAAATTGAGCATATGGTAGTTTGATCTAGTCATTTGGTATGATTTTGCAGTTTCATTTCTTCCATGATCGGTGAGTGAGATATATGTAAGCTAAAGAGGATGCGCTTTGGACAAAGTGGGTCCACCATACTTGAGGCGTGCAAATGTATGGACTTGGGAAACACCCCACACAAATTCCCCTCCAATCAAGTGTGTGTGGCAGATACGGGATCTCATATTATAAGTTGCAAGGTTACCGAAGACAGAGGCTAGCAGATTGGTTTGCTAGGGACGACTGTGTAGTTGGAGCATATGACTTCTTTAGGCATCCTAGTCCTAAGAAGTCATGGGTCCGAACAGTGTGGAAGACCTATGCATAACCAAGTCATGCAGTTACCCTCTAAATGTTGGCACAGAGGCGTCTTCCCACTAGAGACAAAAAGAGGAGTACATGGAGGATTGCACATTCTGTAGACAGACACAGCATCTATTCTTTGGATGGCCCCTATAGTAGAGTTATGGAGGCGCATTAGAGATCGGCTTCACATGCGATAGGAGATATCCACATATTGACGGATGATGCGAGTTTTTGGGAGGGATTACCATGGGAGTAGGATGTTGACAAAGGCTTGTCATCTTGCCTTCTCTTCTATGATACATGATCTATGGAGGGCTAGACATAATAGTTTCTTTGGTGAAGGACAATTTGAGTGAGAAAATTTTTAGGAGTGTGTAAATTCATGTATATCAGTCTTTGAGAATATACTCAGATCTAACACTATGTCAGACATAAGTAGCTCCTAAAGGCCAATTCTTATACTCCTAATTTGTGCTATACTATTTTACTTATCAAAAAAAAAAAAGTGAGTAAGATACTAAGATATATGCACCTCGCACACAATTTTCCTACTAACTCTCTTCTTGGATACTTAGTTCAGTTTTCAGTATACAGATTCTGATGGTTCTAATAACAGTCACACATTTATGCTGAAGATATGATTAACAATTGTTAATTTTAATGTGAATTTTTCACTCAGTTTAATTCTTATGGTATGCAAAAAAATGGCAAAGGGGTTGTTTTGTGGTATTGTGTCTTCAAAGGTTCCATCGGGCCCAAGTGAATGCTAAAGAGCTTCTCACATGGCGAAGGGTGTGATTCAAACTTTCCAGGCTAATGGACCAGGAAACACACAGGTGTGCTCCTCTATCTTAACCGTCAGAGTGTGCCTCTATATGCTAAAAGAACAGGCACCAAAGTGTGGCATGGCATGCACTTCCAAGCTACAGTCAACCAATACTATCATATTGTTCATCAAGTAAAATGAAAATACTTTTGAGTCGGTGAAACTCCTCACAGTCAGAGAAGGTAACTTAAAGATTTTCAAAATATCTGCAAGTGCAAATGAAGACATAAAAAAAGAGTAACTTCCAGGCTTCAATGGGATTAAAGATTTACCCAGTAAAATTCTGCTTCTGGGTGTCTGTTGATACAATCAGACTAGAGAGTTTCAAGCCAAATATAAATGACTCCTGGAAAAATTAATTAGAAATGCTATTATTTAGTCCACTCAATTGCAACACTATTGAAGGAAACACAACACAGAATTACCAATATGTAAAACATTTATACTTGATGCAAACATTACACATCAAGGTGACAGGTAAAGAGAAACTTCCAAAAGTAATATATTGGTAATATAAATGTTAATTACCAAAGCATGTGTAACATTTTCATTGACTTAAAAGCTAATGAAAGAATTTCTACATAAGCATTATAGGATATTTTACAAAAGAACAGAGCGTACACCAATAATTTTCCCATAATTGTAGGTCAACATCAAGGTTATCTCTAAGTCTTCATCTTTTCATTATATCACTGGATGGACGTGTTGACCATAAAGGGCAACCGGTACATGAAGTTTCCGTCAATGTAAGGTCCTGAGGAAGGGTCAAACCACATTAGGTCATTTGTATGCAACCTTATCCTGCATTGTTGCAAGAGGCTATTTCCGTGACTCAAACTCGTGACCTTAAGGTCACATGGTAGTAACTTTACTGCGCCAAGGTTCCCTTCATAAACTTATTGGCCATAGTCAAGATAATTTCTTTGGTCTATATTACTTGCTGATAAAAGTGTCCTAATTGATGAGAATTTAATTGGAATATATTCAACAATTGAAATTATGGACAAGCTTTGTAATCCAATGATTTTAACCTAGGAAAATGGATTGACAACATGAAGAAGAGGGAAGTGTAGTTAAAGTGGATGTGCAAAAAAAAGTTTCTACAATCGGCATAACCACTTTAGATAAAATATGTGTGGGCGTGTGTATGATGTAATTAAGTATGCTTATAGGTAGGGCTATTGGTCAATTAAGAAACAATATGTAAAACAATTGTACAGCAAAGATGAGAAGAGTGGATGTTATTGTTCAATAATAGTTCTTGTAACTCCGATTGATAATAAATGAGAAATTAACTTAAGATAGCTTGGACATCTGCAAAGATGAATGCTGAATTCCAAATTTATATGAATTGCGTCAATGAATGATAAATTCCAAAATTATATGAATTGCATCAATGAATGATAAATTTCAAAAATATATCAATTGAGTCAATGAAAGATGGAGCGTGAAAGTATAGAGAGATTAAAAAAGTGCAATAAAATTAAAACTGATTAAAATGACTTGAGAATATCGGCATCATGGTTAACTTAAAGTTTACGGTTAGGATATGATCCACATACTTAATGTCAAATAGTTGGGTATTGGAGGAAAAGCAAACAACAAATGAATGGATCGAGCCCAATAGTGTAGGAGGATCCATATAGCTGACCCCACTTAATGAGACAGTGGGAACAAAGGCTTGGTGGTTGTTGTATAACTCTTAGTTAAGCTACATACTCAATCTGCATTTATTTTAGTTAGCCAAGAGATGATGTGACAAATGGCTCACGGGATAAGAACTTAACATAATCCAAATGAGGGACTAGATTTGTCATGTTAATCAAAATCCAGGCAACGGTTGCTGATTTTGTTCTAAGTTAAAGAAATACCTAACAAGGACTGCATGATATAGTATTAGAAGTTTACGACTGCCAATTCATTTCATAGTAAAAGTAGAAAGAATGAAATAATCAACAAATTAAAATACATCATGAAACAGGACAACAAATATATGACATCAAAAACATGGAATTTCCCACCTGATCTATATGTTTGTCCATATAAACAATATGGACATTCTTGATGGAAACTTGGATGTTGTCCAAAATCTGCACTAGGATATACAGGAATGTAAAAATTAGTAATTTAGTTTGATCTTAATAAACAACAAACTAGTCAAGGAAAAGGAAGAGTGTAAACTGTTAACTGGTTAAATGTGCTTACCTTAGCAGATATGTAAGAAAAAAAAGACTGACCAGCCTGATCATCTGGAAGGAAAAATGAAGATCAAAATTAATTGCAAATGGCATAAGCGACAATCATAGCCACGAAATGGTTTGCAAACAAGAATTTAAATGCAAGGGAAAACAATTCCTGTGGAAGATTTCCTCAATAAACTAGCAATATTGGAGAATGAAAAAGAAGCTGCATCACTAAAAGTTAAGTACGTCGATTGCATGAAGCTAAACAAATAGAGTACAAATATCTGATCAAGTTATGTCGCCATAAGCAAGAAGCAAAGGCAAATACCAAGTAGCCCTTAGTAGGGACTCAATCATTTAGGATAAGTCAAAACAAGCAAGTGGAAAGGTTGTCTCAAAAATATGGCAACTACAATATGATGGATATAAAAGTGATATCATAGACCACCAAAAGATTCTGTTCAGATTGTCATCCTTCAGTAGAAATGCAAAAAACAATATATTGGAAAAAAAATGTTTTTGCACACCAACCACATTGACAATTTACATATAGAAGAACACACAAATTCCATGATACTACAATATTGAGGCAAAACACGTGCAAAACACAAAATCCATTAGGACTTACCAGATTATAGCAATAGTCAAGACCAAAGAGCTAAAACAACACCCGTTTAAACCAAAGCCTAAAGCAGATGTTGAATAACCAGAGCTAACATTATCTTATCGATGACAAATACTAAGGATACCTTGGCATACTCACCAGAGACTCGTCTTGACAACTTTGTTAGTTCTATAGCATCAAGTTTTGCCATTTTCCCAGCCAACTCTCTTTTATCCACTGAATGTGAACTCCACTATAAAAGAAATAAAATCTTAACATATGCAAACCATGGGAATTAGAAGACAACAACAAAAAAAATCAATAAATTATTTGAATTCCCAATAGAAACAGAGAAATTTAAATTAGACTTTCAAAAAGGAAGCATTGTTTTAGCAAGAACCCTCACTTAGTATACATGTGCAGCTTTTAACTGTATCAAATACGGCATGAGTGGCTGCATGGTACTTAACATCTTCAATTAGTTCCTTACAGTAATACTAATAACAATAAGAAGATCAACAATAACACCCCATGAATCCTAACTATTTAGGAGTGGCTACATTGATTCATACCACAATTGAATCTCACATACTAAATTGAATTATTAGTTCAACAAAACTTAGTCTTTTATGTTTAATCAACATGACCCCTCTGATTTTAGTTTAACTAAACTAAAAAGAATCGAATAATACGAAGGAAAGAAACCCCTTATTAGAAATTGATCTAATAAGTGTAAGGATATATGTCCTAACCAAATTTGCACATCAATTTTCAAAATTCTACGCATGAGCACCATATCTGTTGGCTATTGATCAGTGCTATAATTAAGGGCTTGTTTTGCTAATTATTAAGCACTCAATTGCATGCTGGTTTTTAGAATCTGGATTATATGGATACCTCACTATCTTCCCGCTGACAAGCACATATAAATATGTTCTCCAAAACAACTATGATAGGATCCCATCCAAGCTTTTTCCAAGGTATTTTAATGCTCAATTTTCCGACCCTCCCTGTGATATCAAAATTAAGTTAGCACAAAATTCTCAAGCATGCATATAATCATCACCTACAAACAACAGGAACTTCATAGTAAACACAATTAACTTTAGTTTAATATCAATATAAAGAAAAGCATGTCTACATGTGGTGTTTATGCAACACACAGACACACACACATGTAAACAGAAGCTAAGACTATGGATTCAATCATACAGAATATAAGAAAGTAAGCTAATATCCCACACACATAGAACAAAATTTAAGAATATAGACTTGATCAATATAAAACAGAATAAATATAGTTCCTTGATGACGTAGTTTATTGCAAATTGCAACATAGACAATAAGATAAGGGTAAATACTTGTGGCCTTGATGTAGCTAAATCAATAAAGACAGCGAAAGAGGCATTAGACCATGCTACAAACTTAAGCTGTTGGCACAAAGCTCTAGAGAAACAGTTGCTACCTCTTCAATCATAGACCATGCACTAAAATAGTTGACAGTTGATGGTTTTAAGTTGAAACATGAGACACAGTAAAAATATGGTTGTCTTTGGCAGCTAATAGCAAATTAATTGTTTTAGGACAATTAAACAACCCACAATCAAGAACCTTAGCGATATCTTGAAGTTATACTAGCATACTCGACATTCTCCTGTTATACTGTCCCTCATCCTCAAGATAAAAATCAGCAAGCCATTTTGGAGCATTTGTATGGTTCCTTTCTTTAATCACAAGAAGCTTGTGTTTGCAGATATTTTGACCTTCTCTTGAACAGAAAATCAACATAACTATAATCAACCTGTGCTGACCAGTAAATGCACTTGAGAATGGCTCGTCTAGCAGGGGTTACCGCATTCAAAAATAGAAAAAATAAAAAATTAGAATGTTGCGGATAGCTTCCACTAAAAATAAATTTCTTTAATCTTTCTCTCTTTTGTTTTGACTAACTATTCCAACCCCTCGTAGCTGCTGCCATCTTGACAATGATGCCTCTAGAATTAGGACATACTTTAAATTATGCAAGAGAAAAATCACTCTGCAAGTTTTACAAATTCATCATCATAATAATAATAAAGCTATTTGTTGTAACTACTTGAGGGAAGGGAAGTATTGGTGCAACGGTAAAGTTGTTGCCACATGACCTAGAGGTCACGAGTTCGAGTCTCAGAAACAGCTTCTTGCAAAGCAAGGTAAGGTTACATACAATAGACCCTTCTCCGGGACCCCACATTGACAAGAGCTTCGTGGGCTGTCCTTTTTTGTTATAACTATTTGAGGGCAGCTACACAGATCTTATGGCTCCATTGAGCTTTATGCAAGACCACATCATCTAATCTGTGTCATTTATGGGCAAGTGACAACCTAAGCTTTGTCAAACATGGTATTGAGATTCATGTTCATAGGTTTACACAATTTCTGGTGCTGACATTAGGACTAGGAACCAGCATAGTCACTTTTATGATTTTGCTAGTTAGTTAATGAATTTTTGATGAATTAAAAGTATTACTAGCGAGCATTCAAAATCTCATATGAGTTGGTACAAACGAGTGTAAGCTTTGTATTCCTTGTACATACTAGTTTGTTGTTGCATTCCATAATTAGTTGCCAAAATACCCAATTTCAAGAGATCCACTAGCGCTCTGAATGTCTGAATTAGTGGGCAGTATTGACTTGCTGCATTGACTGGAAAGGGTGTTTGTTTGCTTCATAGTGAGTTCTATGTCAACAAAAGAGAATTTCTGCACCTTGGCTCCAATAGCTGTTATAACTGTCACTTGGCCAAGTTCTCTCCTCGTGGAGAATTCTCTTTTTCTTCTCACTAATTAAAAATTCTGCAGATCATCCATTTCCATTCTCTTAAGAGCATCCATTGTGACCATATTGCTCGAAGTGGCAGCATTAACATCTTACCAACAGGCAACAGTTATCTAGCCCACTAGCATGTTTAAAGATTTCACATGATGTTCAATAAGTTTTCAAGTTTCAAGCAGCAATTTGACAACTTAAAAAACATGTCAAAACATAATGAGATAAGCAACTAGCAAAGTTCAACAGGTAGGCATCAAAGCAATCTGCCATGACAAATACGAGGTCTGGAGATGACATTGAGGACATCTGACTAGCAGACAGCGGTTAAACTTCCAGGGTGAAGAGCAAAAGAAAGAGTTGCATCATCTAGTAAGAGACATATCCCAACCTTCACAAAGATATGTTGTTAAATGCATGTATGGATGCTGTAGTAGAAGAAGGAACAGGAACACAGATCATCAGCAACACATTTAACAAGTCTAACTGCCAATCTCTGAGGAAAGCCTACAAGCAATGAGCCTATGAGGAGACTACTTACAAGCAGCAGGGGTAGGATATATGTTATGGTTCCTCTAGGATTTTATTTTATATGGTGAGTCATCCACTTTTATTGACTCTAAAAACTTCACAACACAATTCAGAAATATGGAACATATCTAGCATTCTGTGATACAATATCTCAAGCAGGAATGGAAACTTAAGTTACTGGATGGTAATCTGGATAAAAGTTGCAACCTTCAAACATGAAAACTAGAATGTAAAATATATAATGAAGAATTAAGGCAAGCAACTATCGGAGTGAAAAAGAAAACTTTAAATAGGATCAAGCACAGATGTGAAGTTAGCAGACAAGCTTTCCTAACAAAATGTGTTAGAATGCCGAATACAAAAAAAGGGGAAAAAAATAAGAAACAACTAGAAAGCAATGTACCATCTTTCAATGCAAAAGGCAATTGCAAATAGTCAAAGGCTTCAAGTATTAGTTCCACTTTCTCCAACAGTATTTCTTCTGAAAAAAAAAACAAAGCAATGAAAATCAACAAGGTGACAAATTCACATTAATCCTAAATTTTTGTGAATATTGGCACAAGCAATGGACATAAGACCTCTACTGTTGTATATTCCTTGCATGCTAAAAGATACCACTGTTATTAAAGAATCATGCTACTCTCCCTCCAAAAAAAATAAAAATACAATTGCAGTCCCTTGAAATGTCAGCTTTAAAAATTAGAACCCACAAGAAGACACAAGGAGTGTTATATTTATTAAGCACAAAACAAACACTAACCATTGCTTAACATAATCTTGACTCTACATCCTAGCTCCCCACATCATTTTGAACCATCTGAAACCAACAACTTGTGCCATAAGATATCGTGATTACATTGTACAACAATTATGCCCACATGATTTTTGACTGAATTATTAAATTCTCAAAACTAGATACTATGATTTTTGGACCATTTGAAACGACCAACTTGTGCCATAACACACCATGTTTATGTTGTACAAATTATGCCCACATGGTTTTTGACTGAAATATTGAATTCCCAAAACTAGATAATGATTGGAACACCCAATAAGAACATCTTCTAATCAGCCTAGTAAGAAATGCAGGGCTGAATTTGTGACTTCCTGTCAGAATAATTGTCGAAGATGGTACTAAATATAGGTACTAAATTAGCGTCAAGAACAGTGATTAGAGATAGACTCTTTGTTCCAAATATTTATCCCCAGAAAATAAAATAATATGAGCGTTCCCACGTTCTTTTAACACAATTTTTTTTTATTTTCCTTTTGGAACAACTCCTATGTACAGCAGCCTATGGCGCCCCACAAGACAATCGAGTGACCAGCTCCAACATTAGTGTGCTACACGGGTGCCATTTAGAATCAAATACAGCGAAATCATCAAGTTTGGCGCAGCAGGAGTTAAATGTGATTCAGTTAAGAAAAAAAAATTGAAAATCTTTTGTTGGAAGCCAAATGATTTGAGATTCGAGGAAGGAAGACGTTTTACCATTCCAGATGCCAATCTTCAGCTGATCCTTCTGGATGTCTTTGACGAATCGGCCAAGGTAGCCAGAGAGCACCTGGCTCACCATGCCCTCGAACATGGTTGGAGAGACAGAAGCTCTTCCGCCTCTCCGTCGATGGCGGCCGAGGAGGAGGAGAAGGAGAAGGAGAAGTAGCTCGCTCGAATCCCTTCTTCTCGCTATTCTGTCTCCTGAGCCATCGCGACGCGGTCTCGATCGAGCCGCTTCGGAACGAGGCGAAGTGACGAACCCAACGACCACTTTAGGTCAAACGAATTGCTCCTCCGATCCGTTGCTTCCCATTATCTAAAATGATAATAAATTTCATAAATAGTTCGTTAACCCTTAACCCTCTAAGAGCATTCGTAACGTTAATACGTTATAATATTTACCATCTCATCAAAAGATATGGGGTCCACTGCCATATATTCATTATAACAATATATCTCTTTTACTTACATCCTTTTAACATTAATATGGACCCCACCATCAATTTATTCATTCCTTTTATTAGTTTTTTAAATAATATTAAAAAATTTATAATTTAAAAAAGAAAAAAAAAATATTAAAAAATTAAGAGAGACCTTTGAACACCCTCTCTCCTCTCTCTTATGAGTGGGCATTATAATACTCACTCACAATGAAAAGAGGATGTTAAATGGGTGTTATAACACTCATTTAACATCCCATTATGGGTGCTCTTAAGTGTGACCATACCCTCTTGTAAGGGTCGTCTATAATTTTCCAATTTACTCCCTCCTAATAGTATATGACACTCATAGTGGAGGCTAAGATGACAAATTTCGTCTTTTGCAAACCGTAACCTTCTCAAGTGGCCCTAGGGTTTGACTGAGTTAGTCATCGTATATAAAATTGTCAAATCAAGCAAGGATTAATTTCGACCAAATCAAGAGAAATGCCCTAACATATAGTGGTATGTTTAGTTTTAAGATTTACCTCGCTAGATGGTTGTGGAGGAGATCGTGTGGGGCGCTCGGGGTCTGCATATGACCTTTTATCAAACCTTAACATTCTCAAGTGTTAGAAGAAAATATTCTCTCATG
This sequence comes from Zingiber officinale, assembly GCF_018446385.1. Classification (NCBI taxonomy): domain Eukaryota; kingdom Viridiplantae; phylum Streptophyta; class Magnoliopsida; order Zingiberales; family Zingiberaceae; genus Zingiber; species Zingiber officinale. The sequence continues at coordinate 145,265,614 of NC_055989.1, forward strand.
TGATAGCTTGCCTAATTTCTTGATTTTTCTCTTTATATATAGCTATGGGATCAGTCATATGGGGTGTTCAGGGTCGACGTATGACCTTTTGCCAAACCTCAACCTTCTCAAGTGCTTCGAGACTTGGTGCTATGGTAAATTGATAAGTGAATTTTTCAAGTAACAAAGTGTTCAATTCTTATACGACACAAATAAATGTTTGTAGCGCTTGAACCACTCATGGTACTAGGTTACCCCCCTCCCCCCAATGTCGTATTTGTGCTTCTCGAATTTACACAGTGATCGATGGAAAATTTTCGTAGGATCAAACCGATCACCTTAAAGTGAATGAAAGGGAGGAATATATGGACTTGGGCTTTTTTTCTTTCTTAACTTTCTCAACTACACATAGACTTGTGCGATGGTAAACAGATAGACAAATTTCCCAAGCAACGTGAATCGATTCCCACTTAGATTGAATAAAATGGCTACGACGCTCAAATTACTCGTGATGTTGGATTGTCTCTGTAGTCCATCTGTGTTTTATAAATTTATCAGATGGTTGATGAAAAACTTTTATTAGACTAAATAGAATATAAACACTCTAGTAATTTTCAAACACTTATGGTTAAATTTTCAACTATAAAATTTTCCCTTAATAGGATGAAATTTTAGGACCTTGACTATTAATCAAGGAACCGCTTCGGATTGACCTACTTTATTAACCTCCTCAACTCTTATATAAAATCAAAATGATCAAATAAGTTGAGTGTTGAAAATATAAACAATAATAAATTTAAGGAAAATTAATGAAAATTATTTTGTAGTAAAGCATGGGTCCCATGAGTTATCCATTTTAAAAGGTATAAGGTCGGCTCTTAAGTGACGATTTTATATTTTACTATTTTCCTTTAATAAATAAGATCATCGAAATTTAAATTTTACTAGGACAATATTTTATAGATCTATTTTGGATGTGTATAAATTGTGATTGTGGATCAAGAGGAGGAAGACTGTCTAATTAAAAAGTAGAAACTTAGTTAAGTGTCTAAAATTTAATCTAAAATTTAATTTATATTATTATATTTAAAATTTTGGAGGGAGACTTGATAAAATTATTACCTTATAACCAATCTATTATAAAAAAAATAGAATAAAATTAAGTATAATGAATTTTTCATCGGAATCTTTATGCACTGGATTATCTTTTTATTTTTCATACTTTATATATAATAACTCTTCTAAATATTTATAACTCAAAATTTTAGATAATTATTTTTCATTTTCGCACCTAACTAAATTTTAATCAGTTAAATGTCTAAAAATATTATATAACTTTAGAAAATCACTAACACTTTTTTAATTAAAATTTAATTTCTTTTAAGGGTGAAAAGGATTGAGCATATTTATATCATGCGTGAGTAATTTATTTAAAAAGAGAGAGGCTTTCTAATAAATAAAAAATAATAACATTTTGAATAATTAGTTGTGGCCAGCGGTATGAATAGTTAATAGTATATAAAATTATTTACATTACTTTCAAAGCCAGGAAGAAAATTTAAGCAACAATCAATTAAATATCTGAAACCAAAATATTTAAATACGTAAATAATATTAGGAAACTTAAATCTCAAATATGAAAACTTTAAATTATCTATAAAATTCTCAAAAAACACTCACATATAGTCAACTTTGGAAATTTATTATTATGATACCTAATAATTATTTTTAATATATATAAAAATACTAATATTATAGTAAACTCATTTCAGCACAATGCAAAGAAAAAAAGAAGATTAATAAGCACAAAACTGTCACTGTTTCTCAACATAGAAATTGTTTTTGGAATACAAGCAAGTTATATTGTTACATGTTAATCATAATATTTGAGTAGACTTGTGATCAAAATTCATACAAAGCATAAATATGGAATTGGCAATGGACTAATGTCAGCTTTCGATACTGCAATTAGAGGCCAATTCGGTTGCATCATTCTCTGGCTCGCACGGTCTCCACATTATCCCATTTGCTTCATCCATTAGAGCAATGCCCTTACCAGAAAGCTCTTTTCTGATCTTGTCCGAGATCGCATACTCCTTGTTTTTCCTCGCTAAATTCCTTTCCTCGATCAGCTGCTGTACTTGTTCCTCGGTTAACTCAGCTCTAACCAGAGCTTTATCTTTTAATTGCTGAAGAATCTATGGAAGCAAGGAAATGTTTATTGATCGGTTGAAACTGCAAGCAATTGAAGTCGCAGTGGAAACGTTCACATGTACCTCAGAGCATGAAGCACCCAAGAGTCCCAGAATGTCAAGAACATCTCTGACTTCTTTCTCTAGTGCAAGAAGAGAAAGAATAACCGGCTTCGGCGGTTTCTTACCCTTCAAAATGTAGCATAGAAAAGGGTTAGTGCAATGAGATACACCAGAAGCATTCTGTTTTTACTGTCTCTGTATGTATGACAATAAAATGCAAGGGAGATACCTTTAACTGCTTCAAGTTACTATTTATCGCCTTAAGTGGTTCCATAAGATCATCTAATACAGCAGTAGTGTGAAGATCATCTGACATAGATTCTATGAAACTTGAATGGAATTTATCGATTGATTCCTTGACCTTAGCTGGGGTTTGGCCTTTGAGTTCCTCTTCACGGAATCGAGAAAGACCCTGCTTGCAGTCATCAAGTGTCTAAAAAATGGAAAAATGCAAAAGGATGTGATGTTAGTGGAATGGATATTTGAACAGTTAATATATGGAGACCAAGACATTGTGAATATAAAAGTGAGCAACAATAACCTGATAAATATAGAAGACTCGATCTGATGCATTTTCAAGTGCTATATCAGAGTAATTTACATCGGCACGGTAATGTGTGCGCATCAAGAAAAACCTCAAAGCCAGTGGATGGTATTTGGCAATAATCTGCAATATAAATCTCACCATTACTATGCATTTGAGGAAAACAATTATTACAACAACCAAACCTTATCTCACTAGATGGAATCGTCTATATAGATCCTTCTACGCCATCGAACTCTATCCGCTACTATATCATTATCTATATTTAAATTAATTTAAAAAAAAAACCAACATATTGGACACTAGTGTCAGCACTTACATCTCGAATAGTAAAGAAATTGTTATCTGACTTTGACATTTTCTGATTATCCTTGTTCACAAAGCCATTATGCATCCAATGGCTTATTTTGAATTCGGGGCATGCAGCTTTGCTCTGGGCGAGTTCATTCTCATGATGAGGAAAAATCAAATCCTTTCCTCCACCATGAATATCGAAAGTAGTACCTAAATATTGTGAACTCATGGCACTGCATTCGATATGCCAACCCGGTCTGCCAGGACCCCAAGGACTATCCCAGCTTGGCTCACCAGGCTTAGCGGCCTAAAAATCAGAAGAAATTGGACATCGATGAGGAAAGGCCATGTTTACAAATGTGGGGGAAAAAAGTTAATGGAATGGTCGAACCTTCCATAGAGCAAAATCTGCTGGATTTTTCTTTCTTAAATCAACGGTAACTCTTCCACCTCCACCAGCACGATTATCATCAAGCTTTCGTCCAGATAGTTGGCAATAATCAGGGAAATTATCAATTGCAAAGTAAACATCTCCTTCTATAGTATAAGCACATCCATTCTCCATTATCTGCCAATAAATATCAACTTTATCTAACCAAAATTAGGAAACAAAATTATTGAATAAGACAAAAAGCAGTTGTCCTAGAAAGGCACAATCAGATGGAAGTATCATGACCTACATAGCGATCATTTTAAATTATTGAACAAACAACAAGGCCTTAAATACTGTAAGGTTGATAAATATAAACGATGAACATATATTTAGTTTATGGAATCCAGTAGGATTCTTGTGAAGAAATGGAAAAAGAATGATATTGCTTTTCCGCCATGTTTAATTAAGCTAATCTTCCAAATAATACAATAATAAGTAGCAATCAAAGTTAATTAAACAGCATCCCCTTGTAAATGGCTCACACATTGTGAAACCATTTTATATTGAAAACATTCACACAGAAACAGTACAGCATACAAACAACATCATTATAATAACCTCTTGAGATTGATTAATTCTTTTATTTATATTATTCTGGTAAAGCTATACATAAATACAAAAGAATCCAATAACTAAACTGCTAGTTGTATTAGGCGTATCAGCTTCTTGGTTGCTTGAACCGGATGCCTGGGTTCCCCATGTAAAAATTATATAATGTTAATATGAAACCAGATGGGTGCCAAAGAGGGAGCATGCGCCAGGTCAAGCTAGTGGATTGATCATCATCAAGCTGGTGGATTGAAGATCGTGTTAATACTAGAGAGGAAGAAATGATAAGGTGTTGCAAGTGGTTTAAGAACAGAATATGAGTTCAACTTGTCACAGGTTAAATGAAATTGGATGGATAGACCTCTGTCCAAGATAAGTTGGAAAAAAATAGAACATAAATTTATTTGTCAATTTTGGATGACAAGAGAATCAAACAAAACCATAAATAACATAAAAGATGAGTGAACTTATACATTAATTTCAAGACATCCTAAGTGATTGCATACAGTACAAAAAATCCACCTTGGTTATCAAATCCTTTATCTGTTCTATGTGATCAGAAACACGTGGTTGATGAGTTGGAGGCACACAGTTGAGTTCAGCTGTATCATGCAAAAATGCTTCGGAAAACCTACCGCTCAAACTTAATGGATCCTCCCCCGATTCATTTGCTCTTTTAATTATCTGCAAAATAAAAAGGTTCAAAATACTTGACACATAACTGATATACTACCAAAGCATGGACAGCATATACATGGACGAATCTACAGATTGAATAGAGTTCTTGCCAAAGTTAACTAGCATAGTCGAAGCAGATGATCAACTACTTTGGAAATCAATCTAAATAGGAAATTTTTTTGCATAATGCTTTAAATTATTTCTTTACAAGTCTAACCATTTTGATAAAATAAAAAAGGTAAATGAACCTCTAGCTGTTTTTAAAATTACTAAATTTGCAAAAAACTGAGGGATTCAGATTATGCAATTAGCTCAATTAAGTAATTACTTAGTGTAAAACATAGAAGAATGCAACAAGCCTAAGAGAGTCTATTGAAGTTGCCGCTAACATTACATGCGACATGGTTTTCCAGTTACATATATCCCACTTAAATAGAGGGAAAGGGTAGCCCGGTGGATGAAGCTCCCGCTAATACGGTCCAGGGAAGGATCTATTGTACGCAGCCTTACTTGCATTGCAAGAGAGGGAAGCTCCTGCTAATACGGTCCGTTGTTTTCGCAATTTGAACCTGTGACCTCCAGGTCACATGGCAGCAACTTAAATCATAAGGTAATTATATTGCCCGAGTGAGTGTCAATTGACTATATTGCATTGCATAAAACATTATAAATCATAAGGTAATTAAAAATTTCCTGGTTATTGTTTTGTTAATCACTGCTTCTAAATTATCTCTCTATGCAAATGAGATATACAATCATCATTGAAAGAAGAGAATGCTGACTTCACATTGACCAAGAGATTTTGCTGTTAAAGTTAATAATCTGGACTCTGGAGATTCTATGTTTCACAGAATACAATCACTCGATCTATTACATTAGTGCCTGTGCTTCAAGATTCATCCAAATAAACTCTTAGCTACTCTACAAGTACCTAATATCAACAATTTTGATTGCCTTGTAAAATATATAATAGAGTGGAGAAAAATTAAACATTTCACCAAATTGAAAAAAAAAAAAAATTTAAGGGAGTGAGAAGTTTTATTCAAGCAGTTTTTTTTATAAAAGAACTTAACTGTGAGATTACAAATTAAAGTAACATGGAACACAACAGTATATAAGATAACTGAGAAGAATAAAAATAACAATATACCTTGTCATTGTTTAAATCTCATTTCTTCTCATTGCATCCAAAAAGACAAAAACCACACAGAACTACCACTTTATACATCTCAAATGCATCGCCAAAGTGAGATTTACAAATTACTAGAGAATGCAAGAAACATCTGACCTTGTCATCAATGTCAGTGAAGTTACGCACATATTTGACGTCATAACCTAAGTGTTTCAAATACCTGAAAATTGAAAATTTGATATGTAACACTTTGCTTGATATTTTATTCAAGTTATATTGGTGCAGAATTCAGAGCTATACAGGATATTAAAGACAAAAGTATCATAGCCAGATATACCGTTACATAATTATCCTAAAGTCAGATTCTTTTTTTTTTTTGCAAAAAAATAAAATAATAAAATAAAATAAATCAAAGTGAATCCAAAGAAAGTATGACACAAACTAGTCTGCATCACCAGATAATACTATCAGTAACATATACAATCTAAAAAGCATATTATCAAACAAAAAATCCGGACACAATCTAATTACTTTCAAACAAGGAAAGAGATCAGGCTTCAATATATATTATATATATAAAACAATGACAGCTGAAGCATTTCTAATGGCTGTCATTGCTAAAAACAGAGGATAACAACAATTAGCATTAAACGATAGTAACGTCATCTAACTTCTTTGCAAAAAAATCCAACATTCATTTTTTATGGGTCAACTCCTTGATCCCTGTCCAAAATCGTGGATTTCAAACAAGAAAGAGGTGAAAGGAGAGTAGAAGAAGTCACCTGTAGAGAACGTCAAAAGCGACGTAAGCGCGAGCATGGCCAATATGGCTGTAATCGTACGGCGTGACGCCGCAGACGTACATGGAGACTTGCCCTTCGACGAGAGGCTTGAACACCTCCTTCTGCTTCGACATTGAATTGAAGAGCACCAGCGCGTGACTCCCCATGGATATCCTACTCCGGGTGCGTCGTTCCCCTTTCTGAAAAACTTAAACCCTAATTATGTCAGCGTATCCCGGCGAGAGAAGCAGCACTTTAACGGGAAAAGAACCGGGATCGGAAACTCGATGCCGCCGCTTCTGAGGCTTCTCCTGGATGGCGGCTAGGCCCCCCGGAGTCCAGCAGTTGGCGCAGACGGAGGGAGGGAGGGAGGGAAGGCGAAATCGGGATCAGCCGCCTGCTTTGGTTCGTACAGGGGAGGGTCATCCGCTGAGAGTATATATTACGCTACTATTTCGAAGATTTGGTTCGACGTGCTAATATTGTATTTTTTTTATTTTTATAATAGATTATATTAGGTAAATTGGAAAACACAAATTAAACATATTCAAAAGAATAAAAATAAATAAATTATTATGGAGATGAGTTTTGAGATTTATAGTTTAAGAGAGTGAAAATTCAAATTTATTTATTTTTTTAAATTGATATAATAGGTATGAATTCATACAATCACATGTTATAAATTAGATAACAAAAAAAATCATTTAGACTTGACATATTGGAAGTATAAAAAAATAATTATTTAGAGTTCTAACTATTGAAGATACCCTAATACATGAAGATACCCTAATACATGATTCAGGAGAAACATTTATTAAACATAATATTATCTAATTTTGTAAAAAATTATTTTTAAAATTCGAATCCATGACATTTAGTTTAAATGACAATAACATTATAGTTGTGCTAAGATCAGTCTCCCTTTTAAATCCTCATAGGTTAATTAAGCATCCATGAGTCGACTTTTAATTGTGATGTATTGTGAAATTAATTTTCTTTAGTGGAAATACTATCCTGGATACTATTGTAAAAGGGCAGTCATTCATGCTTCCGGATTTACTTAGATGATAGATAAAAAACTTCTATAAGGTTAAAGATTAATTGGTTGGAAGAATTAAATATTTAAATTTAAAAAAAAACCTACCCCACATTCAACTCCTATACATTTTACTATTTAAAATTATTTTTATTTGTCAGTACATTTTACTTTTGTAAAACTATTTTTATGTTATTATAGCAACAGATTTCATAATTACTATAATTATACAATTGTAACCGATCAAGCCACTATAATTCATACCAATTATAATATAATGTTGTTTTATATTAACTAATGTTAATCAAAGATGAAGTGTCTATATTATAGAAGTTATAGACGTTAGTTACTACAATATAGTAATTAATATTGATTAGAATAAAAGTGGTGTTATAACATAATATTGATTAGGGTTGATCCAACATAAAATGCCCATATTATAACAACTTAAACTATACATAATTTTTTAGGTTTATTAGAGTTAAATCTTATATATTGTAATAATTATAAATTTCTAATTGCTACACTAATACTCTAACATAAAAATAAAGACAATTTTAAGTTTTTTAGAAAGTACTGACGCGAGATAGAACATCCTAATAAATAAAAAACAAAAAAAAAGGAGTCCGTTCTAATTCCATTAAAAGGAGATGCCCTTTTTAATTTTTACCCTTAAATCTAACCTGAAATGGGTATTTTGAAAATCGATTCTGAAGTCTACCTCTAAAATTTAGTAGCATAAATTCCGAACACCTACATTAAAAACTATATATATTTTCGTTATCATTGAAACAATATTTCACATTTTAAAGAAAATAAATATTATTTTTAATTCTAAAAACATATTCTTATTATAATATTGTTGACTAAAACTACTTATATAATTAAAACAAAGCAATATTAATAAAAAAAACTACTCTAAAATTATTTTAACTAAATTAAAATTAATCAAATATTATTATAACAAGTTTGAGTAAAACTTACAAGTCGAAGTATGAAACTCCCACGACGTTCAAATATACAATAATAAACTTCAGCTGTTGTACAATTTATAGATATTTTTTTGCGTTTTTTCCTTTTTGGCGGTTCTTGTTGATTACTGTTTCTTAATTGCATCTCCTACTGAATAAAAAAGATTAATTAACACCACACACTTGCAGCGTTTAAGATTAACTATATGCTGTGTTCTTAAACAAACTCCATGAAGAAGATGAAGTATTTCACCCACAAAGTAATTCAGAATACTTGCTACGTTCAACAAAATCATAAAGACCGTATCATCTCTACCAGGAAGAATATTTTTGACCTAAACAAGTTGGCACATTGAGACGTCAAATCGAAATAGTAAGCATTCATTCAAAGTTAAGCTTACTTAAGTTTAAGCATAAACAACCAGTACTGAACAAAAAGCCTTACAAACTTGAGGAAAGGATACATGGCAGATTAATCTTCGTCCTCGCCTTCGTTCTCTGCAATGTTAAAGTACCGCAGTTCGTAAACATTGCAGTCCTTGTTTGAAGCAATGACTCGCAGCCAATCACGCACATTGTGTTTCTTCAGAAACTTCTTCGTTAGGTACTTCAAGTATCTGTGATAACAGAAGCGAATGCAGGAAAGGTTTTGCTAAGTTGATCGATGAGTAAGGAGATCTACAATCAGAAAGGTAATTGACAGAGATGCAAGAAACCTTTTTTACATGTTTGATTGGTTAACAGCAATTGCAACTGAGAATTGCAGAAAATCGCCAAACACAAAACTTTGAAACTAAATATGCAATTTGACACCTTAAATATCATTCAAGCTAATACAGCAATGACATAAAATTAAACAAAATGTTACCAGAAATAAAATTCCTTTCTGTGGTAACAATCAAACTATGTTCAATGCACACTGAAAATTAAGTTGCTTTAAATGTCAAACTGGAAATAGGAATTGCGAGAGCTGTGTTAAGCATAACCAAAAAATATACCATAGCGAAGTCACAAATTGGAAGTGAGGAAGAGTAAGAGCAGTAAAAAAACTACAGGTCAAGAGAATACTTAAACGTACACAGCTAAAAAGGGAAAAGAATTTTTAGGATAAGTAACCCAGACACTTTGAGTGTCATAGTTCTACATTTGTGTTGAGAGTCAATTCCCTTCAGGATTATCTATTCAAACTCAAATCTTGGGACCTGTTTGATTGGATAAAAAAATGGGAGGATAGATAATGTTAATAGAGAACACAGGAAAGACAAATTGAAACCAGATGTTATCTTGAACTAGCTGATCGGTGGGTCCGCTGAATCAATCCAATCAATTTCTTTTACTCGGGATGGAAGGTGACTGGAAAGTGTTAAGAGACCTCTACTGGGGCTTTAACATGTTTATTATATGTACCTGACTCGAACTCTGATCGAGAAGCAGCTTAGGCAGTAGGAATATCTTTCCTAACCAAGTCTGAGGGAGGAACTAATATCATTTTCAAGCAGGTGTTTGTCTCTAATATATATCTGTAGCTTCTCTCATTCTGCACAAATTACAGCACAAACACTTAACTCCAACAACCTTCACTAAATTGACATCTCGCATGAGCCGACCTCCAACAACTTATTTCTATTCTTTCAATTAAATAGCAGCAAGATAACAGAATGGAGCATAAATCATTGTTTCTAGAAATTCTCTGATAACTCAGATGAAACAAGCCCAAAAAGTACGATGCAATTAAGAGAGGAAAAATCTAGGAATTTTTCCCTCCTGCACATTGCAATTGGTTCATTGAGCCCTCAGTCCATACCCAGAACAGACCCCAACTCAGCAACTATTGGCTCAGAGAACAAATACGCAGAAAGTATTGTCAGGGGTCAATAACTGACTGTCCTCAAACTGGTCAATACTGTATGCCAAAACATACTATCACTCGATCTAAGAAGTGAGTCAAAACCAGGGAAAACATTATAAATTTTACTCTCAGACCTGGACACAGAATTAATGTTGAAATTCACAGTCGCATCGTCTTAAACCACAATCTTAATCCAATACAATATTCAGCTCTTTAGCTTGTTCCTATAAACAACATATAATAGTCTAAAAGTTTGGTAAACAGCATCTTAGTATCCATGCTCTTTTACAAACAATGCATTCAGGCAATGCAAGACATGTGATCCCTTCATCTCCTTCGATCATGACAATTTTGCTAACCAATTCAAAAAGCCATGTTTAACAAGATGATAACCAAGATAGCATTTTGACAACTTAGAATCTAAAGTATAATCTAACAAATGCAAGATATTAGAACAACCTTTTGTAAGAACACTAAGATATTAGACAAGGAGTCAACTTTAGCATAGAGATAAGGTGAGATGTGGAGAATTGTTACCGCTTGGAGAAGGGCCCTTCAGAGGTGACGGTGATCTTGCTCTTGTCACGAGTGACGGTGACGGCGTCACCAAGGGCGCCGGCCTTGCCTCCGTTCACCTTGATGCGCTCCTGGAGGAACTTCTCCAGGGAGGCGATGTCCATGATTTTGTCATCCACCGGCTTAGTGCAGTCGATGACGAAGGTGGAACCTTTCTTCTTCCCGCCCTTTGCGGCGGCGCCCGCCGACCCTCCGCGACTCATTTTCCGAACGATTGAAGCCGCCGCTTGAAGAGATCAGGAGTCTTTAACGAGCACGAAGACAAAGCAAGCCGAAATAAGTCCATACCGTATTTAAGGGGCCGGTGAAGAAACCCTAGAATTGAATAAATGGTCCGCGACTGCAATCAATTTTAAAATATTATAAATAAATAACATTTTAAATGATAATAGAAATTTTAAAATATAAAATATAGTATATTAAATACTTATTATATATTTATTTATTTATTTATGGAAATATAAAATTAATTTATAGGTCGTGTGCGTGTGTGTTTTTTTGGTCTGTGATGATTTTTTTTCCAACAATTTATCACAGAGCATAAATAATTTTCCGATTCACAGAAATACATAATTTTAATATTTATTAAAGGACGTTCTTAATTGTATATATTTTATCTGTTCTATCCTTTTCTATCAAATCTAATTTTTCTTCTCCTTTTTCTTTTATTTTCTTTTCTTTTTCTTTTCTAGCATGCAACTTCTCTCTTAGAGAGTTCCTTTATTATCATATCTATGCAATAATTAAAAAAATTATATAAATATTAACTTACATAAAAATTATTATAAAAAACATAAATTATAATAATATATAAAAAAAATTAAACACATCTATACTAGGCCAATTTTTTTTTAATTTTTTCAGCCATTTTCTCTTGTATATAAAGTTATTATGGTATCATCTTACTAGTATCATTCAAAAGAATTTTATAATCCTTATGAAAGATTTCAACTTCCCGTAAAATCATTTTTTTTATATTTTTTAATATCTTGTTATTTTTTATTGATGCTTTGTTCTATCGCACTGCCCTCTCTAACTTTGAATTTGCCCTTCATCTTCGTTGTCTTTTATCCTATCGGCCGAATGCGAACTTTAGAGTCATCCATATCAGCACTCGTATCTGGATTTGATGTTGAAATATTCTCCTTGATTCGGATGTTCTAACCTTCTTACTAGAGTAACGAGTAACTGATTATGAAGCATATTTATCATACTCTCTGAGAACCCTCCATACATGCATATACTTGAAGTCTTTGTTATTGTTATTGACTTTCCACATGTTCAGTGCGTTCTCCAACACATTCTCGTCACTTCAATCACTCTGACGATGAGTATAAAAATTATTATAAATTGTAGAAAATTCATTTACGATCGACGCACTTATATTAATGTAATTTTAGTTGTTAATAGCTTCTCGTCAAAGTTCCAATGGACCAATGCTTGTTATAGTAATTAACTATACATTTCTAAAAATTTTGATCTTTTTATTGGTCATTACTAATAATTATGTTGATGCTGATAGTTGCCCATTACTTTGTAAGAACTACGTTTTTATCGAGAGACTAAAATCTTTATTTCGAATTATCTTTCTTCGGTTCAACTTCATGCTCTTCTTGTGATGAGTGTGGTGGCGACTGAGTTGCTGGAACATACGATGACATTAGAGAATCTTTTGCCGCTGATAGATGGGTCGGTAGTAGCCCTTCTTGATTCATTTGAAAGCATGATTGATGGTTGAGGAAGAGAAAACACATAAGGCAGAGAAGGTATCTGAAATTGACTGTCCATCGCTGACCAATCTTGGGTGGATACATACCAAATGAAGTTGGGGTGACATTACTTGGATTCATAAAATTTTTTTGAAAACTTTTGATGATATTGTGGAGCATATGAAATATTTTAAAAAATTTTGAGGGTATTGAGTATGAGAAAAAAAATGAGGATATTAGACATTTGGAGGAATGTATTTTGTAAAGATATATTTTCTTCCACCTTTGAAGAATATAAAAGAAGTATTGAAATTTTCATCCATCTCGAATAAAAATAGAGAATGAAAGAAAGAAAGAAGTAGAGAGTGAAGAGAATGATAGGACGAATGAAAAAAATAAAAGATTGAAGATGTATTTATAGATTTTTTAAAATAAAAAAATTTAAATTTTATTGTGAAAAAGGGCTAACAAATTAGCCGTTGTGCAACAACTAATTTGTTGGTCATTGTGAAATGACTTCATTTGTTTTTTTACAAATAGTAAAAAACTTAATAATTAAAAAAAACATTGAAGAAGAGGTTTTGTAAACATAGAGATGCTTCCTCAATAACACTGAGCTCCCATAGTGAGAGGGAACTCCTTCAGAGCATCCACGTCACAGTGGGAGCTCCAACTGTAAATGATCTTCCTCTCTCTTTTTGAATGCATGTATAAATATTCATATCAGTTTCACGTTGAGTCTAATATGAACATGGGCCTCCATATCAAGTCCATATTGGTTTAAAGCCATTTTTTCTTTATTATATTTTAATACCTATGTTGAAACCAAAATAAACAAGGGAGGGCATCGTTGGACTCCTCGAGTCTCATAAATACACAAGACCTGAAATGAATCCAATTAGACTTGTTTAGGTCCATTAGTAAGTTTTGACTACAAGGAGTTCAACGGTGTCTTACATTACTTATTTAGGTTTCTCTGGAGGTGTTAAAATATTATTGGAAGAATCAGCTCGAAATGTGGGGATTTAGATACGATTCTTTCTTATTACATTGTAACATATCCGGATAAGTCGAAATAAGTAATGGAGATCATCATTGGACTCCTTGCAGTATCAGAAATCCACATGACCTGAAATAGATCTAATCAGATTTGTCTAGGGCCATAATTAAGTTTTGATCTCCATTATTTATTTCGACTTTTTTTGAAGATATTAAAATATTTCTGAAAGAATCAGCTCTAAACTCCAATGTGAACGTCCTAAAATGAATCACATGATAAAAAGTATTTTTAATGAAAATCATATGTATATTTTAGGTGCATTTTAAGAAAATCAACCTTATTACCATCACCAAATAATCTATAAGTTAACTTATAATATATTTTATGATCCTTCAAGATTTCACTTTTAATATTGTGTATGAGAGGAGGTGACGGAAGGGAAAGGATGGGAGGAGGTGAGAAAAGGAAAATGAAGGATAAATAAGAGAAAGGGGAGAATTGATCTTTATTTGAAATGGAGTGAGTTAAGGAGGGGGAGGGGAGAGAAGGATAAGTTTTACCCCTGCATGCTCAGGGATAGATATAATTTCTTACCTCCAAATCGGGATATAAGGAAAGGAAGGAAACTTGTTCCAATTTTATTCATCCTTCAATTGTAGAGGTTTGCCTAGTTAACTTTGGCAAACTTGGCATCCTAGGACTTGAGGTCCACATCGGAGATCCCAGATCCGATAATGTCATTTGAGGAGGGCTGAAGGCAATAACATTGATGTGCTTCTTGTAGTATTCAACCACCTTTGGTGAGGATCCTGGAGAAAAGGTGTGTGTGGGGGAGGGGGATATTGTTGTCGGCACAATTGTCTTCGATCATGTGCTTGATGGTCTGCGACTCCATCATCATCGCCTCCTCTATCCTTGCCATGCTTTCTACTATCCAAGAATAAAATTGCACGAGAAGATTCAGGGAAGGAAAGATTAAGAAAGGAAAAACAAGAGGCAAGAAAACCATGATGTAGATGGAGTGGGGGGAGTCAAACGTGAAGACGTTGGGGCTGACCGACGATTCCTATTTTTGTTCTCTATTAACCTTCCCTACCTCCCAAATAAAAGAAATATAAATATTTTATTTTTCCTCCCTTCCCCTCTTCCCTTACTCAATCCCAATATAGACTAAGTATTTTAAAATACTTTTTAAAATTCTAAATCAAATTTAAAAAAATTTGAAAAAAAAATATTTTTGGTGAAATGCCAATACATAAATATTAAATTATACATTTTAAAATTGTTTTATGAGATACAAAAGTATTAATACTTTAAATATATATTATCTTTATAAACACATCAAAATTAATATCCACATATCGTCCCAAGTTCCATGTTACCTAAATCATATTTCCTCGGGACGATTTAGTGGCTAACACATAAAGTGTCCATCATGAGATCTGGAATTCAAATATCGACAAAGTCGAAGTAAATACCTCCCTTATGTACTAGTCATTATTTCAAAAACTAATAATCGCACATGATTTATCTCCTCCGTATGAAAACGCTGAAGATGAATGTATACACCTTTTACCATCATATTACCTAAATCATTATTTTTTTTTTTGTTTTTTTATCATCTAAATTTATCACCTTTAAGGATTGAATCGAGGATACGAACTTATGTCACGTGCTTAGCTTCTAATAATTTATGTTATAAAGAACAAATTACTTCCTATTTCCCAAATACAATTAGTTATAAAAAATAAAGTCTAATGTAAATAGGTTCGAAATGAAACATTGTAAAGATCCCGTTTTTGACTATAATCTATGACAAGAACACCAACTGACGTACAGAAGCAACTCGATTCAGTCGACTCAGCTTTAACCAGTCGATAGCAAATCATCACACTGAGTCAAATATTCTGTATCCTCAAGAATCTTTTATGTCGATATGATTCGATTAAAAAAATGAAAATAGAAAAGAAGCATCATTTCCTAATCGGAATTTTATTCTTGTAGAACAAACTGATTCAAAGATGAGTGATAGATGGCTCAGTCTTCAGTAAACAAACATCAAGCATTGAGGAATCACCACTCGAAAGAAAACAACTACAGCAGGAAAAGAAAGATGGCCTTCACTTTATCTCGTGGAAAGAAGGCAAAACCGCGAAAAGTGGATCACCGTAGCCAACAGGATCTGTAAGGTGGTAAAAAGTTGGCAGGCGTGAGAACACAGATATACACAAGGAAAATCAGGCTAAGTAGATGTAAGATGAGATGAGGATGAGCATGTTAGTGTATTTCTTGGTAGAATAAAATAGTAGATAAGCAATAGAATAACTATTTTTAGAGAATGAAATTAACGAGTGGAATAACTATAATTATGTTTGCTTCGTAAAAATGTTATAAGAATTAGATAGTTTGCAGACAAGCTTTGCTAAAATGATTTACCCAACCGAGTTGAACTAATCTACCCGTCAGCCTAATGGCTTGACCGCCCCAACTAGCTCATTGTCGCCCTCCTAAGTTTGACGAGCCTATCCGACCTGACACTGACACACCCCTGCCCAACTAGCATGCATGTCTGTTTGCTTAGATCCAGTTGATCCCTTAAGCCCCACCTATTCAACCAATCCATTTGACACACTTGGCCTAACCAACTCATGATCGCTCGCTCCATCAGGGCCAACTCGTGCAATCTAGGCTCGTCAAGCCTATCCACAGCTCACTTGACCCAATTGGCTTGCCCAACCTAATGAATGCAGTTGGCCTGTTAGCTAGATTGGCTCGACTCAATTCACCAAACCTAAATAGTTCAACAAGCCCATCCAACCCATATTCATAATATTCTTTGAAGAGTTAAATAAAGTAAGAATAAGTGTTGCTTAAAAAACACAATGTATAAAGAATAGCTATTTTTGGTATAAGAGTAATGAAGATGATTCCTTAAAAATAGGGAATTGCAATTTCATGAGAAGTGATATTTCGAGTTCATTTTATAGAGGAAACTGGAAATTCATATAGAATAGAATACCTACTCCTATAAACCAAATCATTATTAGATAGAGCAACTTAATGGCGAATATCAAGATTAGCCAGATGAAGAACATATATAAACATAATATCTAGGTACCTCCATCCTCGCAGAGAATTTTTATTACTTCTCCATCTACATCTGACTGCACCAAAAAGGGGGGAAAAAAAAGAGACAGTGAGATGTAGTTTGAAACAATTCAAATACGATCACTTTTACTGGTCCCTACTTAAAGGCAGCAATTCAATAAAAATGTTAACGAAAAAAAAGAAGAAAACTCACCCTAATAGGAAGTTCATTTCCGCATTGGCTTAAGAAGCCAATGATTTGCCCTTCTTTGATAACCGCTCCCTATATTACAAAAACAAGACTGTTATACATAAGTTATGCTCTAGAAAATTTATTTTGAAAAAACAGCAAAAGCAATTTTTTCTAGAAAATGTAATTTTTACCCCCACATTTTTAATACTTTTAAAAATCCCCTTATAGTGTTACTGTTCTCATTTTTCACCTCACTTTTACAAGTGTTGTCAAAATATCCCATGTAGTTTCAGTGTTATCCGTTTCCCTTATACACTTGCATAAGTGTTATCAATCCACTCTCTGCCACGGAGGGTTAAACCAACAACACTTATAAAAGCGTAGGGAGTAAAACGATATTAGTGAAACAATAGGGGCATCTTGAAAACATTTATGGTAGTAAAGCTACAAGAGGGATTTTTAAAATTTATAAACATATGAGGGACAAAGTGAAATATTCTCTTTTTCTTTTGCTCATAACAAACCTCCTTGCAGTTTGGAGGCAGCCTTTTGCCTTTTATTGTTCTTCCTCTTTGAAATGAACCGACCTAACAAGCAAAGGCACATCAAACTTTGTGATTAAAAAAATAAATAAAATTCACCAGAACTGTATATTAAGGTACTAGAATACTAGATCATATAATTCATGCGCACCGAGGGTGATGCTACAAGAACATATGCATCTTGCCCAGAAGCTTCTAAAGATGCCAACTTTAATGTCCGTGCTACAGAAATGTTGGTAAATGGGCTGGATGCTTCTGCAGTAGAGGTCTGTTCCATGAAAGTAGTGGGAGAAGCAACTTTTTCCTCCACCGTCTCGCTTGGAATTGGTAGTGCTGCAATTGGATATTCGATAGGAGCAGAAACTGCATTTGGAGCAGTTGAAATCCCTACATTTCTTTTCACGAGCATTTCAAAGTCACCTACCTGAAGAAATTCCACAGCAGCAATTAGAAGAAAAGTGAAAGGGTAATTGATTACGCCTTTACGTGAAAGAATCAGATGATAAGCTGAAGACTTGGGTGCCAAATTATTGGTACTTAGGTGGGCAAATTTAGCCAGGTTTCATATTCACGGTGCCACAATTGACCATAAAGTTTTGATGATAAATGATTTTTAATGTTTTTACTCCCCTACAAACTTTTTAAAATTTATTTATTGAAGCAAACCTACATTTCAATGAAGACAAATTTGAGTTGTCTTTACCAACTTTGTAGTAGGCACCTTTAATTCGAGCTCAATCAACATGCATCATGACGACATCAATTCAACTTCACTAAACAAATTTAAATTATCAAGTAAATGATTAGGTTGCTAGAATGCCAAAGGTACCTTGAGTTTAAGCTCTGCGATTTGTGTCTGCTCACAAACATCCTCGATCAGTGCCTGAAAAAAAAAAGGGCAATATTAGAGGTTCTGAAATGCATCATTAGGTAGAATATAATATTCTAGTACTATTTTACTCAATCTAAAATACACTGAGAATAAATACTGAGCATCAGATAGACTGATCATGTCCAATATTTCACCAGATTCTATGTCAGCTCTAGATGCACAGCATTTAAATGAAAATTATTATCGAAGTCTTATTCTTTGACTCACAATAACACTTTTGAAACAGAAAATTACGTCAAAGGGACAATTCACTTTCTCACAGAATAAAGCTAATAATTGGAGGAGCACTGCAGAAACGAAGAGAAAACTCCAAATCTTGCAGCTCCTGTGAATTGAGACCGATTAAATAGAGAAAGGCTATTATCTAAAAGGGGAGCCAAGATTTCGTGTTGAATTAGGCTGGCAGCACCACTAGTAATAAAGTAAAAGCAGGTATTCTTCAAAGAAGGAATTTCCTTGGTAGTCGATTCAATGATAATATCTCCTGATTATCTTTTTCTAAATAGGTTCTCATGAAGGGACAAATCTGATTGAATCTGTGATTCAGAGACTTGTTGATTTCATGTTTTCATATTACAATGTAGTAATGAGCCACAACGCATTTACATATTGCAAATTCTTGAGAAGAAAATTTAAAGAGATGTCATGATTAAGAACCATTAAGTATTGTTGTTGGAATAACAACAACAACAACAACCAATTCTTATCCCACTAGGTGGGGTCGGCTATATGAATACTTTTACGCCATTGAGCTCTATCCCCTACTATATCATCATCTATAATTAAATAAATTTTATCTTGTTTTATTGTTGCTAACCAAATCTTTTTTGGTCTTCCTCTTTATCAAACTCATTTGATATGCATGTTTGTCATAGTTTGACATCGCCTAACTAGGGCATTTATTGATTGTCTAAGTACATGGCCATACCATCTTAAACGCGTCTCTCAGAGTTTTCCTTCAATAGATGCAACTCCGACTTTCTCTCTAATGCTCTAATTTCTTATTTTGTACATTTTCATATTTCCACACATCCACCTTAACATTCTCATCTTTGCAACTCTCATCTTCTGTTCATGTGCTCGAGTCATAGCCCAACATTCAATTCCATATAACATAGCAGGTCTAACTACAGTTTTATAGAACTTTCCTTTAAGTTTTAGAAATACTTTATAGTTATATAAAACATCCGACGCTCTCCTCTATTTCAACCATTCTACTTGTATTCTATGTAAGACATCTCTCTCAATCCCTCTATCATTTTACAAAAATGATCCTAAATATTTAAAGCTCTCGGTTCCGAGCAACTCATCATCTCCTATCTTAACAATTGTCTCATTACATCTAATATTGCCAAATTTAAATTTCATATATTCCGTCTTTAATCTACTAAGCCTAAAACATTTCCCTTCTAGTGTTTTCCGCTAAAATTCTAGTTTAGCATTTACTCCTTCACGTGTTTCATCTACCAAAATAATCTCATCTGCAAACAACATGCACCACGGTACTGTGTCTTAACTGT
This sequence comes from Zingiber officinale, assembly GCF_018446385.1. NCBI lineage: Eukaryota > Viridiplantae > Streptophyta > Magnoliopsida > Zingiberales > Zingiberaceae > Zingiber > Zingiber officinale. The sequence goes on from NC_055989.1 coordinate 145,285,635, forward strand.
GCACAATGAGTTTGCCCATAATTAGTGTAAAAAGATAAGGATTTATAGCTAATCCTTGACGTAACTCTATCTTTATTGGAAATGCTTCAGTTATGAAGTTTTTACTCTCGTTGTTACGTCCTCGTACATATCCTTAATTAGTTCAATATATATTACGCTAATAGTTTTTTTTTCTAAAATTCTCCATATAATTTCTCTTGAACTATATATTACGCTAATATATATAATTTCTCCATTGAAAAGAAAAGGCAGCCTTATAATTTTTTTGCGTATATAGTATTCTCCATATATTTCAATGAATACTATATATAGATCTTGTTTTTTCTCTCAATATTTTTCAATGAATACTGTACGCAACCTCTTGCAAAAAGCAGAGTAAGGCTGCGTACAATGGATCCTTCCCCGGAAACCCGCATAGCGGGAGCTTCGTGCACTGGGCTGCCCTTTTTATGTACAACTTCTATTGTCGACGTTCCAAGTATGAACCCAAATGAATTTTTGGTCATTGTGTCTCCTTCCTTAATCTTTTTTCTATTACTTTTTCTCAAAGTTTCATGGTATGACTCATTAGTTTAATACCCTTATAATTTGCACAATTTTGTATATCTCCCTTGTTCTTATATAAGGGAACTAAAGTATTTATCCTTCATTGATTTCACATTTTTTTCATTTTCAATATCATGTTAAATAATTTTATAAGTCATTCAATATCTTGTTTCCCTAGGCACTTTCATACCTCTATTGGAATATCATATGGTCCAACGACTTGATGTTGGAACTCAAAAATAAAATACATCTAGTTTAGTGTCCATTTGTTCCATTATCTCCAACATGATGAGAAAAAAAAATACTGTTTACAAGCAAAAATTTATCTACATGGCAAACTTTAGTGCAGTTACTAATGCATGCAGTAAGTATTGGAATAATATCTAACGTGAATTTAGGTTGGTGCTTACCTTCTTTTGGATAGAGGAAAAAACTAATCGGTAATTATGTTTTTCTAACTTCTATCTTGTTTATAGTGAATGAAGGCTACAATATATAGTGTTAGTAAGAAAAGTTCAAGAATACAATAGTTAAGAAGGCACTAAAAACTGTCTACAAGAGGCAGATATCTATCTTATAGCATTGGCCATCAAGAAGATTTACTTGTTTAGTTTGGTGATAAATAAGAAGCAAGTGAGATCTTAAGGATTCAACAGCTAACAATATGTTAATAGTTAAAAGTGAAAATGAACATGAACCATCAAGAACGTGGGACCCTCAACCAAAAAATGAAATAGTACATTACTCTCATAAAGCTTAGAGTGGCATTCATGAATGGGAAAATTTACAAGATATATGGCAAAGCACAACCAAAGAAACGAAATAATTACCAGCATAATTACAAACCTTTGTTCTTTTAGAAGAGAGAAAGAATACACTAAAAGAGGGATTCAGAGTGAATTTAGTATACTTAGTATAGATATTAATAGAGGTAAACAAATTTCTATACCTTTGTTTCTCCAAAGTTATGACTTCTCTTCTCTAGAAAATTATGAGTAGAATGTGAGCATCACCATTTTTCAGCCACTTCACAAAAATTGCAACATATTCTACTGGAAATTTAGCAGTTGATGAGTATGACGATAAGGGACCACTAGGAAGTCATCAAAATTCTAAACTAGATTTTTTTTTCCCTTAAGGTTCCGTCATCTGTAGCTGATAAGGAGTAAGTTCAGTTCCATTCAAACACTGGATATTTAATTATTAACAAGAAACAGATACTAGGAAACAAGGCCTGCTAATTTCAGCCACCATCCAAGTATGGCGGCACCTTTGTCACTATTTCACCCATAATTTTTTTTCTTCTCAAGTCTATAGTCATATAAAATGTCTCTTTGCATCACCGAGAGAACTCAAGACTCCCTAGCAAATGATTTTCAGAGACAACTATATAGGATTGGATTTGGTCTTCAAACAATATAGAAATAGAACATCAATAATCAAGGTCATATAAATTAACAGTTGACAAGAAATAGCAAGTAAACCATAAAAACCAAAGCATCAGAAAACCTGTTTAGAGAAATCACAAAATTATCTCATATCTTTGCCAAATCAAGTTATCATATAGAGATAAAAGTCGCACACAGAATAGCAACCAAATGAAAGTTCACCTGGAATCCTTTGGGAAATGTTGACTTTTGAACGTTTGTCTGCAGTGACTCACTTGAATTCCTCTCAGGTGTGTCAACTGCATTTAGAAAAAAATTATAACTTGCTGTCAAGGCATGAATGGCTCATGGATTAAAAACACAATCTTAATGACTCAAGACTCAGTAATTGCTTTTCCCCATATAAAAAATTAGGCAGCAATTCATCCTTAAAGATTATCTATCAGTGAAAAGCCCAGTTTATAAATTTATGCTTTATATCCCCTCACAGCAATCTGAACCAAGTTGAAATCAAGCACAAACTAAGGATGGATGGGCATTGCACAAACAGGCCCATGTCCATGCTAAGCCACTAAATAAGAACACATTTAGGATAGCAGTGAGCAAGTATTTGAAGAATGAAAAAAATTGTACCATGATGAGACCCTCTCATCATCTGTTTGTGCCACACCCATGAATCACAAGCTCTTTGCAATTAAGATAATAGTTAAATCTCACTTAAACTGGACCATAGAGGATTTTAAGTCATAAATCCACAAACTGAGAACTTGTATATTAAGCTTTTGGAAAAGGTCCAACTTAAAAATCCAGCATGCAACTAGGTAATTGTGAGGAATCAAAAGGTAATACCTTTCCATTGTATAGTCAACAAACATGTGCATGACTTACCATTAGTAACCACTGATGTACTTTGTGAAGCCTTCACAAGCAGTTTTTGTCTCTGGTTCACCATGGTGGAAATGAATCTATGTTGAACTACTGTGACTCTCCATGATAAAGACTTTGAAATAATATTTGAAGCAAGGATGGGAGTACGCTTCTCATGGGAAGGATTCATTTTCAAAATTGGCATATGAGCACCTAAAAAGAAGCAATTATGTAAATGCTTACTGTAATATATGGATTGGCAGTTGCCAGAAACAACAGTAACTGCCAAGAAATCTTCAGTGGACAAACTGGAAAAAAGACGCACTTGAAAACTGAAACAAAATAGCTATAGTATTTTCATGGAACGCAAGAAAGATTTGACATACTAATAAACTCTAGCAAAATAGCATGAGTGCCATAAGCATGCAACAATTTGTCATCACATGGGAAACACTACTTCTTATACACTATGATCACAACATCCACTAAAATAGTTAAATGCAAGGCATCTTCAAAATGATAGGAGCTTGATACAAAAAAATTAGCTGAGCCTTATAAGTTATGCCCAAGTCATGATTATGGTATAACACACTTCGGTTCTCATGAACTTGGAACAAATAGCAACCAATAACAAAGAAAAGAATGGGTTGATCTTGACGATAGGCTGGTACTATCATGAACATAGGAATAAACATCTTATATATCCACTCCACACACAGTAGGACTACTAATGTAGTATTAAGAGCTCGAGAAGTTAGTAGTAAATGATAAGCTTGACTCGTTAAACTTAGATAATTATAAAACCAAATCAGGATGTACTAAGTTAACTATTCAATGTTGGCAATATTGGCCCTGATGAGTGATGACATGCATGTATGATGTGCAAAAGCAAAAAATCAAATTAATGTGAGAAAATCCTGTGCACAAAGTTCAATCTGAAGGTCTCTTGTGGGAGATCAGTAGCAGCTAATTTGAATTCTCCCATGAGTTGTATAACACTTGGTGATCTGAGGGTCTAATTAAATATTTCTTCAATTCTTGCAAACCTATTGAGAAGAACCCTTTTCTATAGTGAAGTATTTTGAGGATCCATGTATAATATCCAGATCTCTACTTAGGATCGAGTTTACGTATCAGTGCTGAACCCTGGTGAGGCTCTCAGTCAGATGTGATATGGTTGGGAATTGGGATCCAGCAAAGAAAAATGGAGGTTGGACAACTACCCAACAACCACAGGAAATATATATGGATCCTGATGTTTCAATCAGTCACCCATGTACATTTCGAGGTCAACACCATTGCATGGTATGCCACTCATAATCAAGTCCTGGTATATAGTTGGGGATAAAGGAGTTGCCGTATAGTGCATACAAAGTTTAGCAAGCAACCGTGAAGAACTGGTACACTGACACGAAATTTGTCAATAAATTAAAAGGAAGTACAAATTCATATATGAAGTGAAACTGGTCACATCTAGGAAACTGACCGAATTCTTTCTCGTTAGTTTGGGATTTATAATATACAGAATGAGAATCTCATACATAACTTGAAAAAGTTTCACATGATATCAAATCAGGTTCTAAATGTTCTGAAGAAATGATGATATATAGAAATTCTAGAATAAAATAGGGTGACTACAAAAAATATCATCCAAATTGATCTTCACACGCACAAATTCTATTGCTCCACCCTTCACTGAGAGTGGTCCAAATTGTTTCACCGGATATGAAGTACTTGAGAAGTTCATACCCGGTGATGCATCAAACTAGGAAGCTATCGTTCCTGATTGCCCTAGGCTTTCTCCACCAGAACAACAGTAAAACAAACATATTGCAATCAGGAATAGCACATTTTTGCAACTTCGACGACAATGGGTCTCATCAGTTTGCGCTCCAAAACACAACGATCGCCAGACAGCTAAAATCAATTCAGAAAAGAACACAACACAAGGAAGCCTTACATTCTCAGCGTTCCAGGATACAGATTAAGCAAACGAAGTTCGAAGAACCAAAAATATGAGCTGAGAGCGGAGGAAGAAGCGGAATGGGGGAAGCAGCGCTCGGGCCGAGAGATTACCGTGGAGTATTGGAAGCGTCATCGCAGATGTATCGGAGTTAAGCCAGATCTGTAGCAACCGAAGACGAATATGGAGATGTGAGAGAGATGAGAAAAGGAACGGGAGCGACTTCGAATCGTCCGTCGATATCTCCGCCGTCTCTCTTTGGCTTCTCCGCCCCGCTCTGAAATAGGTTCACCACACTCAGGGAGATTTGCGTTCTACCACCGTATTTTCCTTTCTTTTCTGAAACGCCCCTGTATAGTTTTGTATTCGCTATTTTACCCTTTTCAGATTTCAACTTCATCATTGAAATGCCCTCTTGTCTCAACAATATATGAATAATTTTTGAATAAATTTGTTTATTAATTTATCTAAAATTTAATTATAATAATTTTTATTTAAATACATATATTACAGTAATTTATAAAACTTTACGATCTTAAATTATTCATAATTTATCGAAAATATTCTCATAATAACATAATGTAAACGACATTTTATTAAACAGAGAAAATGAATTTCTCATTTCACGTATATAACTTTTGTAATATTAAAATCGTACATTCTCATTATACCCCCTTCTCTTTCACTACTTGTAAAAAATTTTCTCCTCCTCAAATTTTTGCTTAACCCATTCAAAAATTTATCAAATTCAAATTTAAGGGTATGAATACATGAAGAAGACTAGTAAACTTTTACTCAACTCATTAAAAAATCTACTATTATACATTGTCAAATTCAGACTTGAAAGCATGCTTACATGAAGAAGCTTCTTGGAGTATCTTGATTTTGATTTAAAATGATTTAAAAATTTTTAAATTAATCAATTAATTTTAAAAAAATTAACTAATGGACGTACATTATTTAAAAATCTGATATTTTTTAAGTCTTAAATAAGTAAGTATTTGATCCTGTCCGAGAGTGAGTCGACGGACGCTGAGAGGTGTCACTCACGTTGACTGAATGTCGACTGAAGATGACGTGGGCCTCCAACGAGCTAAGCCTGCAATCACAAATCGTTTGTGTGGAACCAAAGAGTGGTTCCCCGATGATGACCTTCCGGGGCTAAGTCAGTCACCGACGACAGACGAATGAAGTAGTAAAGGGAAAAGAGCAACAACGTAATTGTAGGTACAGTAGTGAACATACCTCCGATGAAACTTTGGGGCTTCTTTATATAGAGCTCCCAGGAAGCGCGTGCACGCTTCCCAAAACATACCTAGAAAGGACGTGTAAGAAAAGCGTGCATGACGTCATACCTTAACAGTCCGAGCATATCCCTGACATGACAGTGGAAGCTTCCACCATACGATTCTCTGTCTAATCATGTCGTCAACCATGTAACCCGTTGGTGACACTGGTCCCTAGGAAGGTATCGCCAACCACCCTCTTTTGTCTGTTATTGGGCCGAGCGGGAGAGCTGCTTGGCCAATTTGTCATCCGGGTGATATAATGGTCGGGTCAAGCGTCCGCTCGGCCAATGATCTGCTATCCGACTCCGCCTTGTCGAGCGATTGAGCCCTGCATGTCGGGTCGAGGCTGTGCCCGCTGTTTAGCCGAACGAGACGGCCGCTCGGCTTTCGTCCCTCCCTGCTTGAGCTTTATGAGCGTCGGAAACTCGACGTCTGACCGGGCTATCGAAGTGTCGGACCGACTACTCTTCTTGTTGACCGGGAAGGTAGTTCGCTCGGTCGGATGCCTGCCTAGGACATTGATCACTTTGACCTTCTGTCGGACGGGTCCTATCTTACCACCGGATCAATGAAATGCTTAATGTAAATGAGAGAAATCCACTTCGAGATCCTTCTTACCGAGATAGTCCAAATGCTTGTCCCCAGGGTTATAGTGTCGCGTCTCTTGTAGCTTCATTTGGAACTTTTTCGCCGGTGTCAATGATGGATGATTCGAGGAATCACATAGAGATGAAGCTATTTCAAGTTATTGCTACCAAGCCAATGGTGTTATCTTCCTCAATGTCAGGTTGGGACTTTAAGGTTGAGCTTCTTGTTCTAGCTGAAACAATGCGGATAATTGAAGATTAATTTGTACTTAGCCTCTCTCGATCAAGAGATATCGAGTAAACAAACTCTAACATTAACACTAATAAAGAATTTAAAGTAATGGAACCCAGAGGCAATCCAAAGTTCACCATTTCATATGAATGAAAAGAATTGGGGAGACTTCTGAATGGAATGTTGCATTCTTAAAAAGAAGTGGCACTTACTGGATTATAATTGTCTTTTTCAAGAATGATGTCCTTTTAATAGTAAAAAAAATGAAATAAATAATTAATCGAAAGTACAATTGAAATACATTTTCAATTTTGAATTTTATAAATCAAAAACAAGGAAACTAAAGTAAAATTATGTCATGAGCAAAAAACCAAATACGGAGAGATTGAAAAGAAAGAAAAAGCTACTTATAACAATTGACAGGGTTATAAACGAGCCGAGTCGAGTTTTAGAGTTTCAAGTTTGTTTAATAAGGTAATCGAGTCGAGCCAAGCTTAAAATGAACTAAGCTTTTGAAATGATTGTTCAAACTTAACTTGGTTTATTTTTTATGAGATTGAATTTGTTTGAAGTTTGGCTTGAGCTTGACTTGTTTATATGTTATCGAGCTCTCAATTCAAGCTTGGCTTGAGCTTGGTTCAAGCTTGGTATGTTTAGATGTTATCGAGCTCTCAATTCAAATTTGTTTGATTGTTTGAAAATTTTAATTGTTTGATTGGTTATTGAACTTGATAATTTAAACTTATTTGTTTATTTTATTTTATTATTTATTTAGTATATTGAAAAAAATTTTATTAATGAATATGGTTTGTGAATATTGTTCACGAACGTAACGAGCTGAACACATATGTATTCAAGCTTGTTTGTTTAGTTTAACAAGTTGTTCAAGCTTGTTTATTTAATTAATCTTGTATATATTGAATGAACATAAACAAACTCTTATCAAATCAAACACCAAATTTATTCACGAACGTTTGATTCATTTACTGTCCTAACAATTGTTATGATGTTGGTGGCCTTCGGTGCAGCAAGAGCTCTCAATTTGTTTCCAGTTGCCAATAGAAGCAAGCTCTTAAGAAGTTGCTTCTGTTCTGTGGGGCTGGTAGTTTTAGTCAGAGCATCATCAAAAGCAAGCAAATCATTACTTGTAATAGAAGGGTGGTACAGCAGAACCTAGGTATATAGCAATTACATCTCTCGTCACAGATCTTAGTAGAAGGATACCTGTCGTTGTGCAGGATCTCTATCTGCCAGATAAACATATATGTCACGACAGAGTCCATGCAGGTCTGAACTAATTATGGCATTGGACTCAAGTGATAAAGCTTGAATCAAAGCAGGGAGCAAATCCTTTGCGACGATCTCTGTGAGTTCCAAACTACTTGTAATAACAGCAAGCACAATGACAGACCCACAGAAAGGGATAACTTTATTCACTGATTCGCCATCTGTCCAAGCTAATGCATCTATTCCTATTTTCCATGACTGAAGAGCGAGACCTTGGCGTGTCATGAGAATGCTGCAGAAGTATAATTTCGGGCGAACAAAAGTAAATATGCAGGGATATTGTTTCAAAATTTTACAAGTGCTTCCAGAGATCTGACGCAGTCAAAGAATTGAAGCAAAGGCATTCAAATTTTTAGTTGGCGCGATTACCAGGACCAAGCTGATCCAAAGAAGGAAGCCCAGTGTTCAGTGCTGGTGAAGCCAAAGTCGAGAGAAGAGAACACACTTGTCGAGTCAAGTCACGGAGCAACTTTTCTTCCATCACTTCCACCTTCAGCTCCAAACCAGAAAGATCGCCAAAGCAATCAGGAACCTTTGCACTACCATGAGCAAGCAAAGGTTTGCTGGCAGTGGAGCAGTAAAGGCTGCAAGATAATTTCTAGCCAAAGCTCCCATAAGTTTGGAGGACAAAATTCCACCAAAGGCTGTAAGATAACTTAAAAGGAGTTTGTTAGTGTATTTCTATACCAATTAATTTCAGTTTACTTCCTTAAGTACGCGAAGTAATGTAACTTCCATGAACTGTGCATATAATAATTCACAAGCTATGCCCAACATATTATTCTTTTCCTACCCTATTCAAAATAGGCATTAAGTTCATTTAATGGTAGGATTGTGATTAGTCAATGAAATACATTTGCATGATTCTCCGGTGTCAGTGCCTGATGCTACTATTACCTGTAACTCTGTAAGTAGGTTAATCACCTTGGTCTTTCTCAAAGTTATTAGCAAGATTCTTGCAATCAACATTTGGTACCAACGCAATTTAAGGCTTGGTTTCTCATTCATAATAGACAGTCATAGGGCATCCAAGCTTCTTGTTTGCTTTTAATAAGAAACCGTCATTGTTGCCATCTCAACCAAACAATTAGGCTAATTAAGCAAACACGGAATTCTCATCCTTACCCACTGTCCCTGATTCCCTTTGACCAAATTCTCAACTCATTTTCACTTAACTCTTCCTTTCTTATTGTGTGAGTGAGAGATCCATCTCCTGATCTTTTAACAATTTAGGGGTTTTGTCAAGAAGGCTAGCTTCTCAGCATGATTCATAGGCCTTGCTGCTCTGATTTCTCTTGTCAAAGCTTGGGTTATTGGTTCAGACCACAAAGAATGTATGCAATGCAACAACTGCGGAAGAATAAAAACAATCACTGAGTGATATCATAATTTTGAAAAGAATAACTCTGAGTGACATCATTGAACACTTTTAAGCTCTTACTTGTTTAGCATTAGTACTTCATTCTCTCATAAAATCGGGAAGATGATAAATTAAAGATGTGGCTGATGTGTTGACTGGATGTAGACCGTGCCCCGTTTTGCAACACAAGAAATGTCAGTGCCGAGCTAGGGAAGGAGTCCCTGGCATTGGTCCTCCAACGCTCAAGTCAATGATCGGAAAAAAGAAAAAAGACGGAGCAACAGTAGACAAAGATATGAATAGTGAATAATACGTACCTCCGCCGGTGCATGAACCCCCTTTATATAGCGTCCCAACGGACGACGTGCATGTTCCTCGAGGCGTAGACACGTTATCTAATTTGTCCTATGAAAGGACATGTCAGGAAAGTACCTCTGACATCAAACTTTAACAGGACATGCATATCTCTGACAAGACAGTAGAAGCTTCTGCCGTACGATCCGTCTGTTGACCATGCCCTGTGTCAACTGCACTATCTCCTAGAAGAATATTAAGAAATACATCAAAGATCCCTCTGCTCGGCCGAGCGGGATAGTCGCTTGGCTGGGAACTCCTCTGTTCGGATGGACTCGGCTGCTCTTCCCTGCGGTGACTCGACTCGATAGCTTGTTTCTGTCCGACCGAACTAACGCTCTGGTCGTCCTCACGTTCCTTTGTTTCGTGATGAGTGCTTGATGATCTTGGCTGTACGGGTGTTCTATTTGAACTAGTCCTTGCCGGTCAAGCGGTTCATGCCCGAGCGGCCACTGCAGGAGAGTTCCAGACGACCACTGCAAGAGAGCTCCATTCAGCCACTACAGGAGAGCTCCGCTCGGCCTCCCCTTTAGCGAGCCCGTTAGTTCTTTGACATTGGCCTCCTTAACTTTGACCTCCACGTTAATTGCTATTTCCATCGACTAATATTTAATGGGCCCCTCTTTATCACCGTATCAATACTAGACGAATCCACCAAACATATTAAAGAGAACACGTACAGTGTACATCACTTGTATAGAAAATCTGCTAATTGATGAAAGTCTAGACAAAATATGTATGAAGATTAAATTGTGGAGAAACTAAGGGTGAGAGAAAGAAAAGAAGGCAAGGAATGAAAGTGAAGTGATGAGAAAAATAAAAAGTATTTTAGTTGTGCCAAAATTTCCTCATAGGAATGAAACTAACAACAACAACAATTAAGCATTTTCTCACAGGATGAAATAGACTAAAAAAGTATAAATTTTTTATTTTTTCCATTTTCCCAAAAATCAAAGGATGGATGATGATTGGAAAGATGACAACAAGAATCGAAGCCACAAGGGCAAGTGAAATTTTTGTATGTTACTTTCCCCAATATAAATTTTAAGGAAAAAGGAGAGTTTCTTTTGTTTTTCCCCCCAAAACTCTCGATTTCCAAAGAAATGCCCAATATTTTTATCTTCTGCCTTTTCTTCTTCCCACTTTTTCTACATTTTTCTATTTTTATTTTTTGAAAATCAGAGATTGGTTGATGGTAGTAGGATAAGACTTGATTATTGTTATTATTATAAAGATTGATTAATGGTCAACAAAATGACAAATGGGATTCACATCAAGGTAGAAGCCAAGGCAGGAACAGTCAAGAAAAGAAGAGTATATTAATGTAGTATAATGTTACTACTCTATGTCCAAATTGGATGGAAAAGATTTTAAAGGGAAAAAGATGGATTTTCTCTTTTCCCTAGTACACTACTCTCTCTCTCCAAAAAAACAAACAATTTGGTTTAACAATAAAATGGAAGTGAAAAGTGAAATGATAATTAAATTGACGGAGATATAAATAAGCAAATTAAAGTTGAGGAGCTAGAACACAGAGGAGCTTCTAACCTTTGCTATCCTTGGCTAAAAGAAAATTCCTATAAGATTGTAGAGTACCACTGTCTAGCAACTAAGAAACAATATACAAAAGGTTAGTATAAGAGAGGAAATTAGAATGCTACTATACATATACAAGGCCACAATCAAACAATGGGAAAAAACTACTATATTGGAGTCATTAGATGTATCTCCATTAGGGGAAAATAGGTTGATATGGTTTGGACAAATTCATGGACAGTCAATAAATTTTATAAACAAGCTGAACCAATTGTGTAATTATGAGTGGTAGAGGGAAACCAATTGTGTAATTATGAGTGGATCAGAGAACAATAAAGTTAGACCAGATAGGTCAGATAAAAATTTTGCCACTCTGACTAGGTCTTTTTCTTGCTCAAAGGTTCAAGCAACCAGACTAATACTTCCTGATGTTGCTGAATCCTGTAGGAATGATAACACATATCTCTCTCTTCATAAAGAAAGTAAGAAACAGTATGACTATGAATTGCTAAGGTCAAGGATGAAGCAATGCCAATAAAACAGAATCTTACCCAGAAGAAGCTGCCATAACAAGGAATGCTTCACCTAAAATATTATGATCACCCTGTAGCAACCGACCTTCTCCTTGTAGATAGGCCATGGTGTCAGCAATACCCTGCAACATTAGAAGTATAGTTTAGCTAAACATCCAACTATTTGCCTGCTGACCAGAATCCATCCCAACTTTTTCCAACATCTGTGCATGCAAGTAATACAAATAAAATAGAAAGAACTTAACACATTTATGAATTGAATGAAAGTAACACATAAAATAGAACAATCTAGTCAAATCCCATAGGTGATAGGACATGTTAATTCTCATGACAGATAAATGTTCATTCTATTTCTGAAGAGACAGTTTGATTGTATCCAATATCTTGTTGACTGTGTGGACTTAATTATATCCTGCTATGTTTATTAATAGTTTGCCAAGTGCTCATTAAGTTATTAGCCTTTTAATCTGATCAGCATTAATTTAGAAATTAATAATCATGAAAACTTCAAATTACAACAATCCACACAGGCTCAAATCTGAAAGAACTAATATCAATTGGGAGAACTGAGCCAGAGAGTTTAGAGTCAAGTATTGGAATTCAGATTTGAGGCTCCAGTGCAATAGGGTTTTGAGATGGAAAAATGGTCAATTAAAAGGATTGCAGGGAAAATGTTATTAGAAAGGCTACATTAGGTACCTGAGTTCATTCAAAAAATACCCATTGGTGCAGTACTTGTAGGCATGGTAAATTGGCTTTGTCGATCAACCAGTCCATCAAATCCAAATGGCCAAACTATTATAGCCCCACTTGACCATGTAAAGTGGTATGAGCAGAACTGTTAAATAGTGCTAAAAAATTGAGGATCAGCAATGAGAAATATTAAGTTATTAACTGATTGGCTAATATCTTTAACAGGTTACATGATTGCCCAGTAAGGTTACACACATTACTCTAACCAGTTCCAGAAGAAATAAGGCGCATAGTTATTCAGTTGTTCACATCCCAAACCATAAAAGACACATGTATTCAATACAATAAGTAATAACTAAAACCAAGGTGGTATATAAATTAACAAAGGCTTGTGCCTTTAAATTCATGAGCAAGAGAGATTAACATTGAAATTAACCTTCATCTGAGGAAGAAGACTTCTTCCAGCAGCTTTGGCAATGCGGATAAATCCCTTCGAACCCATTCAGTCTGATCTCAGAAGGCCAATCCCTTCGATCTAGGAGAAGAGACGTGCTAGCCAACGTTTGATCTACATGACATATTGAGAACAAAGATCAATGCCACAAACATAAAAGTTCTTATAGAGTGAGCTAGACACTGATTAAACAAACTGAGTTTAGTTGTCTTGATTTGTTTAATAATTAAAATGCATTATAAGATTCCACTAAAACTGATGAGAACTCAAGAATCAAAGCACCTCAAAGGCTCAAAGTTAAGCATTGAGGAGACACATCCACTATTTCTTTTTTGAATGCATCAGATTTGAAAAAGAAAACAATTCAATAGAAATGAGGAGGAATATATCTAATACTGTAATAAAAAATAATTTATTGCTGTAATTCAGTTGCACCGTGCATGGCAAAACTTTTTATTCTCCATTAGGGATAGTCTTGCAAACATGTGTGCATGATAAATAGAACCTCCTTCGTTGATCTCATCTTATTCATATAGATCATTCTCTCTTCAGATATCTGAAACATAAGATTTATAGTGCATAATCATATTAATCCTCAACTATAACAACTACATCTAGTAATGTAAGCCAGGCCATTATAAGTGAACTGGAATTCTTGTACATAAATGGAGCAGAGTTTTTATTTAGTCGAACACACTGTATGGGTAGTGTTTCTATATTTAGCAGAATGGATTAACCAAAGTTCAACTTTTTACAACTTATCCTATTCATATGCAATGTCTTCTCCCAGGAATTTCTTCTTAAGTACGCATATAAACTCTTATAGCAACTGATCCTACCAGTCTTCAAGTATAGATCACTAGAAATTCAGTGTTAATTGAGTATCTGAGCACGCTACAGTTGATTAAAAGATAATTTATTAATTGTAATATATTTAATTATCTTATGTTATGTTTTAGTAATTTATAAGAAAGTATGGGACTAAGTTGTTGAGAAGTTTTTTTTATAGCGGAGAGATGTGTATACGTTTTTACTTTTGACATAGCGTGATATGACAGGGAGTTCTCCAAGAGCTCCCACGGTTGTGGATGCTCTTAGAAAAAGGTAGATTTGCTATCTTAGCGGTCCCCTAGTGTCAACCCCATGGATATAGAGGGAGGTAAATGTAGATATACGGATCATATGCGCATGGTGGGGTAAATCTCAAGTTGTTAGTTCCTGAGAATCGACTTGGCCATTACGCAAGAGATGTCATGCGTCCACCGTCTGTGCTACTCCCTAGGGGTAATGTGGATGCTGTTAGAGCATCCATAATGGTTGAAGCTCTTAGAGAGTTCATTCGTTACCATATATGAGCCACGTCAAAAGTAAAAAAACCTCATAATCTCTCCATTATATATATAAAAAAACCTCTCAACAGCTCTTTCATGGGTCACATACTTTTCATTATATATATTTTTCATCTCCTCTTCATTTTTTACATTATATATAATTAATTTTTTTGTTAGTAATTATTCCTAAGAGCTAATCATGAGATGATTAGGTTTTTTGGATTAATCATTGAGTTAGACTCGAATGAACCCACTTATTGGATTAAGTGTAATCCGAATTAGACTCATTGAGTTAGACTCAAATAGATCCAATTGTTGGATTGAGTCGAATTGCATGACAATCAATGGGTTAGACTCATTGGGTGAACTTGAGTTCACCAAGGAAGTTGAATGGTCAAAATTCAACCATTGGATTGAATGGTTGATTTTGAGCCATTGGATTAGAAGATGAAAGGGTGGAGACTCTTGGTATTCCATGGGATGGCTATAAATATCATTTGGATTATATTTTTCAAAAGATTTGATCACTTGAGAAGGTGAAAGGTCTCTTTTGCTTCTTCTTCTTCCTCCTTCCCATCTTGGCCGAGACACACTTGTAGGTTGCTAGCACAACCTTGTGTGTTCTTCTCCATCTTGTTGAGTTTGTGAGACAAACGAAAGCAAGACTTGTTTGTGTGGATACCATAGAGGCGCTAACGCTTGATCGTGCTATGATTCGAGCTGTCGGGAGATCGTGAGCACGCTTCAAAGGTATAACTCTATCATGTCTTTAGATCTAACTTAGTATAAGATTATGTTTCCCTTCGCATGGATCTTCTGGAGGAAATAGGTTTTTCTGCTGCGCGTTTGCGTGTTTAAGCAACCTATTACCTTTCATTTTTTATAAAATTTAAATTCATAAATTGTTAACATAAAATAACATTAATAATTAAAAAATACATAAATATTACAGTACGCCAAATAAGAAGACATATTATAATAATATATAAAAATAAACTTAAACACATCTACACTAGACAATGTCTTTGTTTATTTTTTTCAATCATTTTCTCTATATATATATATGAAGTTGTCCTAGTGTTATCTTACTTGTATCCTTCATAAGAATTTCATAATCCTTATGAAAGATCTCGACTTCCCGCAAAGTCATTTTTTACATTTGATATTCTTTAATATCTTATCATTCTTTGTTGATATTTTGTTCCATTGTGTCGTCTTCTTTGACTTTGGATTTGCCTTCCTCTTCTCTGCCTTTTACCCTATTGGACGAATGTGGACTTAAGAATCATCCACATCAACACTCGTATCTGGATTTTATATTTAAGTCTTCCCTTCTGATTTAGATGTCCTTACCTTTTTGTTAGAGTAATGAATAACTAATTGTTGAACATATTTCTCATACTTTCTGAGAATCCTCCATACATGCATATACTTGAAGTCCTTGTTATTGTTGTTGACTTTCTACATATTTAATGCGTTCTCAAATACATTCTCATCACTCCAATCACTTTGACGATGAGTATAAAAATTTTCGTTTCGAATCATCTTTCTCCAATTTAACTTTATGCTCTTCTTGTGATGGGTGTGGTGGCCACTGAGTTGCTAGAACAGATGATGACATCAAAGATTCTTTATCATTGATAGATGGGTCAAAGTAACCCTTCTTCATTCATTTGAAAGTATGACTGATGGTTAAGTATGAGAAAATACGTAAGGAGAAGACATCCCAAATTGGATACCCATGGTTGACCAAAGTTATGGTGGATATATACCAAATGGAGCTACGGCGACATTACTTGGATTCGTCAAAAATTTTTGAAAACTTTGGGAATTTAGGAAATTTGGAGGATATTATGGAACATATGAAATGTTTTGAAACTTTGGAATGTATTGTGTTTGAGAGAAAAAAATAAGGATATTGTACATTTGGAGGAATGCGAATATTTTAAGAAGATATATTTTCTTACTTAAAGAATTCAAAAGATTTGTAAAAGAAGTATTGAAATTTTTTTCCATCTCGGATATAAATAGAGAATGAAAAGAAAAAAAAAAGAAATAGAGAGTGAAGAGAATGATAAGATAATAAAAAAATAAGATTGAACATGTATTTATAGATTTTTTAAAATAAAATAAATAAATTTTGAACGTTGAACAATGGTTAAAGTTGTTCAATGAAATTAACTGTTGTTCTTTAGGCTGATTTTATTTTTTTTTACAAATAATTTTTAAAAAATTATTTTAATATAAAAAATAAAAATTTTAAAGAAGCAGCTCCATAACCATGGAGCGCGCTTTTTCATTTAATCCAAGAAACTCCCTCCAATTATGAGAGGAAGCTCATTCCCATTTGCCACGTAGACACAAAGGAGCTCCCATTATGAATCCCTTGAGCATCTTTAACCGTGGATCATCTCTCCTAGAGCTCCCATCGTCACATCCCCGCCATATCACTCTTAAAAATTTCACTCATTTCTTCTGTCACCTTTAAAACTCCCGTATTTTTTAATTATATATAATTAAAATTTTATAAAATTTAAAAACTATAAATTAATAACAAATAATATAAATATTATAATACATCAAATAAAAGACATAAATTATAATAATATATAAAGATCAATTTAAACACATATAAAGATCAAAGCCATTTTTTGTATTTGATATTTTTATATCTTATCAATCTTTATTAATGCTTTGTTCCATTATGTCGCCCTCTCTGAGTTTGGATTTATCCTTCCTCTTCGCTGTCTTTTACCCTATTGGACGAATGTAGACTTCAGAATTATCCACATCAACACTCGTATCTGGATTTGATATTGAAGTGTTCCCCCCTATTCAGATGTCTTTGTCTTCTTGCTAGAGTAATGAGCAACTGATTATGGAACATATTTCTAATACTATTTAAGAGTCATCTACACATGCATATACTTGAAGTCATTATTATTGTTAGCTTTCCACATATTCAATGCGTTCTCCAACACATTCTCTTCATTCTAACCTCTTTGAAGATGAGTATAAAAATTATTGTAGGTTACAGAAAATCCATTTACCTTCGGCACAAACTTATAGTAATGTGATTTTAGCCGTTAATAGCTTCTCGATATAGTTCTAGTAGGCCAATGCTTGTTGAAATAATCAACTATATGTTTCCAAAAAACATGATCCTTCAAGTTATTACTAATGACTGTGTCGGTGTTGATAGTAACCCATGACTTTGCCAGGACCACGTCTTTTTCAGGAAACCAAAATGTTTGTTTTGAATCATCTTTCTCCAGCTCAACTTCACGTTTTTTTTTGTTTTGAGTGTGGTGGTCAATGAGTTGTTGGATCAGATGATGGCATTACGAGTTCTCTGTCACTGATAGGTGGGTCGACAATAGCTCTTCTTAATTCATTCCAAAGCATGTGTTAGTATATCAAGAAATAAGAATTGATTTAGGCTAGAATCGTGCAGAATTAATGACGCATTAACTTTCTTTCTTATTTTAGTCCTTCTTATTTTAGTCCAAATAATTGTCATTCTTATTTTAGCTTGGATGATGTAAATATATAGACATGTATATTTCGTTGTAAAGGTAATGAAAACTTTGTCAATTTGTTTATCGGTTAACATGGTATCAGAGCCATTGCAAATTAAATCTGCGTGCTGTTAATTTGCTTCTGCCTTGGTTCACTCAAGATCTTCTCAATAGTTTTCAGCCTTGGTTCACAATTAATTTGTGACCTGATCGATTGCTGTGGTTAGTTATTTGTACCTATGTCTAGTTCTTGTTTTGGGCAAATTGATATGGACAAATCGGAAATTTCTCGCCCTATTGTTACGATTTTGAATGGTTCTAATTATACATTATGGTCTCAACGCATTAAAAGTTTTTTAATTGGGCGAAAACTGTGGCGTATTATTACTGGTGATATTGTTAAACCAATTCATGAGATCAATGAAAGTGACACTAAGTATGCTGAACGTCTTGAGGATTGGGATAGCAAAAATCATCAAATTATTACTTGGTTTTGCAACACTTCTATTTCATCGATTCATATTCAGTTTGCTGATTTTGATACTGCAAAGGATATTTGGGATTTCTTGGCAAATCGATACAAAACTACTGGTCTAGCACACTATTATCAACTGCTCACCACTCTTAATACTCTCAAGCAAGAGTCAGGACAATCAGTAAATGATTTTCTCGCCATTGTGCAACCTATATGGAATCAGTTGACTCAAACCAAAATCAGTGATGATCATCTTCATCTTATCCAAGTCCTGATGGCCCTTCGTCCTGAATATGAATCAGTGCGTGCTGCTCTGCTACATCGTGATCCTCTACCCACCTTGGATACTGCTGTTAAAGAAATTTTGTTTGAAGAAACTCGTCTCTGTTTAGTCAAGCCTCATTTATCAGAAGTTGCTCTTGCCATCACTCAGCCCCGCTCAACATCAAGCTCTGTCTTATGCAAGAATTGTCGCAGCTCTGACCATACATTTGCTAATTGCCCAACCGTTGAGTGTAGATATTGTCATAAACATGGACACATTTTGGAAAATTGTCCAACTCGCCCATCACGTCCTAAAGGAGATTGGACAAAATCCAAGTATTCCTTAAAGTCTGGTTCTTCTGTTGTTGCTGCTGCTGCTTCCTCAAATGAGTCCTCTTCTCCCTTTGTTACTGTTGGTGATCTTGAAGCTATTCTCAAACAGGTGATACCTTCCTATTCTCCTTCCTCCACTGCCTTATCTGTCACTTCAGGTAATTCTTGGCTCCTTGATTCTGCTTGTTGTAATCATATGACTTCTCAATTGTCTCTATTGGATAAACCGACTCCAACTAGTTCTCTTCCCACTATCCAAACTGCTAATGGTAGTTGTATGTCCATCTCTCATACTGGAACAATTAATACTTCTACTTTATCTCTTCCCGATACTTATTTTGTTCCTAATTTAGCTTTAAACTTAGTCTCTGTTGGTCAATTGTGTGATCTTGGTCTTACTATTCTTTTTTCTCCTCTGGGTTGTCAGGTTCAGGACCTTCAGACGGGTCAGATTCTTGGAACGGGACGCAAGGTGGGAAGATTATTTGAGCTTACATCTCTTCACATTCCTGTACCACGAAAGATCTCTGCTTCTACAACATTCCCCTCGATATATCAGTGGCATCTTCGTCTAGGACATGCATCTACTAATAAACTTCGATCCTTGATTTCTAGTAGATCATTAGGGCTTTCTGAATTTGAGTCTTTTGATTGTTTACACTGTCAATTAGCAAAGCAATCTGCCTTGTCTTTCAATAACAATAACTCTATCTGTGACACTCCTTTTGGTTTAATTCACTCTGATATTTGGGGTCCTGCCCCTACTCCCACTGTGAATGGCTATCGATATTATGTTCTATTTATCGATGACTATTCTAGGTTTACATGGATTTATTTTCTCAAACATAGATCTGAATTACCTCAAACATATATTAACTTTGCTAATATGATTAAGACTCAATTTTCTTGTCCTATAAAAATCCTTCGTACTGACAATGCAATGGAGTATCAAGATTTCATTCTTCTTCAGTTTCTCAAACAACAAGGAACCATTATTCAGAGATCCTGTCCCCATACCTCCCAGCAAAATGGTCGAGCAGAGCGCAAACATCGTCATATACTAGATTCTGTTCGTGCTCAACTTCTTTCTGCGTCTTGTCCTGAAAAATTTTGGGGAGAAGCTGCTCTTACTTATGTTTACACTATTAATCGTCTACCGACTCCAATCCTTCAAAATGTATCTCCTTTTGAGCAACTGTATGGTAAAGCACCTGATTACTCGAGTCTTAAAGTTTTTGGTTGTGCTTGCTTTGTCCTCCTTAATCCGCATGAACACACTAAACTAGAACCTCGTGCTCGTCTTTGTTGTTTTCTTGGGTATGGAACAGAACACAAAGGTTATCGTTGTTGGGATCCTATTTCTGGTAGACTGCGCATTTCTAGACATGTCACTTTTTGGGAACATACTATGTTCTCTACACTGTCAAAATTTCACAGTTCATTTGATACTTCTCAACCATTCTTCACTGACTCTTCACTAGAATTATTTCCATTCCCGACGACAGATTCTTCTGATGAGCTTATTGTGTCTGATCCCTCCACTACACCTGCATCTCTAGAATCTGCCTCCTCTGAAGATTCTGTTCCTCCACTTCGTCGCTCCAGTCGGGTAAGAGAAACTCCTCATCACCTTAGAGATTATAATTGTTTTTCTACTATTGTCTCTTTGCACGAACCTCACTCGTACCGTGAGGCTAGTGCTGATCCACTTTGGCAGCAAGCAATGTCTGAAGAACTTCACGCTTTAGAGAAAACTCATACTTGGGATTTGGTTGATCTTCCTCTAGGTAAAACTCCTATTGGATGTAAATGGATTTACAAGATTAAAACTCACTCTGATGGTTCTGTTGAGCGTTATAAAGCACGTTTAGTTGCTAAAGGTTATACTCAGGAATATGGCATTGACTATGAAGAAACATTTGCTCCTGTTGCTCGATTGACTTCTGTCCGAAGTCTTTTGGCTGTTGCTGCAGTTAAACATTGGCCTCTTTTCCAAATGGATGTTAAAAATGCTTTTCTGAATGGAGATTTAGAAGAAGAAATTTACATGAATCCGCCATCTGGGTATTCTCATCCTCCACAGAAAGTTTGCCTTCTACGATGTGCTCTATATGGTCTTAAGCAAGCTCCTCGTGCATAGTTTGCAAAGTTCAGTGCCACTATCGCACAATTAGGGTTTACGTCCAGTTCTCATGATTCTGCATTATTTACTCGCCGTACTAATAAGGGAGTTGTTCTTTTACTACTTTATGTGGATGATATGATTCTTACAGGTGATGATTCTTCGGTCATTTCTGATTTACAGAATTATCTCAGTCAGCAGTTTGAGATGAAAGATTTGGGATCTCTCAGCTATTTCCTTGGTATTGAAGTAACCTCTGATTCAGACGGTTACTATTTGTCTCAAGCAAAATATGCATCTGATTTACTTTCTAGATCTGGTATCACAGATTCATCTACTGTATCTACACCATTGGACACCAATGTTAAGTTAACTCCATTTGATGGCACACTTCTTTCTAATTCTACTTTGTATCGACAACTTGTCGGTAGTCTGGTTTATCTTACAGTGACTCGCCCTGATATTGCGTATGCTGTGCACATAGTCAGTCAGTTCATGTCTGCTCCACGAACCATTCATTTTACAGCGGTTCTTTGTATCTTGCGGTATGTCAAGGGAACGCTTTTTCATGGACTCCATTTTTCTGCTCATTCCTCATTAATCCTGTCTGGATATTCTAATGCTGATTGGGCGGGCGATCCTACTGATCGTCGGTCTACAACTGGTTACTGTTTTTTTTTGGGGACTCACTCATTTCATGGCGCAGTAAGAAGCAAACAGTCACATCTCGATCCAGTACAGAATCTGAATATCGAGCTCTTGCAGACACTACTTCAGAATTACTTTGGCTTCGTTGGTTACTTGAAGATATGGGTGTTACACACTCCTCTCCTACTAATTTGCATTGTGACAATCATAGTGCGATTTAAATTGCTCATAATGATGTCTTTCATGAACGAACTAAACACATTGAGAATGACTGTCATTTTGTTCGACAACATTTGCAACGTGGCACTTTACAACTTGTTTCTGTTTCTTCCGAAGACCAAACTGCAGGTCTTTTCACTAAAGCTCATCTTCCTGGATGGTTTAATCGTTTACTTCACAAACTCAAGTTGGTTTATGCTATTCCACCTTGAGTTTGAGGGGGAGTGTTAGTATATCAAGAAATAAGAATTGATTTAGGCTAGAATCGTGCAAAATTAATGACGCATTAACTTTCTTTCTTATTTTAGTCCTTCTTATTTTAGTCCAAATAATTGTCATTCTTATTTTAGCTTGGATGATGTAAATATATAGACATGTATATTTCGTTGTAAAGGTAATGAAAACTTTGTCAATTTGTTTATCTGTTAACAGCATGATTGATGGTTGAGGAGGAGAAAATATGTAAGACAAAAAAGACATCCCAAATCGGCCGCTCATGACTGACAAATCTTGGGATGGATAAATACTAAATGGAGCTGAGGCAGCATTATTCGAATTCATCAAAATTTTTTGAAAGCTTTGGGAATTTAGAAATTTTGGGAGATAATGTGAAATATATGAAATATTTTAAAAATTTAGAATGTATTGTGTATAAGAAAAAATAAGAATATTGGATATTTAAATGAATGTGAGATTTTTAGAAGATAAATTTTCTTCCACATTCGGAGAAATTAAAAGATTTATAAAAGAAGTACTAAAATTTTTATCCGTTTGAATACAAATAAAAAAATGAAAGGGAGAAAAAAAAGAGTGGCAGGATGAATAAAAAAAATAGAAAATTGAAAATATATTTATAATTATTTTTAAAATAATTTTTAACTGTTAAACAACAATTAAAAATTAGTAATTGTTGAATTATTTTTATTATTTTTATTTTAAAAAACTAAAATAATAAAATTCATTTTAAAATGCACCCCTCTTGGAAAAGCAAGGAGCTCCTTCACCATTACCACTTTAGCAATGGGAGCTCCTCGGAAATGCTCTTAAACATCTCCAACGATGAGAGCTCTCACAATATCATGCCAACGTCACGTTAAAAAAAAAAAAAAAAAAATCCTATTTGTCTCTCCATTATTTAAAAAATATCTCAACAACTCATTTTTAACTTTTACACTTTCTCAACTCCTTTGTTTTTATTTTTTTTAATCTAAAATTTAAAAATTATTTTAATTAGAAAACAAAGAGAGCATCGAGCAACTCTCTAAGCAGGGAGCCGCTCCCTTTAAAACAGTGAACGAGCTTCTTCCCACCCTGCCACCTTAGCGGATGCTCTAATATTTATATTTATAGATGAAAAATGTTTTCCTAATTTTTTTTAAATACATAAATACTAAATAACTTTTTAACATAAAATTTTCTATTATATCTAAAAATTAAAAAATAGCTACTTTATATTCGAACCATAAAACATGCACTCTTTTGAATATTATAAAAATAATATCCTATCCTTTGTCAATCCATTTTTAATTTTAAAGATATCATTATTTTTAAAGTTATTATAGCATAATGCTCATGATGAAATATCCCAATTATATCAATTATGAACTCCTTTGAAGAAAAAAAAACTCGAAAAGTGAACTAGCTTCTACTAATGTCTCAATAAAGTGAAATTACTAGCTAAATCAACATTTCTAGTAAATACACATGAGACGGCACATCAAAAGTTATCGCGCTTCTTGAATTTATTTGGTGGATGAAATATAAGATCGAACTGTTTACAATTAGTCAAGTTATAAAATCCGGATACATGATATAAAAATATATAAATAATGAGTACAATGGCTAGAAACTACACGAGTTAACAATGACATTAAACAAAATGAGTACAAATTAGCAGAGAGCATTTTTTTTCCCACCATTACAAACTTCAAACTACTGCAAAATCATAATGAATCAGAAGAAACTAACTCCAATTCACTGTAATGCAAAGTAGCATTCATTCGATACAAAAGTGGCAAGCTATAGAATTCGGTAGCGTGCCGAAGGTTAATGCCAAAGTCTCGTGCATAATCCTTTGTGCAACAGTGGTTTCTCCTTTGTGCATATACCATCCATGAAAGCATCCATCAGTTGTGCCACTAGACTCGCGGGTTCGTCGATCAACACGTCTATGAAGGCACTCACAACCCTTCTTTCCTGCGGCGTCGCTTTCAGACTGAACCAGGTAAGGAACTTCACTCGGAATTCCTTCTCCATGTGCCCCTCGCATTCCAGCCATCTGATCACCTTAACACAGTACTCATACTGCCCCTCTGCGGTTTCTTTCTTACTGGCTGAATCCGGTGTGTCGTTGATTTTGGCTTCGCAAGGTTCTAACAAGGTGCGTTTTGTGCAGGTGAAAGGTACCAAACTCGACGGTGGAGTTAAATGCCTTTTGTTGTTGTTGTTGTCACTGGCATCCTCCGACGGTAAAACCTTATGGTGGTTGATGTGGCTGAACTTGGGAAGCTCTGGTGCATGGTTGTTATCGCTTGTGTTTGTTGAACCTCTCTGTGAATCTGATTGAATGAGTGTCGGTAGCTCAGCCATGTCCTGTTCCTTCTTCGAAATCGAGATGAAATCTTCACTAATGTAAGCACTATCGGAGTTCCGGGTCGAGCATTGGCCAATGAGGCCCTCTGTCACACATTTGGCCTCCCACTTACCAAGTTCCTTGGTGCTGCTAAAAGCTGAAACTCTGAAGTAATACTCAGTTAAAGGGCTAAGCCCCGATATCATAATCTTTGTGTCAGGCCTCAATACAAGGCAGGTGGGTTCTTCAGTATAGTTTGTTTCATCATACTTACGATACCAGAGAGAACAACCTATAATGTTTTCTTCAAACATATCGTCCTGGGATTGAAGAGACACTACGACTGAAAATGGAGAGACATCTTCAAAATCAATGTGGAATGGCTGAGAACCTTTGCCAACTGATCGAAACAAAACATGAAACAATCAGTTCAGAGCAAAGCAACCAACAGAACATAATGAGAGAAAACATCACCTGGAGCATTCATGTTGACACCGAGCAATAGGTCAGACGAAGTGGAAAGCAGGGAGTCTACAGCCTCCAATGCAGAGGCACAGAGTCTCTGAACTTCTGAACCGCAGTTGAGCCGATTGACTATGCCTCTTGCCATTACGGTAGAGACCTTGTCGAGAGGTCCAACTTCTTTCTTGAGCATCCGTACTGCCAGATTGACAACATTTTGTAGCTCTTTATAGCATTCGGTTCCTTTGAGCATTTTGTGACTTAGACATAGACGCTCGCATAAGACATCCACTCTCCTAGCTTCCTTGGCAGCAAATATTTGTTTTCGCCAACTTCTGCAGAAATGATGCACCAAAAAATTCATTCGCACTTTCAAAACAAAGGGAAAGAATCATATGGCTTCAACAAAATACTAGCAGAGGGGAATTATGACAGAAAAGTGCCTCACTGAATTAAAAACAACCCAATTAAAAGTAGTCAATATTGAGTCCAACTTAATAGCACTCGTGTGCACATAATCCTCATACTTCGAAGCAATCAATTCATGGTTGGCATGAAAATATCACAATGGACTCAGATATCTATTATCAAGCAAAAGAGAGGTTTCAAAACTTGAGACCACTATTTGGAAGATGATTAAGTGTAAGTAATTAGAGCTATTTATTTCAAGAGCACAAAAGTATCTTCGTAAGCATGAGTTGTTTGTTCAACCAATCCTGCGATATGATTGTGTCAGTAAATAGTAAATAGACCTACAATCATAGCAACAAAACTTTTGCAGCTTATTTTTAGTTTATTGCAACAAGACAATCATAGCACTCGCATTGCAAATTAGCTTGAAATACTGCAATTTCTCATAAGCAATGAAGCATTCTAGTTATTCAATAATAGGCGTCAGGCAAGATGGACTAAAAGAAACAAAAATAATTGTGTATTAAAAGTTGATTACCCAATCAGCCAATTCACTTTCCTGCAGCAAACACAAAAGAAACTGGCATCCAATTTTGGGGAACACCCAGTCTTCATTATGCCAGCTTTTTCATGTTTAAGCGCACATTTCAAATGGCACGACATACCACATGAGTTGCCACGGTAAGGCGGATCTGAATTGCAAAATAACCAAAGGGTAGGATCCTTGTTGTCATCATAACGATGACAGATGCAGCAAGAACATCGCTTACAGTATCCAACATCTATAGTTAATGTGGCTCGACAAGCTGGATTTTGGCAGATTAAGGTGGTGTTCGGATCTTCTGTGACTTTCACCATAGCATGAGTTATATTGGGAGCAAGCTGTAGAGGATTTTCCTTTTTCCTTTTCTTTTTCAATCCGTTTTGACTCTTTGATAAGATTGATAAAGGGCTTGCTTCATCTTCTTTTGCTATATTTTGAGAAACTAGCTTTAGCAAATGTTCGATCATCTTAGGTTTGGTTACTCCAGTGTACTTCCTTTCTTTTCCCATTTCAGCACAGATTAATTGGAGAAGCTCTCGACGACTCCAGGACTGGAGAATTTCAGGTGCATTGTCAGCCCACCGTGATATTTCATGAACTAACTCTCTCTTCTCCTCCAAACTCAAATGGCTGCATTTTGAAGGGTCTATTACAAAACCTGGATAATAAAAGGATTATCAACTTAAAGCTTATCCATATCACAACATTTTGCAATATAAATGGAACTTTTACCTTAAACTTCAAAAATATTTTCATGGAGAGTAAGTAGACATGAAATCTTAAGAATTTACACAAAACACAATGACTGAACACAATTTAATAGCCACTAAGTAGTATGAACATTGTATTAGATAATTTCTTGAAGCAAAACAGGAGGAGATTATTAATATCATGCTTGAAAATGATGAATTACAACATAAAGTTGACATCAACACTTTTTATCTGAATCATTGTAATAAAGAAGGTGGAGAAAATACAACTGCTCTTATGAATAAATTTAGAATCTGTTTCTCAGATACAATGTGCAGTTTATTTGAGATTGCATTCAGTTTTGAAAAATTGGTCATCAAGAAATGGTGTCAGATGAGAATACATGATTCAAAAAGGAAGGTTTAATATATTGAATGAAAATGGAAGTTATGAGAGTGAGAATGGGAGTGAAAGCCCGATGCTCGTATTCAAACATATAAAGAACTACAATTAACAAACCTTGATTTCATGGATGAATCACAAGTCCAATCTGAGCATTTAAGATCATCAATGCTTTCTTTTGCCCCAATGATGTCATTTTCCTTTGGAAAAAAGGAGTCATCTTGACAAAATAAGGCAATATAGAGATTCTACAGTTTGCATGTTATCCAAAATGTTGCCAAAAGCTTCTAACTAACAAATAGTGAAATTTTCTTAAATGACCAGAGTATCAACTCCTAACAAACAGTCTGAAAATGCTTTATATTGACCCATGGGGTCATGAAGTCTCAACTTGCGAGTGAACTCATACCAAAAGGCATTTGTAAGGTCCTCATGCTATGTCACATTTAAGAATCATGCTACACCCTTTGGAGTTTTAATTGGATATAGCAGCACAAACCTGTTACTTTTGATGTTATTGCCATGAGAAAAAATTTCTACTAAATTTACACTGAATAAAAATAGATGGATTCACTGTTTAATAGTGGCCTTGTCAACTCTAGCCTGAATTAATTTCTACTGTTTTATCCTCCAAATTTGGTCAAACGATCCAATTTATATCTCTGAGCAACATTCTTGAAGAATACAACTTAAAGATTATAGACCATCAAGGAACTAGAAATAAGCATTCTGGAAAGAAGGCAGGATGAACTATACCAGCATGCATGTCATACTGTTCAAATAATTTAAATAGACCTACAAAAATTTCACATGAGAACATTTCAGGATAGTCTCAGATCGATTTTCCAATAGCCCGTTTCCTCATTTGGAACATACAAGATATGACATGTGACATCTTTGATAATGAAGGAGAATATCAGAGCTTTATCCTAAATACTAAATGAAAACATTTATGCAACAGTAGCTTAGACACTAAATCTGAAGTGCATATGCCATTCTCAAGACCTAACAGCTGAAAACTCCCAAGAGCAAAAGAGCAAGGAATGTTGAAATGATAGAATAAGTTTTCAGAGCTAAATACAAAAGAAAGCATCTGAAATTCCAACATGCAAGATCATTATCTTCCTCAAGTGTTAAAAAATAACGAACTGGCACATTTGAAATTTTAGGCACGCCTTGTTCCCGTTTCAACCAATCCATTCCAAATTTACAACTTACAAGCAAAACGCCCTACAAAGAATACTCCTTGAGCTTTCTCGAACACATTCTAATACGAACAGGAATACATTTATGCAAGAAAACCCAAAAAAACTTTTACATCAGTTAAGATCTCAAAGATCAGGCAATGGATCATGCATGCCCCGAGTATTTACCGGTCAAGTAAAATGCTAAAATTAACCTCGACTGTGTCGATCCTCTTTTCCATCAAAATTCAAACCTAACGCCCGAAACTTCCGAGAAACTATACCCGATAAATCAGCTCAAAAGCAATAAGAATCTTCAAAACCGCCGCAAAGACGACGCCTTTACAACCTAAAATCTAAAAAAGCGGCGTCACAGGCGGCGTTTTACTTTCATCAATGCAGCGGAAACCAGAAAGAGAAAGGGGGTAGAAAAACTAAAAAAAAGGCAAAAAGATACAGTCTTTCTTGCGCAGGAAGAAGCGCTCGGGCTGCGAGGTCGGGCAGAACGAAATGCTGGTAAAAATTGAAGGAAATGGAAGTAGAAGGACGGCATTGCGGCGCAGAAGGGAGGGGTTCTCACCTGAGAACGTCGCGTCCATGGCCGATTGGAGATTCTTCAGAAGCGGATCGATTTGTGGAGGAGGAGGAGAGAGAGAAATGGTGGCAGGAAGAAGGGGAAGGGAGGGGAAAGGCGAAGGCTATTCGCTGAGGCTTGGGGCTCAGCGTCACACAGATGCTGCAGACTTGGCTGCTTTGGGGAGAGTTCTCTCCCACGGCAAAAGGAGAATATAAAAAGGAGGAGTAGTTACTACTAATTGTTACCTTTTTTATTTAAATAATTTTTCCATTAATAAAAAATAATAATTTATAAATAAAAAAATATTTTTAAAAATTTTACTAGCCTAGCTTTATAAATAATATTGATAAGTTTAATTAAAATTACTTATCTAATGTTGCACTAAGTTTAATTAAAATTAGTTGAAGCAATTATAACTAACCTATTATAATAGTAGTGGGCCAATCAATTAAAAAGTAAAATTAGGAATGAATATTTTTTAAAATATTGAGCCACCATTTTAAATATTAAAATTAACATCCTATAAAACAATATAATTGAAAATAAATAAATTAAACTATAGAATTTATAGTATAATCCTAATTTAATGGTATTCAATAAAAATATATTAAACACAAATAAAAATAATTAATGAATTTTGAAAAAAATATTATATATATATATATATTATTTAATTAAATATTCAGATCAATATAAATTTTACTATATCCGCCTTTCTTGTGACAAAAAAATGAATACGCTCGTACACAACGTCCCCGTCAATCTGTCCCAAGGAACACGGAGAAGATAAATCACAGACAACTACTAATCTTTGAAATAGTGAACGATCAAATTCATACCCAATTATTCCATTATAATAATGATTTAAAAAAATCCTTCAACTGTCTCCACCATTTGAATCAGATATTGAAATTTTAATCCGTTTGAAAAAATTATCTCTCTAACCATAGTTATTCAAAATAATTTTGATCAATCCTAATTTTGATCAAAACTATTTTTAATTAAGTTATACTAATTTTAACTATATTAAAATAATAAATATTTTGAATAATTTTAAATATGGTATAAAAGTTTTGATAAAAAATTATATATATATATATATATATATATATATGAGAATTTTTTAATACTAAGTGTCGTTTTGATGACGATAAAAATAAGATTTTTTACAATATTATAAAATAGTAAAATAACAGAAAGATTAGATTCCGCTATTAATTGCTCCTATTTAAAATAGAATTGACTTATTGAATTTTACTATTTTTTTTATCTAAATCAAGTAGGTTTTAAATAAAAAAATATTTTATTCCAAGCAACCAAAGACTTCTAGATTATCTGAATAATTTTTGAATAAATAAATAAATTATCACCATTATCTTCCATAATTATTAAGAAAGAAATTTTTTCTTTCATAATGCCTTTTAAAAGGTTTAAATTATCAAAAGATATTATCATTTTTAATTTTAATTAATAATAACATCCTTAATTGATCTAAAAGATAATGATGTCATGAGCTTACCTGCTCATAAGTGTTTATCTTCACACTGTTCATTTTAAATAATTGAGTGCCATATATTTTTTTATTTCTCTAAAATGCCTAAAAAATATTTTTTAAAAGTTACTTTTATTCAGAGACGGTCAAATATGAAAGGTCAAAAATTTCATATTGACGGGTGTACATTTAGGCAGTCGGCAGCCCGTGTCGTCTCCTCCATTCGCCTCGTATTATACTTGATCCGGCGGTTAGAACGGGGACCCCCATTCTGAGGGGTCCCTATCACGCTGGAGGCAAAATGACAAGTGACCGACCGGATAGGCAGACCAACCGATGAATAGCTGAGGTAATAGGCGCCCCGACTAAAGTTGGGGTTCCGACGCTCAATGAAACAATGTCTAAGAGCCGAGCGGAAGGCACTCGCCCGGACGTCTCCCCAGCATTTCAACGCAAGCGACAGGCGAGACGTGAGGGGCGTGCCGGCCGGACGACGCAGGGGATGAAGGCCGTCCGGACGATGGTCTCCGTCCAGCCGGTCGGACGTACGTCCCGGCCGGTGGTGGGTAAAGGAGAACAGGAACCTCTTCTGACAGCCGTCAAGTCATATGGCTAAGCCATACTTCTAGTCTGACAACAGGGTGTCTTGTTGTCCCATCGAAGGCGCGATGGGACTGTTGCAGTATGGCGTCAGGTAAGCTTTCTGACAAGTACATACCGAGGCATGGGCTGCGGACACGTACGTGCCTCGGTAGGCGTGTAGAGACTCTTTCACCGCTCTATATAAAGAGTCCGCATTTGGAGGATGCGCATTCTACAAGCTTTGGGCCCCTTTCTTTCTTGCTTGCGACTTGAGCGTCGGAGGTGGCAGGAACCCCTTCCGGCCCGACTGTCGGTCGCCGGGCCCGTACGACCGATCGAAGACCCACATCAGCCGGAGAGCGCCACGTGCCCCAGGTTGAGTCGGCCGTTCGGACAGGATTAATTTGGGAGGACCCCCCGCATCCGAACGGGAACAATGGACGAGGCCGGACGACAACACATGGCGACGCTTTGAACGAGGAACTCGGCGCTCCGATCGAGATGAGGGCCACCAAGCTCGTGGAGCAAAAAGCCACAAGCGGGCGGAGCAACAAGCAACATCGATGTCGGTGGCGGCGGAAGCACCACCACCGACCGTACCATTCCATCGGGCTCTTCCGCACTCCAGCCGTAGCAACTAATCGAGCAGGGATCATCTTGGATGAAATCAGGGCGAGACAACGGAAGGAAAGCCCCGGCGGACGCCTCTCGGCGGATCAATCGCCAATTTTGGAGGCTATTCTACAAGACCCCCTGCCCAACGCCCCCGACGATCGGCGAGTACAATGGGACAACCGCCGGATGATCATCCAGGTAAGTTCGATCTGACCACTCTCCATCAATACGGATGGAGTAAAGTCGAGTTTTCTTATCACCCTCTGGATCGGCTCACGGTGGTTCCGAGGTCACGGACGGATCCATCACAAGCTTGAGGACTTCCGAACGGCCTTCCTCCATTATTTTGCAAGCGGTCGGCGCTATCAAAAAACGAGCGTGATCAAGCAAGAGGCCCGTGAATCGCTTCGAGCCTACATCCAGTGGTTCAACCAAGTGGCGATGGACATTCCAACGGCTACCTCGAAACCATGATGAATGCCTTCACACAAGGCCTAGTGGATGGGGATTTTTCCGATCACTCATCCGAAAGCCGCCCGAGACTATGATCATATGCTACACGGCGAACGAATATATCAACTTGGAAGAAGCGCAAGCCGCAAGGAAAATGGAACGAGCGGAAACCACACGCCACACATCAGCCGCCCAGAGGACCAAGAGCGAAGCAATCCGATCCCCAATACCAGCCCCACGTCAAGAGGTGGCGTCGCCCGATCAAGACAAAGAAGAAATGGACCCGATGTTACGCTCCTTCCACGGACGGATCGCACAACACAAGGGATTGAAGTCTTCCCTTCGTGGCTCATCCTGTGCCCCGGAATGGACGATCTCCCTCACGACGGCGACAGAGAACTCATGAAGCCGATCGGACGCGAGCTGGTAGGCCACAGCAACAAACTCCCGATCGGCGTCGTTCTCCAGGGGAAATCCAGGCGAGCGGTCCCGACCATCCGCTCGGGAGGAGGAAAATAAACAATACTTCCGGCGAGATCAACGTTATTCTTGGTGGGCCGCGGAGAGACTCAATAGAGCGGAAAAGCGAGCGTCCGTGACTCAGTTCATGCGGTGGTGGCAGAGCGGCGAAGGGCGAAATTAGTTTTGGGCCCAAGGACTGGAAGGAGTTGAAGTACCCCGCGATGATGCTGTAATAGCCAATTACACTATTCACCGCGTATTTGTTGACAGAGCTCGATCAACATCATATTCAAGAAGGCGTTCGATCATCTGCAAATTGATCGAGCTGCTGCCCATGACAACCTCGCTCTACGGGTTTACTGAATGAAGTTCAGCGGTCGGACAGATTCGGCTCGCTGGGAGAAGAGCCGCTCGGAGGACAAGAACAACAAACTTCGTGGTGGTCGACTCTCCCTCTTCCTACAATGTCATTTTGGGACGACCGGCGGTGAATTCCGAGCGGTCGTCTCAACCTTCCATCAAGATCAAGTTCCCGTGGAGGACAAAGTGGGAGAAGTGCGGGAGATCAACTAGCGGCTCGGTGATGCTACATCGAGATGGTCGGAGCAGCTCGGAAGGCGCCCCGGATCGAGGTAAATGCCATCACCGAAAAACCACCCTCTTTAGTTTATGAAGAAAGAGGAAGTGCAGATTCACCCAACCCGATCGGAGGTCACGACCTTTATAGCGTCCGATCTGGAAGCGAGAACGATCCAATGCCTCCAAGAAATCATGATGTCTTCGTGCAGCCGACACATGAGCTGCCGGAATTTTGCGAGTATAGCGCCGAGCTACATGTCCGCCGGACTCGGCATAGCAGAAAAAGAGATTTCAGCGAGAATGTCATCATCCGAGGTGGAAAAACTTGAAGCCGGCCATATCTGCGGTGCGGTTCCGGCTGGTTGGCTAACGTTGTATTAGTCTCCAAGCCGGACAATAAGTGGAAGTGTGCATAGATTTTGGGATCTCAACAAAGCTTGCCCAAAGATTTTTATCCTCTGCCCGGATAGATCATTGGTGGACTCTACGGTGAATTAATCTGTATGCTCAACGCCTACTGGGCTATCACAAGTGCCGCCCAAGAAGATCGGGAAAAGTCGGTTTCGTGACGGCACTTATTACTATAATGTGATGCCGTTCGGATTGAAGAATGCGGGACATATCATCGCTTGATGAATAAAGTATTCAGAGAGCGATCGGGCGAAATCTAGAAGTTTATGTGGACGACATTCTCATCCATCCGACCGGCCGATCTCTTCAAAGACATGGAGGAAACCTTCCGACCAGCAAATATGGAGTCAAGCTAAATCCCGAAGTGCCTGTTGAGCAAAGGAGGCGCTTTCAGGTACATAGTGACCGGCGGGCATCAAGCAAATTCCGACAAGGTTAAAGCTCTACAAGATATCGCCTCAGAAATACAAAGGAAATCTGTTTGACGGTCGGATAACCGCTCTGTCGATTCATCACCAAAACCGCCGAGCCTTTTTTCAAGATCTTGCGCAAGGCTACAAAATTTCACTGGGACGAAGAATGCGACCGGGCGTTCGAAGATTTAAAGGCATATCTAAACTCTCTCCCGGTATTAGCCAAGCCGACTGCGGGCGAGCCACTTTACATGTACTTGTCTTCAACCGAGCATGCAATCGGCTCGGCTTTAGTGAGGGCGAGTGGAGAAGAGCCTGTGTATTTCCTTAGTCACATTTTAAAAGATGCTGAATCTCGCTACACTGGGCTCGAAAAGCTAGCCTTCGCTCTGATCCTAGCCGCTCGGCGCCTTCGTCCATATTTTCTAGCGCATACCATCATTGTCAAAACCAATAGTCCGCTCGGTCGCGTATTGCTAAACCCAGAGGCATCCGGACGGCTCATCAAATGGACGACGGAGTTAAGTGAATTTGATATCCAATACCAGCCCCGCTCGGCGATCAAAGCGCAATCCTTGACCGATTTTGTGACTGAGGTGCAAAGGCCGGAGCCGGAAGCCATGTGGAGAATATATGTCGATGGGTCGTCCACTCGGCTCGGAAGCAGTATTGGAATATTGTTACTCTCCCCTCAAGAAGAAAAGATGCACTTATCCGTCCGGCTGGATTATAAAGCAACCAACAATGAAGCAGAGTATGAGGCCCTCATAGCCGGCTTGCAGGCAGCTTGGCATGTGGGAGCCGGTCGGGTAACACTTCACTCGGATTCACAGTTGGCCGCTCAGCAACTCTCTGGCACCTTCGAAATCAATAGTGCTCGGCTCAAGCTCTACGCTGAAGCCTTCAAGAAGCTCAAAGCTGATTTTAGAGAAGTTATTGTCCAGAAGATACCCAGAGCAGAAAATCAAGCAGCCGATGAGTTAGCCAAGGTCGCCATTCAGCAATCAATTGAAAAAGTACTGTTGGTGGCGCACATCGACCGGATGGAAGGCCTCACATTTCCAAGCGACTGGCGGACACCCATCATAGAGTTCCTCCGCTCGGGAGCCACACCGTCCGACCGGAACGAAGCCCAGCTGTTGAGAAGGAGGACCGGTCGGTTCACACTCATCGGCGATCAGCTTTATAAGAAGTCTTTCTCTCGCCCGCTGTTGAAATGCGTGAGCTCGGAAGACTCGGCTTACATCCTCCAAGAGGTACATCAAGGATCGTGCGGAGGGCATCCGGGCGGACGGTCGTTGGCCAAGAAGATCCTCTTGGCCGGGTACTTTTGGCCGACTTTACAAGCAGACGCCGCTCGGACCGTGTCGACGTGCCTTTCATGTCAGAAGTATCATAACTTCAACCACCGACCGGCAGAGGAAATGAAGGCATCAACAGTTTCATGTCCGTTCAATCAATGGGGAATGGATATTGTCGGTCCATTTCCGATGCCGACCGGGCAGCGGAAATTTTTGCTTGTGGCGGTCGATTATTTCTCCAAGTGGGTGGAGGCCGAGCCGCTAGCCAAGATCACCGAACAGATGGTCAAAAAATTTATCTGGCAACACATCATCTGTCGGTTCGGCATCCCTCGCCGATTGGCTTCAGACAATGGGCGGCAATTCACAGGGAAGATGCTGGAGGAGTGGTGCAAAAGCTACGGCATCGAGCAACACTTCACATCTGTGGCCTATCCCCAGAGCAACGGTCAAGCCGAAGTAGCCAATCGGGAAATTCTTCGTATTCTGCGCGCTCGGCTCGACCATTTGGGGGAAAGTTGGCTGGATGAAGTGTCGGGCGTCTTATGGGCCATCCGAACGACGCCGAAGGAAGGAACGGGCGTCACGCCGTTCCATTTGGTGTATGGCGGCGAGGCGGTCATTCCGGTCGAAGTTGGCGTTGAGTCCGTCCGGATCCAGAGTTATGATGATGGCAACGCCGAACGGAGGAACATGGAGCTGGATTTGGTCGACGAGGAGCGAGCCAAGGCGTCCGTTCGGCTGATGGCATACCGGCAGCGGATGAAGCAAAACTACAACCGCCGTGTAATCCCCAGATCATTCCAGGTCGGCAATCTTGTCTGGAAGAAAGTCAAGCCGGTCGGCGACGTCGGCAAACTTGAAGCTCCTTGGGCAGGCCCCTTCAAGGTTATTGAAAAGCTTCGCTCGGGAGCTTATTATTTGGAGGATGAAGACGGGCGGCAGCTGGATCGACCGTGGAGTGCGAATTATCTCCGGCCTTATCGAGCGGGGTGAAAGGTGCACGAATGTAAATCATTTTTGTATATGTTAGTCGCTCGTGTCCTTGTAATGCAGGAAGCAAAATTAATTCAAAGGATTGCCAAGGGTTCTGCCGATCGGCAGTGTCGAAGTTAGCCGTAAAGGTCGTCGAGCTCCGACGTTAAATATCGAGAGACGAGCCGGCGTCTATAAACGTCCGAGCGGAAGACCGTCGAGCTCCGATGTTAAATATCGAGAGACGAGCCGGCGTCTATAAACGTCCGAGCGGAAGACCGTCGAGCTCCGATGTTAAATATCGAGAGACGAGCCGACGTCTATAAACGTCCGAGCGGAAGACCGTCGAGCTCCGACGTTAAATATCGAGAGACGAGCCGGCGTCTATAAACGTCCGAGCGGAAGACCGTCGAGCTCTGACGTTAAATATCGAGAGACGAGCCGGCGTCTATAAACGTCCGAGCGGAAGACCGTCGAGCTTCGACGTTAAATATCGAGAGACGAGCCGGCGTCTATAAACGTCCGAGCGGAAGACCGTCGAGCTCCGACGTTAAATATCGAGAGACGAGCATAAACCGTCCGGCGGAAGACCGTCGAGCTCGAAAATATCGAGAGACGAGCCGGCGTCTATAAACGTCCGAGCGGAAGACCGTCGAGCTCCGACGTTAAATATCGAGAGACGAGCCGGCGTCTATAAACGTCTGAGCGGCTCGCATGCGAAAATCTAGCGAAAACCCTTTGAGGTAAGGCTCGAAGCAAAAAATGGTTAAGCAGAATTAAAAATGCGAGCAAGTGAACGAGTGATGTTCGCGCGCCGAGCGGCTACTCAGTCGCATGATGGAAGGCATTAAAGACAACCGACTTGTCTGACGGAGCGTAGTGCCGAGCGGGGGAGTTTTACAGAACACTTCAGTCATGACGAGAGAAAAATTTCTTGCCGAAACAGAAGGTGAAGGAACAGAAAAGATTATCTATTATACACTGGGTGAACTAAAAAAGTTGGGCCGAACGGCTGGAATGCAAAAAAGTTCATACACAGAAAAAACGCTTATCACGCGTCAAAGTCAAAAAGAGTGTTGGGAATGGCGCCCATCACGGTCGCGAGGTCCTTGGGGGGGATGTCTAGCTCGGCGGGCAGATGACCCTTGGTCTTCAGGTAATCCACCGCCGTCTTGATCGCTTCTTCGAAAGTGAGGGATATCTTGTCGGTAAACTTCTCTCCGAAATCTTCCGAGCGGAGATACGCCTTCCTCACTTCGTCAGAACGGGCCGACTCCCCCTCTTGATATTCTTTGAGCGCGGCGTGGGCAGCGTCGCTGGCGGCTTGGAGATCCTTCAAGTCTCCATCAAATCTTTAGAGATCTTCCGAGCGGCCCTCCTTCTCGGTGGCCAGAAGAGCATCCAGATCCTTGATGCGTTGCTCCAACCCTCTGATATCCACCTTCATTCGATCCATGTCATCGATGGCCTGGCGCTTCCGGGTGATCGCCGTCTTGATCTCCTTATCTCGTTGTTTGACCATCGCTTCAAGCCGAACGACCTTGCTCGCCAGATCGGAAGCCCGTTTCCGTTCGGCTTCCAGTGATTTTTTGGCCTTCTCCAGAGCGGCCGTAGATTGTTGATTGTCCCCGGCGGCTTTAAGTTTTCTCAGTTCATCCTCCAGCTCGGCCAACCGATTGCTAATAGCAATCTGCTCCACCCAGTTCTACGAGCAAAGGTGAATAGGTTAACAACTTAATTCAATTACACGAATAAAGAAGAAGAGCATAACCCGGTGGCCTGTTGGAGGTTGCTGTCGCCGAGCTGCCCGGGAGTCATCGCTTTTATGCGGCGCCGAGCGTCCTCCCAAGCTTTTGCAAGAGGGCCTGTCAAGGTGATTTGCTGCTCGGGGACCACTGGCAGATCAGCAGCGGCCATGTATGCCTCTGAGGGGAGGCGCAGAACGGTCTTAATTAAATACGAGCCGCTCGGCTCGCTCTGAGAAGCATCGGCCTTACCGGTGGACGAGGAGGGAAGCTCGCCCAAACGCCTGATACGGCGCAGAGTTCTAGAAGGGCTGGATGGCGGCACCTCAGAGCTGGCCCTCGGAGAGCCATGTGGGGTCAGAGTGCTCTCGAGGGAAATCGTCCCGGACAACACCGGAGCATCCGCGCCCCGCTCGGGCTGTGGTTCATCAAGTGGAGTGGAGGCAGACGCAGATTCCGGTCGTCGGCGCTTCCGAGTGACTAGCGGAACATCGTCGGCTGAACGACCCTCCACCTCGGCTTGGGTAGAAGGATCTGTGCCGCCCGCTACCTCCTCTTGAGAGGTAGTGGCTGCTAAGGCTTCAGGGGCATCCTGAGTCCCCTCGCCTAACTCGCCGGTCGGAGCGGCTGGATCAAGGCCCCGCTCGGCGACCTCCTTGTTCGTCGCCGCCTCAATCTGAGCGGCTTTCAATTTGAGCTTTTCGGTTGCCTTGGCGCGCCACATGACTTCAGCTGCAGAAGCAAAAAATAAATCAGTTAGAACAAAACAAACGGTAAGATAAGGGAACTTACTCATGCTGTAGGGCAAATTGGTTGTGGTAGAGGACAAGTCGAATATGTGCATTACTCCCGGGAGGAGTAACTTGTCAATATGATAGTGCTGGCCAACTAGCCGTTCGGCTGCATGAAGGTAGGCCGCGTCGCCTCTAAATTTATTGTATTAGAAAATTAAGGTTTGCGGGACTATAATATAACCATAAAATATTTAGATTATCATCTTAAATATATACGACTTAATTCCTAATTACAATAAATTTATAGGTATTTTTCTTTTAAATAACACACGAAGTAAAAGATACTGATACTCACTCATTTTTTTTATTAAAAACTTAAGGGGCGACTGTTGTCAGGCCACCCCTACTCCGTCTTTGTTCATATGTAATAAAAAGTGACCATCGACGTGAATTATTTGGAGTCATCGATATCGATACGAATATGACTATCCTTAGGGACTTATCCGATTTTAACCGGACTTATCTTCTAAAATACTAAATATGAGATACTTTAAAACAATATTTATCTTGAATATGTTTTCTATCCATCAATCTAACTAACTAACTAACTAACTATGGTGAAGTATAAAATAAAAATTATATTAATATTTTTTTTATTTACATCAAAAATAATTTTAAGATTTATTAATAATTTTCATAAACACATCAATTAATAATCTATAGTTTGAGACTCAGTTACAATGTATTATTAATTTTTTTTTCTCATTAATTAATTATGGATCTAGAGTTTGTGACTCAGTTGCGATATATTATTGAAATTTT
The DNA here is from genome assembly GCF_018446385.1 of Zingiber officinale. NCBI lineage: Eukaryota > Viridiplantae > Streptophyta > Magnoliopsida > Zingiberales > Zingiberaceae > Zingiber > Zingiber officinale. The sequence goes on from NC_055989.1 coordinate 145,325,060, forward strand.
TTATCATTAATCAATTAAAAATCTAGAGTTCTCTTTAATTCCATATCTTAAAATTGATAACACTGTGAATAAATACCTTAGGGGTATTTGGTTGGGAGTTATCTGGTAGGTTATCAACAAAAATATTGTTTGATTTAAATAATGAGTGTTTCCCATTAATAAGTGATTCCCGCCATGTCAGCAAAGTCGACATGCAACCTGAAATTGCAATACCTCCAAAATCTAAGGTTTTGGACGATTCTAGGGTATTAATTTTTTTTTTCAGAATTATCCACCACAGTCCTCTCTCCTCTTTGTATGAAGCCGCCGAAAGAGAACAAAATTAATTATGTTTTCCTTCGTCTTTGATGCTGCTGCCAGAACCACCTTTATCGTTGGTCGACGCCACCCATCGGCCATCCGGCCCAACATCGAACAGAGCAAGGGAAATAGTTGCCTTGGCTGGAATAGCAACCTTTGTTGTTCCGTTGGTGCAAGGGAGCAGCAGGTCGGCTTGAGCAACTCTTCGGTCGGAGGGAATAGGGAACAACAACAAAGTTGTTGCCTCCTATGGTCAGAATAGTCCTTGATGAGAGCAGCGGGCTTGGACCGCAAACAAGGCTGGCCGATAGCCTTCTTTGGCCGAAGCAGCAAGCTCTGCTGGTAGTTTACACACGGTGGAGCAGTACCCCTCTTCGTTGGCCGGTGAGATCAACATCTTGATAAGTTGGCCGGCAGAGTTGAGGAGCAACAATTTCTTTAGAAAGCTCTTCTTTGGCATGCAGTTATGAAAAATATGAAAGTATGTAGGGATGAAAACTATGTTAATGTTGTATATCTAAAACAATAATCAATTACAAGAATATATACAACTTCTCAATACAGAAAAATAAGGAAACTAAGATCTAATTTAATATGAATTAATTACATATAATATAGTTAGAAAATCACATTTAATTAAATTGATTTCATCAATCAATTAGAATCATTTCATTAATCAATTAGAATTATTTCTTTAATACCCCCCCTCAAGTTAGAGGGTGGATGCCAAGAATATCAAAGGCTAGTCATTATTTCAAAGGCTAGTAGCTGTCCTTGATTTACCTCATCCATGTTGGTATAACGCCCCAGCCCGACCCCACCCAGAGCGAACCGGGAACGCTACCAGAATTGACTATTGGGTTGACGACTAGCTCCACAGACCGTCGTAGTTCATTTCAGCGTACTTTGTCCTCACTCGCACACACCCTGGAAAACTTCCCAGGAGGTCACCCATCCTCAGATTTCTCCAAGCCAAGCACGCTTAACTTTGAAGTTATTAAGTTTGGGCTTCCGAAAAGGAAGGTGCACCTTGGTGATATGGATAGTATCATCTAACTTTTTAAGTCATACTTAACCAGAATCTCAGAACCGGGATATTACAATCACCCTCACTTAAAGACACAACGTCCTCGTTGTGTAACCACGAATCACACCACAGACAAATTCCAGAATCTCCCTCGCTAGGTGGTGCCCTGGGTTCTCTTGCCACAGACGCACTCATGGTCGCAAGATCGCTCTGATACCATCTGTAACGTCCTGATCCGACCCCACCCAGACCGAACCGGGAACGCCACCAGAATTGACCATCGGGTTGACGACTAACTCCACAGACCACCGTAGGTCCTTTCAGTGTGCTTTGTCCTCACTCGCACCCATCCTGGAAAACTTCCCAGGAGGTCACACATCCTCAGATTTCTCCAAGCCAAGTACGCTTAACTTTGGAGTTCTTAAGTTTGGGCTTCCAAAAAGGAATGTGCACCTTGGTGATATGGATAGTACTATCTAACCTCTTAAGTCATACTTAACCAGAATCTCATAACTGGGGTATTACAGTTGGCCCTGGGATGGGTTGGCGGGGGCGCTGGGGGCGAGCGCATTCGCCTTTTGCCACCGTAGATGTCAAGAATACCTAGCTTGTGAACAAGTGTGCGAAATGGAGATTCACCCAATAGCTGGGTGAATATGTCTACGATCTGATTTTCACTTGGCACATAAGCAGTCTTAATTTCTCTTTTTTCGATTCGCTCGCGGACAATGTGACAGTCTATCTCAATGTGTTTTGTCCTTTCATAAAAAATCGGATTGGCAGCGATGTACATAGCTGCTTGATTATCACAATATAAAAGTACTTGGCTGTTGATGATTAATGCCCAAATCTCGCAATAAGTACCTTAGCCAAGTTACTTCACAAGTAGTGGAAGCCATGGATCTATATTCTGCATCAGCTGAAGACTTAGACACAGTTGTTTGTTTCTTATTTTTCCATGAGATAAGAGCTTTTCCAAGAAAAACACAATAATTAGTGACTAATCGTCGTGTAGAAATGTCTCCACCCCAGTCTGCATCGCATAACCCGACCAAACTTAAATCACCTTTAGATGGAAAAAATAATCCTTGTCCTGGTGTACCTTTTTAAATATCGAAGCAATCGATGAACTGCATCAAGGTGAGGTTGTCTAGTTTTTTGCATAAATTGACTAAGAATATTGACTAGAAATGAAATTTCTGGTCTTGTGATGGTTAAGTAGATAAACTTTCTTATCAATCATCGTTAATGCATCGGATCTTTGAGTAAGTTGTCATTATTTGAGGTGAGCTTCAAGGATTGTTCCATGGGAAACTTAGCAGGTTTTGCACCAAGCAATTCTGCTTCTTGAAGAAGATCGAGTGTGTATTTGCATTGGTTGATGGCAATGCCCATTTTAGAACGAGCTACTTCAATTCCAAGAAAATATTTTAACATTCCAAGGTCCTTCAATTTAAAGGAAGTTTTAAGAAAAATCTTCACATTGTTGATGACCTTTTGATCATTCATCAACATATAGTAAAATGATTGTAAAGGAATTTCCATACAACTGTACGAAGAGTGAGTAATCAGCCCGTGATTGTTGGAAACCAAACTTGGTAATGGCAGAAAGAAACTTTTGAAACCATGATCTTGAAACTTGTTTTAATCCATAAAGGGATTTATGAAGTCAACACACAAGTGACCCCCCTGTCGACGAAAACCAGGGGTGGTTGCATATAGACTTCTTTCGTAAGGTCACCATGTAAAAAATGCATTTTGAATATCCATTTGGTGATGGGCCCAATCATGAATAGATGCGATAGCTAGTATGCATCGAAGAGTGGTGAGTTTTGCAACTGGAGTAAATGTTTCATTAGAATCAATACCTTCTTGTTGGGTGTATCCTTTGGCAACTAGACGTGCTTTATTTTCAATAGTACCATTAGAGTTGTATTTGATCTTGTATACCCATTTGCATCCAATGGGACGATGTCCTGTGGGAAGAGGAACAAGGGACCAAGTCTTATTTGCTTCTAGTGCAGAAATTTCAGCATTCATCGCTTCAATCCATTTTTGGTCTTTACAGGTCTGCTCATATGTTTCTGGCTCGACCAAGTGAAAAACATTATATATGAAAGTATGGTGTGAAGGAGAAAGATTACAATATGACACTTATCTTGATAATGAGTGTTGAGTGTTGGATTTAACCAGAAGAGACGAGGTAGTGGCTGGCAGAGTATGGTTGACTTGATAATCTCGAAGGTGGGATGGTGTGCGACTAGGTCTAGTAGATCTCTGAAGTAGCGATTCTGGTTGTAGAGAAATTTCATTCGGCTGATGTGGTTATTCTAGTGTGTTCAGGTTGTGTGTAGGCATGATATTGGGTTGGAGGTCAATGTGGCTATGAGTAGGATTATTGACATCTTGTGTAGGTTGAGTAATTAAAGGTATCTCTATGTCGTTATTGATAGACTTTGACAAAATTGGTATATTATCTTGGTCATCATATGACGTGGTTGAGTATAGAAAAATATTTTCATAAAATATGACATCTCGAGAAGTAATCATTTTTATGTCAGCTAAATCATAGAGAATATACCCTTTTTGCCCCAGTGGATACCTAAGAAAAATACAACGTCGTGCACGAGCATTGAATTTATGAGTGTGTTGTAGTGGCAAAACAATGACAACCATAGACCCATAAGTGAGAATAAGAGGGTATTTTATTATGCAATTTTTCATATGGTGTTTTATTTGATAAATGTGGTGTGGGTAAATGATTAATAAGATAACATGCTACTTTAATGTGTTCCTCCCAAAATTTCAAAGGAAGATTGGCTTAAAAGCGAATGGCACGGGCTACATTTAAAAGATGACGATGTTTACGTTCAACTACCCCATTTTGTTGGGGTGTGCAAGTACATGATCGATGAAAATTGGTGTCATTGCCATCAAAGAAGGTTTGCAAAGAAAGAAATTCTAACTCATTATCAGATCTTAATGTTTTGACTTGGCGATTATGTTGTGTTTTGACCCAAGAGAAAAAAATTCTTGATGATTGATTGAACTTCAGACTTTTAACGCATGAAATGAACCCAGGTATAACGAGAATAATCATAAAAAATTATCAAAAAATATCTTTCTCCATAATAGGAGTGGATTCTATGGGGTTCCCAAATATCACAATGTATTAGATCAAAAGGTTCATGGCTGGAAATATTACTAATGGAAAAAGGTAAACAAGATTGTTTTACTAAATGACAAATATCACAAACATTGCTTGATCCTAAAGAAATATCTGAAATAGTTTTAGATAATGACCAGAGTGAATGAACGGAGGGATATGCAAGACGTTTATGCTAGAGGTTGGATGTATGGTTGATGGTGCTGCAAAGGTGAGGGATCGACTTCACTGTAAGGTAATACCAAAAAAATGTGGAACCGCCACATCAGCGACCCCCCCAAGAGCTGGTCTCACGGATATGGAGGGAGGTAAATGCAAGTGCGCAGCTGAAAGCGGATAGCCAAGACGCTAACCCTAGGCAATGACACCCCGAGGATCGAACCCTCGACCTTTCGGTCACGAAACCATGCGCCCCCAGCTGTGCTACGCCCTGGGGACCACTGTAAGGTAATACAAGCCACTACTCTGTTTGCCCAACCCAATCATCTTCTTCGTAGTTAAATCCTGCATTACATAAGAATCAGAGTAAAATGTCACTTTGCAACCTAGAGTCTATGTAAGTTTGCTAATCAAAAGCAAGTTTAACTTAAATTTTGGAACATAGAGTACATTCTCAACAGTCATATTGTTGCTTAATTTCTTAGACCTGATGGATTTTATCTCTGCATGTCCTCCATCTGATAGTTGCACAACAACATGTTTAGAGAAAAATTTAATTGCAGTAGGTTGAGTATTACATACGTGATCAGTAGCACCACTATCCAAAATCCATGTACTACTTGCATAATAGAATCGATACCTGAGGTATTGATAAGAGGTTTAGTGTTACCGATGTCATTGCGAAGGAGGGTCATAATCTGATCATATTTTTTTTGTCGTCAACTGTTTGGTTTCACTCCTCTCCGTATTGGGAATAGTAGAGGAATTTATAGATTTTTTGCCTTCCAGTTTAATATCTTTGCCATGATATCTGTGCCTCGGAGGAAAATCATGAATATAGAAGCAACGATCGATGGTATGCCCATCTATTTTACAGTTGGTATAGTAGAGCCTTTTGCTACCATCGAGCGGTGAGATTCTGCCTCGGTGACCCATCGAGAATCAATCCGATTTTGTGTCTTGGGTTGTGCAAAATTCACAACATGTCTAGAATTATTTCTGTTGGCCGCCACGTCACTTTGTCTCTCATATTGTAAAATAAGTGCATAGACCTTCTGGGTGTCGGGAAGAGGATTCATTAAAAGTATGGATCCTCGAATAATGGAAAAAGAATCATTCAAACCCATAAGGAATTGCATGACTTATTCTTTTTCTTCTGTTTCAGTGAAGCCCTTGAGACCACCACAAGTGCAAGTGATTGGTCGTGGTATGAAGATAGTTCATCCCAAAGAACTTTTATCTTGGTATAGTAGATTGACACAAATTGATGTCATTGTCGAAGTTTCACAATTTCTTGAATAATTTCAAAAATCCGAGTGTCGTTTCCTTGTGAGAATCTATCTTGTAAATCATTCCATACATCGATTGCAGATTCTGTATAGATAATACTACTTGCAATGTTAGAGTCAACAGAGTTAATAATCCATGAAAGTACCATGTGATTACAACGCTCCCATGTTTGAAATATATCATGATTTGCTTTCGGCCTCTTGATCATCCCGTTGATGAAACCAATTTTGTTCGTTACACTTAAGGCAATGCACATCGCACGACTCCATTGCCCATAATTATTTCTTTCGAGTGGCCTGGAGGCGAGAATTAGACTGGGGTGGTTGGAATGATGCAAAAAGAGAGGATCCGATTGGTTGGCTCCATTCTCCTTCGAGCTTTCTCCCATTATTGTAGCGGAAGTATATTGTTTTCAGAATCTCGCTCTAATACCATGAAAAATATGAAAGTATGCAAGGAGGAATGCTATGTTAATTTTGTATATCTAAAATAATAGTATATTATAAAAAAAAAATGTGGAACCGCCACATCAGCGGCCCCCCTAGAGCCGGTCCCACGGATATGGAGGGAGGTAAATGCAGGTACACAGGTGGAAAGTGCATAGCGGAGACGTTAACCCGAGGCAGTGACACCCCAGGGATCGACCCCTAGACCTTTCAGCCACAGAACCATGCACTCCCCATCTGTGCTACGCCCTGTGCTACGCCCATAGTATATTATAAGAATATATATAATTTCTCAATACATAAAATAAGGAAACTAAGACCTAATTTAATATGAATTAATTACATAAAATATATTTAGAAAATTAAATTTAACTAAATTGATTTAATTAATTACATTTCCTCAATCAATTAGAATCATTTTCTTTAATAAATTAGAAAAGGATAACCCCTTTCTTTTCTTAATATTGGGTGGCGATGACTGACATAGTTAGTCAGTAACTATGTTAGAAAATATATATAATTTTAATTTTTTTTAATTAAGATTGAGTATAATATTAAATTATTATTATTATTATTATTTTCTTCTAAAGTGAGAGTTTATTATAGTTATTTATTATTGAGAATTTTAAATGTTACCCTAACATTCTACCATTGAGTCCGTTATCCGCAGTCCGCACATATTCAACATATTATATATACATCCATGTCTAGTTTACCCTGACATTCTCGAATATCGACAGAGATAAAAAAACATTGTCCGAACATTATACGTCTAGAAGACTTATATAAAAAAATTTATCTACAAAAGAAAAACTTAAATACGAAATTAAAACTTAAAAGGGTAGTAAAATTGAAATGAACTTAAAAACACAACTATAATTGCAATAAAACAAAAATATAATTTCGGGCCTCGTTGACTTTTGGAGAAGCGAGAGAGCCTGTACGCTGTTTTTGCTTTCTTTTCTAATCGTAGATCAACATTCATCCCAAAATAACATTTGGGAATTTTTTTATGTAAAGAAAAAAAGTGAGGGAATGGAATATTTTCCTTTCATAATTAACAGATTTTTCGTCCAAAAATAAGAGGAAATGGAGGAAAATTTTTATTAAAAGGAAAATCATTAATTTTTATATCAAATATATCATTCAAAAAAATCGAAAAGGGAAAATCATTAATTTTTCCTTTCACTTCTTTACAACTTCCAAAAAAAAAAAAAATCCTTCTTTTTCCTTCCTCCGCTCCCAAATAAAACATCACATCATTTCTCTTCTCTTCCATTCTCTCTCCTTCCTTTCTTTTCTCTTATTTTCTTTTCTCTCCAGCCGATCGACGGCGTTCCCTGAATGCCTATCGCCTCCCAGCTTCCCTCCTACTACTCTGTCTTCTCCCGCAACAAAGGTGGTTTTTTTTTACAAGTACGCGCACTTTTTCCTAGGGTCCTTCGGCCTTTTAATCTTGTTGGAGTGTTTCTGGAGTCTCATCCAGTGGTCGGATGCAGAAGAAATGTGTATTTTTTTTTGTTGATTTGCAAACTCTTAATTGTTAGGTAGGGTGGAAGCGTTTAGGGATTATCGAATCATCTGAAGCCTTAGGGATTCTGATTGGGGAAAAAAAAGTGTCAGCTTTGTGAGCGTTTCCTTTTCTCGCTTTCGCCTTTCGGCATCTTTTGCTGGAGTGTGTTACTTGTCATTATTGAGTGGATTCTCGGCCTTTTTCCACTTTAAACATTTCCGAAGCAAGTTAAAGCTTTACCTTCGTGCGTTGGGTTGGTAGTCTCTTATGCTCAAGCACATCCTCACTGCCATGCTTTCTTTCTCATTTTCCCTTCTCTTTCTTCATCCATTGTTTTTAAAACTTATTGTTCATACTGTTTTGTATCCTCACTGAGAATTTGTTTGCTGTTTCCTGCTCAATGTTCTGTGAATCTGGTTGTGTAAGTTTTTGTTGCTTCTCAAAGTTTATTCTTGATCATGGAAACTGACAGGTTAGTTAGGTTGCCTGAGGAAGTGAATTCACAATAGCATATAGTTTTTCAATAATGAGGCTATCGGACACTCAAGGTCATCACTCAGGACCAGCACAATCCGAGGAGTCGGCCTTGGACATGGAGAGAGATATCTGCAACCATTTTTATTCATGTAATCCATCTCCTCTCCAACCAATTGCATCAGGTGGTCAGCATTCTGAATGCACTGCTGCATACTTCTCTTGGCCGACCTCTACGCTGTTACATGGTGCGGCTGAAGGTCGAGCTAACTATTTTGGAAACCTTCAGAAAGGAGTCCTTCCTGCACATCTCGGGCGGTTTCCGACTGGGCAACAAGCCATGACACTACTTGACCTGATGACTATAAGAGCATTTCACAGCAAGATTTTGCGTCGCTTTAGTCTAGGTACAGCAGTAGGATTTCGCATAAGGAAAGGGCAATTGACAGAAATCCCAGCAATTCTTGTCTTTGTTGCTCGGAAGGTTCATAGAAAATGGCTTAGCCACAGTCAGTGTCTTCCATCTATGCTTGAGGTGAACATACTATTTTTTCCGCTTGTAGATTGCTGCCCTTCTCCTTTCTATTAATTGTATTGTCATTCTTTTAACTTGTGGCTTTTTATGCGCTTACGGAGTTTATTATGAATCAATGGATCTAAGGTTATTTGAAAAGATTGAAATAACTACTACAAATGATAAAATATAAGGGAGAGTGGATTATGATGTTATGAACAGGTTGAAAGATCCATAAATTCTATATATATATACACACACCACAAGGTATCCACACATCACATTTGATGTTATACAATTTCAAACCCTGCATGTTGGCAAAAAGGCCTTCGTATCTAACTCGGTTACTACTAGGCCCAGCAATTGTTGGTAAAATCTTATTTAATATAATTATTATTCTAAAAAGCTCTATATAAAAGGCCATCACATCTAACTTGATTACCACTAGACCAGACAGTTGTTGGTAAAATCTCATTTAGTATAATCATTATTCTAAAAGACACTGCCTAGGGATTTCATGACACCACTTATGGCCACTTAATACTTAATGTTCATGCAAGTAAAATCAACTGAAAGAAACTCGTAAAACCTCATTTCACACATTCCCTCGACAATAAGAACACTCCTTGAAAACGAAAAAAAAATCCTCTTTTGAACAATATCCTTACTTGCAACATGTAAATAGACTCCAAGGCATTTTCATTGCTCTGGAATGTGTCTTTAGGTGTGAGATCATCATGATCTATAGAAACTAGGTCAAAAAGTATTAATACAAATGTTTGATTGCTGAACTATGTGATGTGCATAATGGGGCATGCCCTTCGCTTAGTTATGGAGTTTTGATGCACCCTATGAACATGAGAGATTCAGTTTGACTATTGTACTTTCTGAACAGGGACCGGGAGGTGTATGGTGCGATGTGGACGTGGTGGAATTTTCTTATTATGGTGCACCAGCACCAACTCCCAAGGAGCAATTGTACAATGAGCTTGTAGATGGATTGCGTGGAAGTGATCCATGTATTGGTTCAGGTTCTCAGGTACTTGAGCAGTTTTGCTTTAATATGCTTATCAATCGGTTTGTGTTGTTACTCGTGGAAGTTATATTTTCCTTGCAGAAGTTAAGATTACTAGTTTAGACTAGTATCGATGCAGGAATGTGAAACTAAAATGAGAATTGTTTATGTAAACATGTGATGTACACACACACATACTTATCTCTATCTACTTGTTCTGAGTATCATCGCTTAAAGAATGAAATATCCTGATTTTACAGTTGATGCACAAGCAAACAACAATAGTTTATGCAAACATAAGATCTTTTCTACTTGTTCCAACTATCATCACTCAATGACCAAAATCTCCTGATTCTATGGTTGATGCATGAGCAGGTTGCGAGCCAAGAAACATATGGAACTTTAGGTGCTATTGTGAAAAGTCGAACAGGTAACAAACAAGTTGGTTTCCTCACTAACCGCCATGTTGCAGTTGATCTGGATTACCCCAACCAGAAGATGTTTCATCCTCTACCGCCTAATCTTGGACCTGGAGTTTATCTGGGTGCTGTCGAAAGGGCAACATCATTTATCACAGATGATGTTTGGTATGGCATCTACGCAGGAACTAACCCAGGTAAAATAAACCTTAATAGTTCAAAATTGTTACAATCGAAGGACAGGAGTGTTATCATTTATATTGATCTTATGGTTCTTTGAATGGCCATAACTCTTCACGACACCTCTGCAGAAACTTTTGTGCGAGCGGATGGTGCATTCATTCCCTTTGCAGACGACTTCGATGTGTCTTGCGTGTCCACTGCTGTGAAAGGATTGGGCGACATTGGAAATGTCAAGGTAATGGATCTGCAATCGCCGGTCGGCAGTCTGATTGGGAGGCAAGTGGTTAAAGTTGGAAGAAGCTCTGGATTGACAACCGGCACAGTGACCGCCTATGCCTTGGAGTACAATGATGAAAAAGGAATATGCTTCTTCACAGATTTTCTTGTCGTTGGTGAAAACCAGCAGACATTTGATCTGGAAGGCGACAGTGGAAGTCTCATAATTCTAACAGGACAAGACGATGAAAAGCCTCAGCCGATAGGGATCATCTGGGGTGGAACTGCCAACCGTGGAAGATTGAAACTTAAAAGTGGTCAAGGTCCTGAGAATTGGACAAGCGGAGTTGACCTCGGTCGCCTCCTCGATCTTTTGGAGCTCGATCTCATAACAACATGTGAAGAACTTCAAGGTTTACTTTTCTCATTTTTTTCAAAGTATATATATTGACTGATTCGACTTTTGATTGTCTTCTCTCCCATCTAAATTAAAGATGCACTCCAAAAACAAAGATTTGCTCTAGCAGCAGCTATAAACTCCACAGTTGGTGAATCGTCTCCGACAGTATGCACCCTTCCTAACGAAAAGATGGATGAGATATACGAACCTATTGGTATTAACCCTTGGGTCTGAGATATCTCTCAAGGTGGTGCATCTGTTAAAGAAACTAATAATAATCCATCTTTTTGCAGGTGTTGAATTTCAGGTTGATACTGTTGAAGTGGCAAATAACGTCGAAGAGCATCAGTTCATACCGAACTTCATCAGCATGTCCCCAGTGCGTCGGGATCAAGAGGACGGACCAGAAAGGAAAAACCTATCGTCACTAGTGAACTCATCTGATGAAGATCTTTTCGTCTCTCTACATTTAGGAGATCGAGAACATAAAAGGCAACGGTCAGGGCCAGCATTGAGCATAGATCATCAGACACAATGAAGCTGCTTATTTAGCCATCAGTTACTTGTGCCATTTTCGCGTGATACGGAGTTAGAACAAATGCATCAGTAAAGTTTATCTATGGATTTGAATTGAGCCGTAGCTGAAAGTGTCGTGCAGCATTTCATGTTCAAATGAAACGGAAATGCCTTGATTCGAACGAGTACAAACCAGACTTGAAGTTTCTCCCCTTATTTTTGATTGCCTTTTTGATGTGTTCTTGTCACGGAGCTATCTTTCTTCAGACATCGAAACTAAAATGTTCAGTGTTTATTGTAGCTGTGTTAAAGGTATATCCATCTTGACTTTGCAATGTGTTTTAAAGTTAACTAAATGGATGTGAATAAAACATAAATGAAATTTCTTATCGAATCACTACTAAAATGCTTTGATGTGTCCTATCTGTATTCTTAAGATGTTTAATTGGTATAGCAAGACTTGTGGTTCGTAGGGGGAGTAAGACTTGTGTCCCATTAGAAATAATGATTCTGCCTGAAAGCGGATAAGATGACACGTTGGATAAGTGGTTTTGATGTTAACTTTGTAAAGATTCTAAGTTGGCAAAAAATGATTCCAAGCAGCCCTGCATGTCAAAAAGAACGTTAGTAATTGAATCAGGGGGGGTTCTCGGCGCAAACACTTTGGCGCTCAAGTTGATGACCAATCGAAGCCATAAATAGTATAAGTTGACAAAAAAATGACTCCAAACAGTTTTGCATGTCAAAAAGAACGTTAGCAATCGGACCGAGGGGTCCCTGGCACAAGCACTTTGACGTTCAAGTTAGTGACCAATCGAAGTCATAAATAATAGATGAACAGTAGAATAAATAATCAGATGGAGAATGGCTATGAATATGTAGAATTACGCATTACATATCTGTGTCTGTAAATGAAAACTCCCATTTATAGTGTTACCGTTTGTTTGTGCACAAATCTCAAAACCTTTCCAAAAAAGGATAAATCATAAAGATGTTCTGACACTTTTTCTAAAATAGACCCACAATTTTTGCATTTGACAAGGTGAAAACTTCTAGTGTACAACTTGCATATGAAATATTCTCTATCATCCGTGACACAAAACGCTAAAAAAGAATGCTGAGCCGGTGAACCATTAATGTGCTGTGATGATAGGTTGACTAAGTTCCCTCTATTGTCCGATCAGACCTTGCTTTCGGAGGGAGTCAACCCTGATAAAAGATGTAGACCACCTTGGGGACTCGACTCGGCCAGGAAGATTGATCTGCTCGGATCGGCCAGGAAGAGTAGCGGATTGACTAGAAAGAGTGGCGGATCGACCAGGAAGAGTGGTGGATCGGTTAGAGTGGCGGATCGACCAGGAAGAGTGACGGATCGGTCAGAGTGGTGAATCAGACAGAGTAGTAGATCGGCAAGAGTGGTGGATCGGTCAGAGTGGCGGATCATCTAGAGTGATGGATTGGCGAAGAAGAGTGGCAAGCTAGCCAGGCAGAGTGGCGGATCAAGCTAGGAAAAGTAGTGGTTCGGCCTTAGTGGATCGGTCGGCACAATCGAGAAAGATAGTCATTGACCTCCCTTGACTTTATCACAACTCAGTCTGTTGATTTGACCTTCTTTGCCCTCATAGTCGCTCTTGTTATTCTCTATATCATAAGCTTTCCTTTCAAGTCTAGTCGAATGAGGCGCAAGTTCGACTGATTGGACTAAACCCCTCATAAGGTTGATTCTGTTGGTGCGGTTAACACTGACGGTCTAACTCAGGTTTTGATGATTGACAAAGTAGGTTAAGTTAGTTTCGTTGTGATATAACACTTTGATTGAGTGTGCAGGAGAAGTCCAGCTAGGTCGACGGGCCGATCGGATAGCTGACACGAAGCCCAACTAGGTTAACGGGCCGACCGGATAGCTGGCACGAAGTCTAGATACGTCAACGGGCTGACCAGATGTCTGGCACGAAGTCCAACTAGGTTGACGGACTGACTTAATAGCTGGCACGAAATCCAGATAGGTCGAAGGGTTGACCTGATGTCTGGCAGGTAAGTTAAGGTAAATCACTGGAGGGGAGTGACTTGGTGAAGACGCGTTCCCAGTTAGGGAGCTTAGGCATCGATCCAACTTAGAACCATTTCGGAAATCTAAGTTGAGATTGTGACTAGATTTCGATCTCCGTGAGACGGAATCTAATTATTACTCTGTTTTACTATATTTGTGCTAACTTTTGTTTTGCAGGGTAGTTTAATTTTTATTTTGCCTTGCACTAACATTTTCTCGTAGGAAAAGGAGTTTTCTAGAAAATAGTGGTCCAAACGCCCGGAGTTGGTCCGGGTGCCCGGGAGGCAAAAAATTATCCCGTCGCAGATATGGAGTGTATTGATTGGTCGTGCCTATGTCACGGTTCGGGTGCCCAGAAGGGATCCGGGTGCCAGGAGCACTCCTATATAAGGAGCCTATCTCCAGAGATGAGAACAACAACTTCTTCCTACGACTGCTCCATTACACACTGCTCCTGCGATGCTGCGATGCTGCGATGCTGCGATGCTGCTCGGCTGCTCCGACAACCTACGATTCGAGCTTATTATTTTTCTGTTGTCAGTATTTCATTTTTATTCCTGTACTTAACTTTGTAATCAATTTTCGAACTGCTAGTGAATTGCCCAACGAAATTACTCGACAAGTGCGAGTCTTGGAGTAGGAGTCGACGAAGGCTCCGAACCAAGTAAAACTGGTTCGTGTTAGCGTTGTGTTTTATCTTTCCTTTCCGCTACTTACTCTATTTCTGCTAACGATTTTTCGATCGCTATTCACCCCCCTCTAGCAATTTCTACGATCCAACAAATGGTATCAGAGCAGGTACCGCTCTGATTTAGTGTAACCACCAATCAGAAAAAGGGGGTGAAATTCTTTTTCCTTTTTTTCGATTTTAAGTTTTATGATATAATCCAAATTGGTATCATTACCTTTTTGGAAATTTATTTTCCGTAGCAATTAAGATGAACTGGTGCAACACCAATTCAGTTTTATTTTTTTTAATCCCATACTACTAATCCAAGACCAAGTATTGGGATTTTTTTTCTTCTTGTTTTTCTTGTGTGCAAGATCAATGTCTCAATTCGAAGGTTTCAACACAGTTCATCCCCCTCTGTTCAACAGTGACAACTTCCCCTACTAGAAGAAACGAATGGAGGTCTACTTAAAAACTGACTTCGACCAGTGGTTCAACGTCACTTGTGGCTACAAGGCACCTGTCGATAACTCCGAAAATCCATTGGACCCAGAACAATGGAATCCGGACATGAAGAAGAAAGCCCAAACGAATTTCAAAGCGCTCAACACACTGCTATGTGAGCTGACGAAGGAAGAACTGAACCGAGTGGGACCACACTAGAACGCAAAAGAACTATGAGACAAGCTCGTTGAACTACACGAGAGAACCAGCGATGCCAAGGTAACCAAACGAGACCTTTTTTTAAATAAATTATTTAATATTAAGATGCAGGAAGGAGAATCCGCGAGTCAGCTCCATGCGAGGATCAAAGACATCCTCAACGGACTTCACGTTATCAGCCACCAGATGGAGAACCGCAATTTAATCAGGTATGCTCTAAACGTGTTTCCGCAAAATGCATTGTGGGCATCCATCGTGGATGCCTACAAGATTTCGAAGAATCTTTCTAAGTTAAAGTTATATGAGCTATTTTGTAAACTTGAGGTACACGAGCAAACTAACGCCCAAACCGAGAAAGGTATCGCTCTTGTTGCAGGCTCCTCCTAGGAAAAGACAAAAATCAAGCATGAACCTGAAGTTGAGTCTGACCAAGATTCAGAAGATGAAGAGTACCTGGTGAACTTGGTAAGAAAGATGTTTACCAGGAGAAAGAAGAACTTCAGCAGAAAAGATTTGCAGAAGATCAACTCCACAACTGAACCAAGAAACGTGACCTGCTTCGAATGCAACAAGAATGGTTACTACAAGAATGAGTGCCCAAAATTGAAGAACGACAAGTCAAAGACAACCAAGAAGAAGGCACTCAAAGCAACGTGGGGCAATTCATATTCAGAAGAATCAGAAGCCGAAGAGCAAAAGTATCAAAGCCACCTCGCACTGATGGGTCGCGAGTCAGCATCGGAGGACGAATCGGAAGACGAGTCCGAACCTGAATCAAGCCACAAGTCTGTACTCGTTTCTGAAGGTCCCGATGAGGTAAATTTCTATTTAAGCAAAAAGTTTTTTAAATTTATTTCATGTTTGAATAGAAAATTAACCGAACAAGAGAATAAAAATAAAATGTTTCTTGAGGAAAACCAACAACTCAAGGTATAAATTGAAAAATCAAATCCAAATCAAGTTTTAACACTTAGGAGGAAAATTCAACACTAAAAATTGAAATTATAAAACTAAAAGGGTTTTTAGAAAAATTTACAGCTAGATTTAAAAATTCAGATATTATTTTAAATAATCAAAAAATTGTATACAATAAATCTAGACTTGGATACAAGTCAAACTCAAATAAATCATTTATATCACTAATAACGCAAAATAAAAAAAACCAAAGCTTGGGTTCCAAAAGTGTGTTTAACCACACAAGTAGAAATTAATAAATATTATATACCTAAAAATGAAATATATTATGTAAAATCCAAAAACCCAATTCATAATTCTAACTATAAAATTAAATCAACTAAACCAAAATCAAATAATAGAAATAACTATAGAATCAAAATAATGCCTAACTATCATCAAGTTTATTACAATTATAAAAGTAATCAACATAGACCCAAAACTAAAATTTAACCTAAATTAATAATTCAGGGGAGGCTCCAAACTAGTTGCCACTTCCAAAAATAACCTACCCGGTAGGATAATTATGATTAGTTTACAAAAGACAAAAGTTTAACTTGACCTACGGTACTGGTGAAGTTTTGGATGATAGTAGATTAGGAAAGTTCAGTCTATGCATGTATAGGAAGATATGGCTTCGACCTGGTGCATTTGGCTGAGTGGAACTAACTGAAACTACCTCTTACGGATCCTAACTAGTTAGACCAAGATTTTGTACTAAGTTCAGTGGATAGGATTATTTGGAAAACCTCGAACACATGGTTACTCTAATGATGTCCAGGTGACTCATCATAGCCAAGAAGTTAATCTAAAGAATGCTTGTTTGTTGAGCCTAAAGTAAAACTTGAATCTAACACAATATTAACCAAACCCTAAAAATTGAATTTAACTTTATCTCACAAAAATTATAGGTTTCCCTGATTGAAAGCGTAGATCGGGTAATATGACTAAGGACCTCAAATCAAATTAAACCGAATCGAATCAACTTAAATAAAAATAAAATTAAAATTAAAATAAAATGAAAATAAAATAAAATTAAAATTAAATTAAATTTAAATTAAATTAATTTAATTTTAAATTAAATTAAATTAAACTAAACAAAATTAAACAAAATTAAATTAAATTAAATTAAACTAAACTAAATTAAACTAAACTAAATTAAATTAAATTAAACTAAATTAAATTAAATTAAACTAAAACCAATTAAATTATATTAAATTCAAAATTTAATCTTAAAATTATTTTAACATAAAAATCTACTTAAAAATTATTTTAACTTAAAAATCTTCTTGAAAATTATTTTAACTTAAAATCTTATTAAAAATTATTTTAACTCAAAATCTTCTTAAAAATCATTTTAACTTTTTTTAAAAAAAATATTTAAATTTAAAAATTATTTTAAAATCTATTTTAACTTAAAACTTAATTTAAAAACTATTTTAACTTAAAAATTATTTTAAAATATATTTTAACTTAAAAATTATTTTAAAATATATTTTAACGTAAAAAAATATTTTAAAAATTATTTTAACTTAAAAATTATTTTAAAAGTTATTTTACCTTAAATATTATTTTTAAAACTATTTTAATTTATAACTTATTTTAAAATATATTTTAACTTAAAACTTATTTTAAAACTTATTTTTAACTTAAAAATGTATTTTAAAAATATATTTTAAAAATTAAGTGAAAAATTTATTTCCAAAATTATTTTAAAAATCTATTCTGAAAATAAAGTTAGTAATTAAAAATTAAAAATTTAAACTTAAAATTAAAATTAAACTTTAAAGTTAAATTAAAATTAAGTTAAACTTAAATTTGAACTTAAATTAAAACTTAATTTAAAACATAAATTCAAAACTTAAAATTAAACTTAAATTAAAACTTACAATTAAAACTTAAAATTTAAACTTAAAATTAAAGCTTAAATTAAAACTTAAAATTAAAATTTGATTTAAAAAAATAAAGTAAAACTTAATTTAAAACTTAAAACTTAGAACTTAAAACTTAATACTTAATACTTAATTATAACTAAAATTAAAAAACATAAATGAAAACTTAAATTGAAACTAAAATTAAAAACAAAAATTTAAACTGAAATTAAAAATAAAATTAAACCTAAAAATTAAAATTAAAATTAACCTTAAATTTAAAATTAACCCTAAAATGAAGAATAAAACTTAAAATTAAGTTTAACTTAAATTAATACTTAACTTAATTTAAAACTCAACTTAAATTAAATTAAATTTAAAAATAAACTTATCTAAATCTTAACTTAAGTTAAAACTTAAAAATTAAACTTTAAACTTCAACTTAAACTTGAAATTTAAAACTAAACTTAAAATTAAACTAAAGCTAAATTAAGTTAAAAATAAATTAAATTAGACTTGACATTCCATTAAAAGGTTAATTAAACCTTAACATTAATTTAACTCAATCAACCTTGATTTAGGCGTTAATCAAAATTTTAACTTTACTGTAATTAAATCTTAATTTAAGATTGACTTAAATTGAACCTTAAAATTACTTAACCTGATTTAATAACTTTAATAAATTCAAACCTCGAATTAATACTAACCTTAAAACTTTATGAATCCTACTTAAGTTAAATAGGATGAAGTAAATAAATAATTAAATTATAACTAAGACTTTCATTAAATCAATTAACTCAATTAATTAATATAAAATTTAAATTGTTTTAATCAAATAAATATTAAATTGATTTACTTATTTTTGAGTTAATAACAAATCAATTCTTAACTTATAGAATGCTGAGTTTTCACAAGAGCTCTAAAGTTATTGAAAATTATAAGATAATCAGATCTGTGTTTCATATGATAGATTCAAGAGTAACGAGTGCAATCATCAATAAATGAAACAGAATACCTTGACCCCTCCCCTCCCTTTTCTAGGAATAGGAGAGGGTCCCCACATATCAGAATGGATAAGATCAAATGGAGCAGAAGAAAAAGAAACACTTTTAGAAAATAGTAAGACAAAAAATTTGGCTAGTTTACAACCACTACAATCAGAAATATCAAAAATTTTTAAAGGTCCTAATGCTCTTGTAGAGGTTAAAAACTACAAATGAGGCGCTAAAACATGACCTAAACGAGAGTGCCACAAATAAAAATCAGAAGATGAACGACTCATATGAAAAGATGATAAATCTACACTCGAAGCTACAACTTCTGGTAATTTGAGTTGATCTAAAACTTAGAGTCCTCCTTGCTTATGACCTATCCCAATCAGCTTTTGAGATTGCGGGTCCTGAATATAATAATTGGATGAAGAAAAAGAGACTAGGTATCCAGACTCACATAATTGACTAACAGAAACAAAATTTAAAGTAAGACTCGGAATATAATAAACATTAGTTAGAGATAATGGAGATGTAACAATTGAACCAACACCTACTAATGACATAGGAGTACCATCAACAGTCACAATAGATATAGATGAATTGGGAGAAAAGGAAACAAAAGATGACAAATTGGATGACATATGATGAGATGCACCAGAGTCCAAAATCTACAAGGATAAAGATATACCTGAAATATCAGACGACGATAAACTTATATGAGAGGAAGCTGACATGGCAGAGGGCTATGAACCAAGGAACTGTTGAAACTGCTCAAACATATATGAATCAGATTTTCATAAAACATCTACATGATCAAGCATGATGACAAAACAAATAATTTTCAAAATAACCAAACTGTAAGAATACACATTTGTATGATCCGCAAAAACTGATGTCAGGAGGACCCGTGGTCACAAAAAAAATCTGAGGCAGAAAAGGATGTCAGATGTAGAAATCAGTAGCACAGAGCGTCGGCACTGAAATTGACAGCACAAGATGTCAGTGCCGAAATCGGCAGAAAATAGTGTCCACGCCGAAATCGACAGAAAACAATGTCGGCGTCTAAATCGGTAGGGCAGGACATCGGCGTCGAAATCGACAAAAAATAGATGTCGATGCCAAAATCAACAGCAATAGGATAGAAAATAGATGTCGGCGCCAAAATCAATAACAATAGTAGGAGACGGCAGCGGCAACAGGAAGCAATAACAAGGGGCGGTAGAAAAAATTATGTCAGAGAAGAAGAACCTGACTCTGATACCATGTAGAAATTAAGAAAAGGAAAAAAATAACCATATTATTGAATCTAAAAATTCATTGAGAAAAATAAAGAGTACAAGACCTTTATATAGTTAATTATAAGAAAAAATCTAAAACCTAAACTGAAAAGGTAAAAGACTAAATCTAAACCCTAAACTGAAAAAGTAAAAAATTAAATTGTTCTAAGACTATAAACAAATAATTCTAATAAATTATATAATATAAATTATATAATCTAACAGTATCTTGATTTAAGATGAAAGAGGTATGACTCATTGTGGCAAAAGGCGAATACACTCGCCCCCAGCACCTCCGTCAACCCGTCCCAAGGCCAACACGGAGGAGGTAAATCACGGACGACTACTAGCCTTTGGAATAGTGACTAGCACATAAGGGAGGTATTATCTCGGCTTTGCCGAGATTCGAACCTCAGACCTCATTGTGGCAACACCTCATGCGCTAGCCACTAGACGAAAGAGGTATTGTTGGGACCAAAATGTAGCTAGAGGGGGAGGGGGTGAATAGCTCGGCACGTGCTCCGTGTTCTTCGTTGCTTGTTTCTTCAAAGATGTGCAGCGGAAAATACAGAGAAACAAAATACAACGCTAACAAATGGATTTTACTTGGTATCCACCTCACAAGAGGTGACTAATCCAAGGATCCACATACTCACGCACCCTCCACTATGAAACACACTCCTCTACGGTAACTACCGAAGGCGGAGAAGCCTTTACAAACTCTCAATACAAGAAGAAAGGAAAGAATATGAAATACAAGCAAAAGCTTACAATAAACCCTAACCCTAACTTCTCTTCTTGCTTTTGATCTACCTCTTGACTTGGAAGAACCTCTATGAATCTTCAAGAACTGGCGATCTGAACTTGAGAGAGAGTTGTGGAGTCGCTGGTGAAGATCGGAGATGAATGCCGTAAGTTCTGCCGATGGAATCGAACGCCTGCAGCTATAAACGACGTCAACGGTCGGATCCCGATCGATTGGATTGCTCCCAATCGATCGGGGAGGCTTTGGATCTATTAGCTGATCGATCCAGAGTGCCTCTGTGCTTTGCGGGAAATGCTTGGATCGATCGGCTGATCGATCCCGCCTTTATCGCGCAAAAACGCGCCACTCCAATCGATTCACTGATCGATTGGGGTCTCTGGATCGATCGACCGATCGATCCAGAGACGTTCTGCGCGCTCTGTGACTTGCCCGCTCATGGCTTGTCGCGGGGACCTTCCCAATCGATTGACCGATCGATTGGGCATCAGCCAATCGATCGGCTGATCGATCCAGACATTGGTTTTTGCCCAAAACCAAGTCCCAAGTCCCCTAAACCAACATCCAGTCAATCCATGACTTGTTGGTACATCATGCTTAGCATCCGATCATCCTTGACCTGCCAGGACTCCCTCACCAAGTGTCTGGTCAATCCCTTTGACCCACTTGGACTTTTTCTATTCGTGCCAAGTATCCGGTCACTCCCTTGACCTATTTGAACTTCTACCAGATGTCTGGTCAACCTTGACCCATCTGAATTTCCTCGTGCCAAGTATCCAGTCAATCATTTGACCTACTTGGACTTTCCAACACCAGATGTCCGATCAACCTTGATCCATCTGGATTTTCCCTTGCTTGATTTTACTCACCAGGACTTTCACCTAGCTTCACTAACTAGGATTTCTCATCTGTCTGGCTTCACTCACCAGGACTTCCAAACTGCCTAGCTTCACTCACTAGGACTTTCACCTAGCTTCACTCACTAGGATTTTCACCTAGCTTCAGTCACTAGGATTTTCACCTAGCTTCACTCATTAGAATTTTCACCTGACTTCACTCACTAGGATTTCCTTCTGCCTAGCTTCACTCACTAGGACTTTCTTCTGCCTAACTTCACTCACTAGGACTTTCTTCTGCCTGGCTTCAATCACCAGGACTTTCCAGTCAGGTATCTGGTCAACCTTGACCTACTTGACTTTCCTTCACATCTCGACTGGTCAACCTTGACCAAGCGAGAATTGTATCAACAATCTCCCCAAATGAACCACTGCACCTGCATTGTCCATATCATCTAAACCCAATATATTGTCAAACATCGAAACACAAACCAAGACTCAGACTTGGTCAACCAGGTCAACCTTAACCTAAAGGTATTGCACCAATAATCACTCCCTTTTTGATGTTTGACAATACTACTTGTTAAGTTAGGAAATTAGGCTAATCCCATAGTCTCAACTCCCTTCATGTCAATATGTGAATGATGGTTCCCTTCATTTCCTTCCTTTTCTAGAGGGCAAACTCCCCCTTTTGGTACTGAAGGCCTAACTTAACCATACATTCTCCTCCTATTGGCACACATCATAAACATGCCTTCATCTATGGGAACACATTAACCACAACCTCTCCCCCTGAAGAGTTTCTTATCGTTGTTCACGACTTCACTCATTGTGATCAACACGATAATGAAGAACTCATACCCTTCATTATCATCAATGCTCACCCTTGAGCATTAACCACCTGAATAACCCAAATGAAGGTCCCATACTCTTCATTTGTATCTAATGCTCATACATGAGCAAACACCACTTAAACAATAAGGATATCCACTCCCCATTAAATCCCAATGCCCAACCTTGAGCATTTTCTCTAAAAGAAGGTTAACCACCTTCCAAGGTGTATGAAAAATAATTTTCATGTCCTTAAAGAGTAGCTCCCTCTAAAGACACGGTCGTACCTTCTGTCATTGCACCAACAATGACCTGGAATCCCTAAACCTTTAGGAAACTCAAATTTAGAAGTTTTGAGGTTCAAAAATTTAATATTGAAGCAAACCTCAACCTAAACTTCAATTTAGTCTCCCTCAACCAATCCATCCTTGTTTTCAACATGAAAACACCCTTTTGTGTATACAAATGTATTTTGAGGGATTTGGAATGGTTGCCTAGACTAACCATGGTTTGGAATGCTGAAATCAGGCTTTCCCAGCCAAAATCAGCTTCCTCAATCGATTTGAGTTGGATCACAGTCGATTGAACTGCCTGAATCGATCCACTGATCGATTCAGCCAGTCTGGATCGATCACTAATCGATCTAGCGAGCTTCTGCTCGCGAGATTTACCTTCTCAATAGATCGCCCGATCGATTGAAGCACTCCAATCGATCGGGTGATCGATTGGAGTTCTGATAGTTGCTGAAATTTCATTTCAGTCAACTTCAGAAACCCCTAGAAAATTCTACAAAAATCCAAAAATTGTGAAAATTTGTGTAGGTATTATTTAAGGTATATACTATCAAGGAAAAAATAGTTTTCTCATAAAATACTTCATATTTTCAAAAATTGACGCAAACTTGAAAACTTGTAAAAACTTTAGTGTTTTCTTCAAGTTTGTGTTCAACCATTCAATGATGATTACAATCAAGAGATAACCTTCATCAAGGTTTTCCAAAGTATGTTTAAAATCATTTTCAAAACCAATATCCCACCATGTTCCTTGGGCTTAATGCACATGACTTGTACATTAGCTTTTCCAATGATGGGAAAACACATAATTATGTGTTTTGATGAATTTAAAACTCAAAAGAATGCACTAAATCAACATCTTGAGTTTTGTTCATCATCCTAACATCTCACTTGTATCTAATGTGCACTAAAACACATACAAGCCATCTTATATGTCTTTGTAAGATGTAAATTTTGGTTTTGCCCTAATCTAGGGATTATGCATATCTATCTAGGTATTTTGAGTGATAAACATCCACCAAGGATGTTACTTGTTGATTCCATTTGTTTATAAATGTCATTTGTCCTTAATTTTAAGGAAATAAACATAATACATGATAATGTTATGGCACACATCAAGATGAAATATTTTTCAAAAGAATATTTCCTATAACTACATGATGTATCTATGTCATGACTTGATATTTTTGTGTTTTTCATAATAAGGTATGAGTGCAAACACAAATAAATAAATATGATGTCATGACACTTGATGGGCAAGCAAAGCATGGCAAGTTAGCATAGATAAAATACCTAGATTACCTACCTAAGTATCCTTAGCCCTTAGCTAACTTGAAAAATTAAACCTTAGATTGCCCACTATTTCTCAAGAAAATGTCAAAAACCAAATTTGACATTTCTTTTGCTTTTCCTAATCTGTGCCAATTTAAATTAAGCATATTCCTCAAATTTGGCACAATTTACTCTTTTAAAGAGTAGCTCAATAAATCTATTTTATTTTCAGAAGTTAATAATAACCTTGAAAATGCTCTTTGAGTGTCAATTTCTTCAAAGTTGGGTTAACTACCCTTCTTCTTAGAGTTGACACTCTCTAACCCATCTATGGGGTAGAGAAGATGCTCCTAAGAACCCAACACCTATTGGTGCTCCTTGGATGCTCTAGGTATTCACTAGGGATAACTTCCCTAGATGCCTTCCTAGTGACCTTGTTTGACTTCTTAGAAGTCTTGATCACTTTTTCTAGGTCAACTCTAGGGATTGCTTCCCTTGTGACCTTGTTTGTGACTTTCTTAGACTTCTTAGAAGTCTTAGTCACATTTGTTGCAAAAATACTCTTAGGAATAACCTTCCTAGTATTTTTGACTTGACCATTTGACCTACGGTTGGTTCCATAACTATATGGAACCCTATGGTACGAAATTTCATCCTTCTTAGCCTTAGGTTTGTATCCCAAACCTCTATGACCATTGGATGACTTTGATACTCCTAGACCTAGATTTTTACCCTTAGACCCTTGTGTTTCATTTTTTATTTCTCTAAGGGTCTTCTCTAATTTATCAAGTCTTGACCTCAAGACTTGATTTTCCTTCCATAATCCCTCAACCATAAATTTTTCACTAAAATCATGATTTTTCTTCTTCTTAGGCACATACCTAGAATCCTTAGGGTTCTTGCCTAAGTTCCTATCTACCTTTCTAAACCTAGGTTGAGAGGTCTTAGCATGATAAGCTACATGATTTTCTTTAATTTTATCATGCCTCCTATTTCATGGTAAATAGCATTAAAATGATATAAGTTAGAACTATCATGCTTTTTACCATAATTTAAAGGAGTAGGCTCAATAAATGTTACCTTCCTTTTTACCTTGAAGGCTCCCCCTTGAGTTGAGCTTCCTCCTTGAGCCTTGACCGCTTTCTTCCCCTTGGGACATTGACTCTGATAATGTCCCTTTTGATTGCAAGAGAAGCACACAATGTGCTCCTTGCTCTTCTTGGTTCCGGGAGCGGTCTCCTTGGGCTTCTCTTTGCCCTTTGGTGCCACTTGACCCTTCTTCTTGGTCAATTTAGGGCATTTACTCTTGTAATGCCCATGTTCCCTACATTCAAAGCATATGATATGATTTTTATTATTAATTGATACATTTATACCTTCATGTGTAAGGATGACACTTTCTCCATTAGATCCAGAGGAAGAGGCTTCCTCTTGATTCGACATTGATGCTCCTCCAATTGAGTTAGCTTGACTTGTGGAGACGGAAGCTTCTTCATCCTCTTCTTCTTTTGACCCGAATATGGAGGCTTCTTCTTGCTCTTGATCCGGTGTCAATGAAAATTCCTCCCCCTCAATCCTAGAGGTGGAGGCTTCATCATCCTGTACATGGAACAAGGAGTATGCTCCCTCATTGTTCCTTTCATTGCATTCCCTCGAAGATGAAGCTTCTTCTTGGACTTCTTCTTCGGAAGTTGAGCATCTCTCAACTTCGGAGTCCTTCTCTTGGTCTTGCTCCAATGAGTCGCCCTCTTTGGATTCCTCTTGATTCGGTACAGTGGAGGGGATCTCATGGATTGATGCCAATTTGCTCCAAAGCTCCTTGGCATCCTTGAACTCTCCAATTTTTCCAAGAATGTGGCTAGGCAATAGATTGACCAAGAGCTTGGTCACTTTATCATTGGCCTCACATCTTTGGATTTGCTCTTGGCTTCATTTGCTTTTCTTGAGGACTTTGCCCTTGGAGTTAGTTGGAGCTTCGAAGCCTTCCTTTAGAGCAAACCATTGCTCTATCTCCACCATTAAGAAATTTTCGATGCTTGATCTCCAAAGATCGAAGCTTGTCATTGTGAATGGTGGAGGCACCCATGTGTCAAATCCAAGTCCATCTTGGAATTGCATTTTGAAGTTGAGCTTCTTGAATTCTTTGACTTTGATGAATTTGCTCCAACTTCTTCACCCTCTAGCTCTTCTTGTTACGTTTGCCCCTTCCGGCGATGATTCCGGTGAAGAGCGACCTTGTTCTGATACCACTTGTTGGGACCAAAATGTAGCTAGAGGGGGGGGGGGGGGTGAATAGCTCGGCGCGTGCTCCGTGTTCTTCGTTGCTTGTTTCTTCAGAGATGTGCAGTGGAAAATACAGAGAAACAAAATACAACGCTAACAAATGGATTTTACTTGGTATCCACCTCACAAGAGGTGACTAATCCAAGGATCCACACACTCACGCACCCTCCACTATGAAACACACTCCTCTACGGTAACTACTGAAGGCGGAGAAGCTTTTACAAACTCTCAATACAAGAAGAAAGGAAAGAATATGAAATACAAGCAAAAGCTTACAATAAACCCTAACTCTAACTTCTCTTCTTGCTTTTGATCCGCCTCTTGACTTGGAAGAACCTCCAAGAATCTTCAAGAACTGGCGATCTGAACTTGAGAGAGAGCTGTGGAGTCGCTGGTGAAGATCGGAGATGAATGCCGTAAGTTCTGCCGATGGAATCGAACGCCTGCAGTTATAAACGACGCCAACTGTCGGATCCCGATCGATTGGATTGCTCCCAATCGATCGAGGAGGCTTTGGATCGATCAGCTGATCGATCCAGAGCGCCTCTGTGCTCTGCGGGAAATGCTTGGATCGATCGGCTGATCGATCCAGCCTTTATCGTGCAAAAACGCGCCACCCCAATCGATCCACTATCGATTGGGGTCTTTGGATCGATCGACCGATCGATCCAGAGACGTTATGTGCGCTCTGTGACTTGCCCGCTCGTGGCTTGTCACGGGGACCTTCCCAATCGATCGGCCGATCGATTGGGCATCAGCCAATCGATCGGCTGATCGATCCAGACATTGGTTTTTGCCCAAAACCAAGTCCCAAGTCCCCTAAACCAACATCCAGTCAATCCATGACCTGTTGGTACATCATGCCTAGCATCCGGTCAACTTTGACCTGCCAGGACTCCCTCACCAAGTGCCCGGTCAATCCCTTTGACCCACTTGGACTTTTTCTCTTCGTGCCAAGTATCCGGTCACTCCCTTGACCTACTTGGACTTCCACCAGATGTCTGGTCAATCTTGACCATCTGGATTTCCTCGTGCCAAGTATCCAGTCAATCCTTTGACCTACTTGGACTTTGCAACACCAGATGTCCGATCAACATTGATCCATCTGGATTTTTCCTTGCCTGGCTTTACTCACCAGGACTTTCACCTAGCTTCACTCATTAGGATTTCTCATCTGCCTGACTTCACTCACCAGGACTTCCAAACTGCCTAGCTTCACTCACTAGGATTTTCACCTGGCTTCACTCACCAGGATTTCCTTCTGCCTAGCTTCACTCACTAGGACTTTCTCCTGCCTAGCTTCACTTACTAGGACTTTTTTCTGTCTGACTTCACTCACCAGGACTTTCTAGTCAGGTATTCGATCAACCTTGATCTACTTGACTTTCCTTCACATCTCAACTGGTCAACCTTGACCAAGCGGGAATTGTATCAACAATCTCCCCAAATGAATCACTGCACCTATATTGTCCATATCATCTAAACTCAATATATTGTCAAATATCAAAATCCAAACCAAGACTCAGGCTTAATCACTTAGATCAACTTTGATTAAAAGATATTGCACCGACAGGTATGACTCGTGGTCAGGCATGGAGAGGTGTTTCGAACTGGTCGCTTCTTGGTCTTTCTACCATTGGACACTTATTTGTCTTAGATTAAAGGCTGAGCATTATTTGTTCCTTGTCTTACTATTGTGGATTTGAGTTTACTTCCAATGCTTGCTATTTTGGGTTCTCTTTGACGCGACGAATATGATGGCTCGTGCTTGGATGGAGGCTAAGGATCAGTTTCATGAAAAGCTTATATTCTCCAAGGAGGTTTTACCATGGGGAAACACTCTTTCATGGAATTCTAACTTTAGTCGGACGTGACCAAGAAAACCAATAGTTTCGCTGGGTTAGTTTCGAATGCTAGATTTAAAAATAAAATTTCAATAATCTACTAGCAATAGAAAAGTCAACCAAACAATAATTAACATATTTGCGTTATTAAATAGCTTTTTTACTTAACTGTGCAGTAAACTTTCCGAAATATCTAAATCACTTATTTTATTTTTAAAATTATTAAATCATATATCCAATACTTATTTTATTTTTTCATATTTATCTACATTTGGATTATTTTTTTAAATGCGTAGATTTGTTTTTTTTTTAAATATCAATTTATGTTTAAGATATTTTATCTTTTCGTATTTGTCCCAATAGATTGCTACATTTGGATTATTTTTTTAAATGCGTATATTTTTTAAAAAATATCAATTTATGTTTAAAAAAATTATTGTTAAATATATCAAATTAATATTTAAGGGTATAAAAATAACCATAACAATTAGATGAAGACATATGATTTAGTTTTATGTCATTTTTAGTTTTAGGTCTATTAGTTAGTTTTAGCTAAAATAATTAACTGATACATCTAGAGAAACATTAAATAAAATCTAATTTGTGTTAAAAAATTCACCGCATTTAATATATTAGGCCAAATTGAAATTACCTAAAGAATATTCACAACTTTGCTCTTCGGCTATACCTAAAAGGTCTCATGTTAATAGAGATATTATACATCCTTTTAAATCCATGATATTTTTTAAATCTTTCTAATGCGGGACTTTGATTGAATCTCAACAATCCTCCTCTTAAATGAAGGATCATCATTACTCTCATGGTCTAGGCCCCGTTAGCACCTGGTCACTTTGGACCCGCTTCGAGTCTCCCCGAAAGCATCTGCGTCCGGTCACTCATAACATG
Source organism: Zingiber officinale (assembly GCF_018446385.1). NCBI lineage: Eukaryota > Viridiplantae > Streptophyta > Magnoliopsida > Zingiberales > Zingiberaceae > Zingiber > Zingiber officinale. The sequence continues at coordinate 145,354,203 of NC_055989.1, forward strand.
CTTCGGGACTCTCCATAAGCATTTGATCACCCTGACCTGTTTCGGGTCTCTCCACAAGCATCTGATCACCTTGACTTGCTGCGGAGCCTCCTCACAAGCATCTGGTCAACCAGACCTAGTCCGGGGCCTTTCCGTGAACATTCGGTCACCTCGACCTGCTCTGGACCTCTCCACGAGTATCCGGTCACCGCAGGCATCTTGTTAACCTGACCTATTCCAGATTTCCCCGTGAGTATCTAGTCACCTTGACCTGTTCCATGCCCACTCTCAACTTCGTTCAAGGGCAACCCACATGTCATCAGGTCTGGAGCATGACTTTGATAACATTTGTTGTGCCCAAAAGATGTTCACATATATTTAGCCATCTCCACCTGTTTGAGGCCCTAGGCAAATATAAAATTTATATTTTTATTTTCTCTCATCATGCTCTCTCCAATCACACTCTCTTTTTTCATTTTCTCTCATCAGACTTTCTCTCTCTTCATTCTTTCTTATCACACTTTCTCTCTCATAATATTTTCTCTCTCATCATTCTCTTTCATCATATTTTTCTCTCACATTCATCTTTCTCTCACATCTAATTCCACAATACAATGATTCCCATTCCGATTCCTATTCCTAGGAAAGAACCAAACACCCCCTTATATTTTTATTTTGTTATATAAAGGTTAATTAAAATTTTATATTTGAGCTTGATAATAATTTTTTTATAAAATTGTTAAATTATTTTAAACCTAAATAAAATTTTATTGATTTTAATTTTAAATTTTTTATAGCATTATATTAACAAACATTATTAATAGTATTCTATAAATTATCCATGTATTATTTTTTATAATATATGACTTTAATTTAGATTTATTATTTTTTTCTAAAGTATTATCTTTTAACAAAAATTTAATTGATTTTTCATTTAAATTTTTAATTATTCTTTAGATTTTTTTTTAATCTTACTATTTTATTAAAAATCTCCCCCCTTTACTAACTAACTTTGGTGAAGCCTAAAATGTATTTACGTTAATGTGCTTTTTTCTATTTACACTAAAAATAATTTCAAGGTTTATTAGTAACTCCACAAGCGAAACAATCAGTGCTCTAGAGTTCGAGACTCAGCTACAGCATATTATTATGAATTTTTTTCATCGTTAATTTTCTTTGATTGTTTTATATAAAAAAAATATAGTTCTATTTAGTCTCATATCTTAAAATTGACAATACTATAATCAAATAAACTTCTATAAATATTTTAGGCCGACGATGTTAAAAAATATATTTTTCTTAGTTTTTTTACTAAGACAAGTATAATATTAAATTAAATAATTTTTTGAATAGGGAAGCTCGTTACAGTAATTTGTTGCTGGAATTCTCTAGCGTCACTATTACATGGGTCTGACAAATCTTACCCAAATAATTAATTTTTTGTTTGTAAGGGTGACACTAAAAAATTCAAACAATTCGAATTTTCAAAGACCCAAATAATTTATATATTATTATATTACACACGCAACGCGTGTGCATGATCATATTAGTATTAATAAGCAATCTATATAGTTTATGTTTTAATAAATAAAATAAAATCTTCTTATTTTTTTATATATTTTTAATATCCGAAATCGATGTATAAAAAATTAATATACTATTTTACATCGAATTAAATGAATAAAAAACTCTTACTTTATATTTTCCTCTCAAAGACAAAGAAAAAACGTGAAAGATAGATCATCAATGAGGTAGTGAGGAAGGAAAATGATATTTTTTGAGAGATATGGAATCACCGAGTAGAGAAAAAAAAATATGAGAATGCTGATGAGAAAAGAAAAGAGTACAAAATTATCGACGAAGGTTTAGAGATCAATCTGAAAAAAAAATTCAATTAAGTTTTTGAAAAAAATATACAATTAAAAAAATCAATAAAAACAAAATTACAATAATTTTAAATTAAAAATTAATTTTTTAAATTGATCTAAACTTAACGATGAATATTTTTAATATATCCGTGTTCTTTAAGTTCATCAGTCGATTTTGATTAAAATTGATTGATGAATCTAAATAATTCAGAATAATATAAAATTAAATCTTATGTATTTATTTATTTTTTATTATATTTATGCGATAAAATATTAATTTGATATAATATATTGAAAATAATGTGTTTTTTTTAAAAAATAAATCAGATATTTTAATAAAAATATGAGCATTTAAAAAAGAATATTAACCGAATCATTGAGATAAATATGAAGAGTTAAAAAAAAATATTGAGTGTGACATTTGATAATTTTAAAATAGAGTTCGATATAGGTATTTTAGACAGTTTTATGCCGATAAAAATCTGAATACTAAATTAACTTTAATTAGAAATAAATTACTTTAAACTAATATCATAATACTAAATTATATAAGGAAATAATATATCTTAAATTATTTGGTAATATATCTTTTAACTCTCAAAATTATAATATAAAAACTTTGGTAAAAAAAAATTATTAACTATTATTTAATAAAAAAATATGTTTTTTTCTTAAATTAAAATTTTAAAAATTAATTTAAATTTTTAATATTTAATCTAAACAATTTAAGCTGTTCTTAATTTAACTCCATGCTGTTAAAACATAATCCTTTTAAAAATAAAAAATAATAATTTGAATTTTTATTTTGACAATTAAAATTGAAAAGTCAAATTATACTTCTCCAAATCAAATAAACAACTTTAATTGATTATTATAAAAACAAATAAGGAATTTCATTAATCTATGTATTTTGTAAATTTATAACTTTAATTAATATATATATTTTTTAAAAAAATGAATCTTATTAATTTATCTATTTATTCAAAACTATGAATCTTGAAAAAAAAAATTAAGGTATTGGATTTATCAAATCTAATACTAAATTTCAATAAAATATTTTCTTAAATTAAAATTTAGAAAAACTCAATATAGATTTTTAATATTGAATCTTAATATTACTTTAAATAAGTGGTCAAAACAGGCTAAGTCACCTAATTTACCGGATTTTAATTTAATTTAAAATTATTTTATTTTATTTTTTCTGAAATAAAATAAATATGAGAGATGGAAATAAATAAAAAAAATTATAATTTTTTTCGGATCTATATAAACTCGAGAGAAGAAGGCTTTTCGATACTCCATCCTTTCTTCTTCGAAATCCATCGGCCAAACCGCAATGGCTTTCTCGATCGGCGTGTTGTTCTCTTCCCCCAACGTTCTCGCCGTTCGTTCCAAGCCCTCGCCTTTCGCAGAGGACCGCACCTTCCTCGGCGGCCGCAATGGCCGCCTTTCCTTCTCCGACAGTCTCTCTGGCGCGAAATTAGTCCGCCAGAGGCCGGTGTCTGCGACGAGAAGAGAGGCGAGGACGAGGAGCCCCTTGGTCGTCTCCCCCAAGGCTGTAACCGACTCGAAGAACTCGCAGACCTGCCTCTTCCCCGACGCGAGTCGAGTGAGTCGATTGATCCTTTTACTTGTTGTTCTGGAATTTTGAATACTTGAAATCTGATAGGGTTTCCTTGATTTTGTAGTCGCTTTTCGATTTATTTTTTTTACGAATTGTTTTTGTTCTCAATGCACAAATTGATCTGTTTTGTGAACTGTGGTTCGATCCCTTTTTCTTCTTCTTCTCGTGAATTATCTGATTTCAAATTTCTGAAATTACTAGTAGATTGAGGAAAAAGAAGGTGTTCCTTTCCTTCGTGGATTTTTCTTTTCAGTATTTCAAGATTGGTGCATGTGATTAATCAAAACTCATTTAGAACTAAACTTATTGTCTCCCTTCGTGGACAGAGTGTGTTGGGTATTATTTTAGGTGGTGGCGCAGGAACGCGGCTGTATCCACTGACAAAGAAGAGAGCTAAACCAGCAGTTCCTCTCGGTGCCAACTACAGGCTCATCGACATCCCCGTTAGCAACTGCTTGAACAGCAACATCTCCAAGATCTATGTTTTGACACAGTTCAATTCAGCTTCGCTAAATCGCCACCTCGCACGGGCTTATGGAAGCACCATGGGTGGTTACCAAAATGAAGGATTTGTCGAAGTTCTTGCTGCCCAACAAAGCCCCGAGAATCCCAACTGGTTTCAGGTATTATAATACATAATTCAGTTGTCTATATTAAGGAAATTTTGTTCAAAATTCGTACAAGTTTAGATATAATTGGCTTGCTCAATACTGTATTTGAATATCATATCCAGGGTACTGCTGATGCTGTAAGGCAATACTTGTGGCTTTTTGAGGAGCATAACGTGATGGAATTCTTGATTCTTGCTGGGGATCATTTGTATCGTATGGACTATGAGAAATTCATTCAATCACATAGAGAATCATGCGCCGACATCACTGTGGCTGCACTGCCAATGGATGAAAAGCGTGCGACTGCCTTTGGCCTCATGAAAATCGATGAAGAAGGACGGATCATTGAGTTTGCGGAGAAGCCAAAAGGCGAGCAATTGAAGGCAATGCAGGTGAAGTAATTTCATCTAAATTTACAAATTATCAAGAACTAGTTGGTTTTAATCTTAAGTAATTTCATTGTTCACAAATTGTAGGTGGATACTACTATTTTGGGCCTCGATGTAGAAAGAGCAAAGAAGATGCCTTTTATTGCTAGCATGGGCATCTATGTTATCAGCAAAGACATAATGCTTAAGTTGCTTCGCGATAAGTTTCCTTCAGCAAATGACTTTGGTAGCGAAGTAATTCCTGGAGCTTGCAATCTTGGTTTGAGAGTATGCCTCCCCCTTCTAATTGTTTGTTTATCTATTAATGATGTTATTAGTATACTGTTTAAGTACTCTGCTTTGTTAGATGCTAATTTACGATTAATTTGTAACCAAAGGTACAAGCTTATCTATATGATGGTTATTGGGAAGATATTGGTACCATAGAAGCATTTTACAATGCTAACCTTGGGATAACGAAGAAGCCCGTTCCTGATTTCAGGTAAATTGAGATAATTAGAGGATTTATTTGCTTATAATTTTCTTTATTGTAGTTACTAGATTGTGTTCTTTAATTGCAGTTTTTATGACCTTTCATATCCAATATATACTCAAGCTCGATATTTGCCTCCATCTATAATGCTTGATACTGATGTCACCGATAGTGTTATCGGCGAGGGATGTGTGATTCAAGTAAGACCTTTTGAGATTCTTTATTTTAACACTTTTTCTTCCCTACAAACTTTGTTAAATAATACTCGTTATATACTTTTGTATTTGTAGAAATGCAAGATTCATCATTCTGTAATTGGCCTTCGATCTTGCATTTTGGAAGGTGCAGTGGTAGAAGATACTTTACTAATGGGAGCTGATTATTATGAGGTAAAACATACATATGGTTGATGATCAGAGTTCGATAAGTTGATACTTAGAAGTAACATTTTTAGTATTTCATTTGTGTTTTCATTTTGCTTATGAACGAATCCATAACACATTGTCTGTGAATATAATTCATCATTTTTTTATATACAGACTGAAGCTGACAAGATTCTATTAGCCGCGAAAGGTAGTTTTCCAATCGGAATTGGAAAAAATTCTCACATTAGAAAAGCTATCATTGATAAGAATGTTCGAATGGGAGAGAACGTTAAGGTGTTGTTAAACTCATTGATCCTTCAACAATTATGACTTGTGATTCCGTTTAAAATATAAAATCTAAAAAATTCTAACACGTTCTTTTATCGATTTGCTATTGCAGATCATTAATACTGAAAATGTGCAAGAAGCATCAAGGGAGGCCCATGGATACTTCATCAAAAGTGGCATTGTCACCGTAATAAAAGATGCTTTAATCCCAAGTGGAACAACAATTTGATGTCTTTCCTCTTTCATTTAAATTTATAAATTTTATTTTTTATTTTTTATGTAGTGTAAATGATAAAGTTTTTTTGGATGTTATGTATTTAAATTTTTTTTAACAGTACTTATTTTTATCAATAAATAAGTTGAGATTTTGATTATTTGGTTGTTTTGAGAATTTTAGAAATTAAGTTAGATTTCAAAAGAATATTTGTTCTAAATTGTCATTACTACAAATGTTTTAAAAATAAATTAACATAATTTTGGATTTTAAAAAAAATAAAATTTTATGACATGGAATTTATTAAATGTTAAAATAAAGTTAGTATGATAAATAAATCTTACTATTTAATCAATAATTTGGATCTTTAACAAGTAACTTTAAATTTGATTTGATGAAATTCAAAATTTAGTTACATCAATATTCTTTTTTTTCACACAGAAAATAATTTCAATTCAAAACTTAATATAATTTAACTTCTTTTTATTCTCATATCTACAACATTCTTTTCTCCTCATTTTGCTCACTACATCAATCCTTATCCCTTTTTCAATATTCTTTCCTCCCTCAATCTCTATTAATTCATCTATTTTTACTTTTTTTACATATAATAAAGTCGCATTAAACCATATATATCTTATGATTATTCAAAAAGCACCAGTAAAATACTAGTTTATATAAATTTCTCTGGTTCAATTGACAAAACTATAAATAAATTAATAATTTTAATGGATATATCATGAAAATAAAGAAGCATTTAGCTATTTGATTTATCCAAATTAATATAAAAATATTTTTAAAATTAACTTCATGATTAATTTATAAATTTAGAAAAAAAAAATTGTCATAGAAATTTGGAAAATTATTTCCTATTAAACAAGAGATTAGATATTCACATTTGTTTTCATCTTACTAGTGACTTATAAGTAAATTCTATGAGATCTTTAACCTGATTATATTAATCTAGTCGGGCGTTGATGTTAAGGAAACAAGATGTCCATATGGTGAATTCATGCAAACAAATCTTGATGTCGGAGAGCAAACTAGTTATGTATTTAATAAGCTAAAACATGGGCGAGGATCAGTATCTTGCTTTTTATTTGCCGTAGGACCCCTCGTCTTCTTGATCCTTCATTAGCCCTAAGAAAGCGAGCAAGCCGAAGAAGAAGAAACCACCAGCCCAGTGGCCGCCCCCTCCTCCACCCCCACCCCTACCACCGTCGTCATCACGAGGAGGGAAGCCTGTTCCTCCATCGTCAAGCTCTGGTGATATCTCCTTTCCTAAAAGAATAAGATAAGGTGTTTTGACCATGAAAGAAACTGTTATTGACTTGGCATGATTTGAAGATTTGGGCTTTAGAGCTTTGTTGGTTACCTTGGACAGGAGCAATTGTTATCGTGGACGATTGGCGCGTAACTGTCTGCGTTTCCTCCGCTGCACATCTTGCATTCTGCAAGTTATATAGTTAAAAATTCATTGAGAAAAATAAGGAGTACAAGACCTTTAGTTAATTATAAGAAAAAAAAAATCTAAAACTTAAATTGAAAAAGTAAAAAATTAAATTATCCTCGAGGCTATAAACAAATAATTCTAATAGATTATATAATATAAATTATATAATCTAACATCCCCCTTCAAACTCACGATGCTTCAGTCAGAAGTATTGAGAGTTTGTCAGATAAAAATCGGAAGCGCGAAACGGAATGAGCTTTGGTAAACATATCGGTAATCTGTAGTTTTGAAGGAACAAAAGGCAATGTGATAGTGTCAATCTGAAGATGGTGATGAGTAATGTGATAATCAATTTCAATATGTTTCGTCCGTTCATGAAAAATTATATTACACGTAATTTGAATAGCACTCTGATTATCACAATATAACGGAGTAGGTTGATGAGAGAGACACCCATATCCGCAACCAACACAACTAAACTATCTCACAAGTAGTTGAGGTTATGACACGATACTCAGCTTATGTGGAAGATCTATAAATAACATCTTATTTTTTACTCCTCCAAGAAATGAGGGAATCACCATGAAAAATACAGAAGCCGGTGGTAGATTTGCGATCCGTAGGATCACCAGCCCAATCCGCATCAGAGTATGCATGCAGTTCAAGAGATGAAGTAGAAGGAAATAAAAAACTTTGAAATTGAGTGCCCCGAAGAGACCTGAGAATACGAAGAACAGCAGCCCAATGAACTGTAGTTTGTGTAGCGACAATTGACTAACCACATGAACAATATACGCAATATCTAGATGAGTCACGATGAAAAAAACCAAGCTTCCAACAATAGTTCTGTACAAACTAGGATTCGACAAAGGTGAGTCATCAGATGGAGAATATCGAGTATTAGTTTCAATAGGAGTATCAACAACTCTATTATCAATAAGACGAGCATGCTCAAACAGATCAGATATATACTTTGACTAAGATAAAAGATAACCTTTCGGAGAATAAGAAACCTCAATACCTAGAAAGTAGCGTAGCAACCTCAATAAGCAACCTTTCGGAGATAACCTTTCGCAGTATCAACAACCTTTCATAGCACAACAATGAGCCAACTCAGATTTCAAGGAAGCAATTCGATCAGAATCATCAACAGTAATAATCATGTCATCAATATATAATGATAAAAGAATACGACCTGCACTCGTACATCTGACAAACAATGCTGAATCATGATTACTAGGATGAAAGCCAAATGAAGTAATCACTGTAGACAACTTCTCAAACCAAGCATGAGGTGCTTGTTTGAGACCATAAAGCGCTTTACAAAGTCTGCAAACTTCACCGAGTTTGTGTGAAATACCAGGAGGTGTCATATAAACTTCTTCATGAAGATCACCATTTAGAAATGTATTCTTGACATCCATCTGAGATATTCTCCATCGACAAACAGAAGTAACAACAATAAAAGTATGAACAGTTGTCATTTTTGCAACAAGAGCAAATGTTTCTTCATAATTCATGTCATACTCATGAGAATAACGTTTAGCAACAAGACGAGCTTTGTATCGTTTGATAGATCCACCAGATTTAGTTTTGATCTTATATACCCAACGATAACCAATAGTATGTTTTCCTGGTGGCAATGAAACCAAATCCCATGTATGACTCTGATGCAAAACAGTTAGTTTCTCAACCATAGCACTCTGCCAAAGTGGGTTACAAATAGCTTCTCTATAGGATTCATGCTCAGAAAGACAATGAATGGATGCAACAAATGAAGCAAAAGAATGAGAATAACAAGAGTAAGCAAAATCTGGTAGTTTAGTAGACTTACGAACATGAGTGGATTAACAACGATGGAGAGAAGGATTATCCGTAACCTCAGGAGATAATTGGGTAGTGGCAGAAGGAGGAACATGTGGAGTGGATATCTCGGGAACCAAAGTACTAGATTCAGTTGAACTACCAGTAGGATTTGTGAGTGAATTTTCCTCAGTATCAATATTGAAAGGATCAATGCAAAGCAGATCTGACTTTGTTATATTATGTGAACTAGCCGGAATAGAAAAGAATGGAATATGCTCAAGAAACACAACATGACGAGAGACATACAATTTTTGACTAACAGGATCAAAACAACGATATCCTTTTTGACTGACACCATAATCCAGAAAAACACAAAAGCAGATCGAGAAACTAACTTATTACACTCTGCATGTGGATGAAGGAGAAAGCAAGAACAATCCATTGTAGTAATCTATTAATTTTTTTAACAATTAAAAAATTACTTTATGTTTTAAAAAAATAATTACTCTCAATATATTATGCCAAATTGATATGTTGAGAGTATAAATATAATCAAGAAAATTTGATGAACACATATTTATGTCATTCTATAATATTGTCCACTTTGGGACTAGACTCTCGTAGTTTTGCTCTTGGGCTATATCTAAAAGGTCTTATGCCAATGGAGATATCATACATCCTTTTAAATCCATGATATTTTTTTAAATCTTTCTAATGTGGAACTTTGATTGAATCTTAACAATCCTCCTTTCAAATAAAGGATCATCATTACTCTTATGGTCCAGGCCCTTGTGAGCATCTGATCACTCTTGACCCGCTTCGAGCCTCCTCGAAAGCATCTGCGTCCGGTCACTCATAACCTGCTTCAGGGCTCTCCACAAGCATCTGATCACCCTGACCTGCCCTGGGCCTCTCCACAAGCATCTGATCACCCTAACCTGCTCTGAGGCCTCCTCACAGGCATCTAATCAACCAGACCTAGTTCGGGCCTTTCCGTGAACACCCGGTCACCTCAACCTGCGCCGGGCCTCTCCACGAGTATCCGGTCACCGCAAGCATCCTGTTAACCTGACCTATTCCAGGTCTTCCCGCGAGCATCTAGTCACCTTGACCTGTTCCATATCCACTCTCAACTTCGTTCAAGGCCGCCCCACATGTCATCAGGTCTAAAGCATGACTTTGATAACATTTGTTGTGCCCAAAAGATGTTCACATTATTTACAATGGAATTATATTATCCACTTTGGGCATAGGTCCTCGTGCATGACCATCTCAACCTGTTTCGATCGAGGCCTTAGGCAAATATAAAATTTATATTTTTATTTTGTTATATAAAGATTAATTAAAATTTTATATTTAATCTTGATAATAATTTTTTTATAAAATTGATAAATTATTTTAAACCTAAATAAAATTTTATTGATTTTAATTTTAATTTTTTTCATAGCATTATATTAACAAATATTATTAATAGTATTCTATAAGTTTATTTTTTAATTAAATAAATTCTTCTTATTTTTTTTATATATTTTTAATATTCAAAGTCGATGTTTTAAAAAATTAATACACTATTTTACATTGAATTGAATGAATAAAAAACCTTTACTTAATATTTTCCTCTCAAAGAGAGAGAAAAAATGTGAAAGATAGATATCAATGGGGTAGTGTCGAAGGAAAATGATGTCCGTGTATCATTGGTGAGGAAGAAGAAAGATATGGAATCACCGAGTGAGAGAAAAAAATATGAGAATGCGGATGAGAAAAGAAAAGAGTACAAAATTACCGACAATGGTGAAAGTTTAAAGATCAATCCGAAAAAAATTCAATTAGGTTTTTGAAAAAAAAATATATACAATTAAAAATCAATAAAAAAACAAAATTACAATAATTTTAAATTATAAATTGATTTTTTAAATTGATCTAAACTTAAGGGTGAATATTTTATATTTATATATATATATATATATATATATATATATATATAATACTAAAATATAAAAAATTAGGAGCTCCAAATTTATTGGGGCCCTAGACATAAGCCTTAGCAACTTCTACGATCCAACATATTCGCATTCCCACTACAGGGCTAGGATTGAGTTGGACCCTTCACCTATTGTTGGATCATGTCCATAGACTGTTTTGGCATTACCCAGTGGAAATTGTTACGGAAGCTGATCAGATGTGGCCTTTTTGCAACTGAATGGAATTTTTTCCATTTGAATGGCTAAATGAAGTCGCTCTAACTTTCCTATTTCAAATTGGCTTGGAACTTGCCCATGGATTTTACCAGTCTAAAGTTTGATTTGGAATTCTCTTTGGAAATGCTAAAAATGCTGAGTGAAATTGTCATTTGGAATTAATTGCATAACCTTATAATTGGATGAGAAGCTTCTAAATGGAAGGCTTATGGTGTTTGCCGATAGGTAATTTTTAATTGAGGGACTTTTTCACTTAATTGCCGAATCAATTGAAGCTACCAGATTGTATTAACCGATCGGACTGGTTTGATCACTAGCTTCTAATTGAAGTCGAGTGGATTTTGCCACTTGGGATTTGTGGTTTCACTGATTGCAGCCGTGTGGATGTTTTTGTTTGAAGTTGCCGATCGACTTTGCTTGATAATTGTGGATTGGTGAATTTGAGATGCTGATTGCAATAGCCTGTCAAGTGGATTTTTCCCAACTACTGAGTTACATTGGCATTTGAGAGTTGCCTATCGAAAGCTTTGTGATTGGAACTAGAGTTTGAAAATGTCTATCATCGAGTTGTGCCGAGCGAGCGCTTGAGTCGTGCCGAGCGAGCGGCTGAGTCGTGCCGACGAACACCCAAGGGACCAAGAGTCTCCATGAGCAGACATGCTTATATCTCAGAGTTTGGAGTTCGGCGCATTAGCAGACACGCTTATAACTCTGTTGAGTGGCACAAGAGTCTATGGCATAGGGGCATCAACAAGCTCACTTATAACTCGGTCGAACAGTTCGAGAGTTTGAGACTTGGTCGTGAGAGTAAGCTCACTTATAACTCAACTGAATAGTCACTACAACAAAAGGTTAAAAGACAACGGATAAAATTCATTGCCTTTGTCCTTCCAAAATCGTTGTAACTGATGGTGTTGTTAAAGACCCCCCTCAATGACAACGGTTTTTAAACCGTTGTCTTTTAATACTAACAACAACAATTTTGCATCATTTAAAAACCGTTGTCCTTTATCATGATAGACATCGTGATAGACAATAGTTTCTGCAATGATTTTAAACTATTGTCATTTTATACCTAAGACAACAGTTTCACAACATTCAAAAACCATTATCTTTTATCAAAGACAACAGTTTCATAACAATTTTAAACAGTTGTATTTTTATACCAAAGATAACAGTTTGACAACATTTAAAACCCGTTGTCTTTCTTGAGGGCCCAATGGTTCAACAACAGTTTTAAACCGTTGTATTTAATTAGTATTCATAACAGTTTAATAACTCTGTATTGATTAGAAAAAATATTGATAACATTTAAACACAACCAATGCATAATCATACACTAATAATTTCATAAACACACAAATGTATACTAATAATTTCACAAAACATAAAGTGCAAACTCCAAATAAAGTACAATAGAGAAATTCTAGATAAAATACTAGTCTACAACAGAGTTTGAAGTGCAACTCTAGTCTACACACTCTAGTCTACAAAGTTAAAGAATAAAAGGCTATGATTGTAGTTTAACTCCAAAAATATAACAATGTTTGTGTGTCCAACTCAAGTGTACAAACTCTAGCTGCAACTCTAGTCCTATGCAAGAGTGTCCTTCTCCAACTCCAGACCATCTCTAGTTGCTGTAGAAAACCATAGCATTAGATGTATAAAACTTGATAGTATTGGAATATAAAAAGGGAAATTTATAAGCAAACAAATATACATGATCAGATGTATAGAGAGAAAATAAAAGATATCTTAGTAAATAAATTTTATCCTGATTATAGAAATTTAGAGCTGTGATATTATTTGATAACTATCATCCAATTCAAGTGGAGCTTTAAGCCAATATATATGGCATTAGCATTGAAATTGTTGATGTATAGCAAAAAAGTTACTAGCTTAATACATATCCAGGGGGACTATATCTGGGGATTATCATTTTAACTAAGAGAGATTTTAACTACTTTACACATGGCTATAACATTATCATTTTTAATGACTTACAAAAGTAATGATGTAAATTCACATTTCATTCACCTATACTGAGAGGGAATCATCATGAGTGCATCTATTTTAAGCTCACATCTTTACTATACTAACCTCTCTCACTTCTTAATGAAAGGTTCTGCATTTTTTGTGAACAATAATGGCTTTTTTCCTTTCAAAAACTAAGATCCAAAGAAATATTGCTCTTAGAGATCAATTATTGTCAAACAACTGCCAATTCAATGGATTATATTGTTTCTAAAGAGAGAGAAGTATTTGATGTAGAATAATAAAATTTAGAGCATGAAGTTAGTAGAAACAACAAGCAACTGAATTCCGTTCATCTTGATTGATAGACAGTTAGGCTACGTACATGTTCTAACTGTTTGATGCTTACACATGTTATGAAATGTATGGTAAATTACACTCATTGAATCTTATACCAAATTATAAAATAACCATGGTTCATTTGCTGACTTAATGATAACACAATGTTAGAGAAAGGTGATAAAATCATTTCATGAAACCAAGAGGAAAGAGACAATTCCCACTCAATTCAATAAACCACTGTTTCAGGTCACAAGACCATTTCAAAAACATATACTATTCCAGCAAACCTATAATCATTTGTATCATTTGTATAAGAACAAAACCCATTCTCATTTATTATCATTTGAGAATGGAAGCATTGCCAAGACCTATAATAGTTGTTAATGGATTTAAAAATCAAATAACAAAGTCTTAAAGTATGTTAGCTACTTTGCCACCATCATAACCGTGCAATGCAGAGAACAAAGAAGACAAATAAGCTGTAAATATTAAGCAAGCTATGACCAAACTCAAGCATACAACAAAGGATCACTATTTATATTCATCTTGTATTACTTTGCATACCTAGTTATAAATATAATCTTGGATGCATTCTGCCCTCTTAACGCACTTCATCAATTTCTTCAATAGAGTAGTCTGTTTTCATGAATTGTGAACAAACACATAAAATATATTAGTAAAAAAATATTAATATGACTTTGCAAAATTATAAACACAATTATATAAGAAGATTGAGACTATATCAAATATTACTAGTGATGATACTGAATCCTTCTCATTGTTAAAATTTGCCTCAATAATATCTCTCATAAATCTCATCATAAAAAAACTACATTATTATGCATTTGGTTGGCGAGGACCCTATATTAAAAATAAATTGTCAATGATTAATATATACACATTTAAATATTTGTGAAGTAATCACAAGTAGAAATGCATACCTTTATTATTTCTCATATAGCCTGTTTTTTCCCGTTCCTGTTCTTGTTTGAATTAAACATGCTTAAGTTCCTTCATACATCAATAAGAGTCAACAAATGATTGTCTATTTGACTAAACTAAATATTTAATAAAAATAGAATATGTACTTACTTATCCGTTACATATTTTCAGTTCTTGTCACAATTGCGATGATATGTCCTTATAAGGGTCAATGATAGTGAGAATCCAATGACGGCTATGCACAAACCACTTAACTAGTGCATACATAATTTAATAAATTATTGAACAAATAAATTAAAATTTTTATTGTAATTTTTACAGACCCTCCATTATATGGGACCAGAACAAGTTGATTTTCCAATGCACCACTCAATCTATCTATCAAAACTCTTGCTCTTTCATCTAAGTTTTTGAATTTACTGTTTTTGTTGAGCCTAGTCACATTTGCCATATATGGGAGCTTGTGTGGATTAACAAATCTAAATTTATCAACCTTGTTGACTTTTTTCATCTTTTGATAAAGATGTCTATCATTTCAAACAATTGACAGATACAATGCTAAATTATTAAAGGTTATATAGCTTATATGCTAAACAAATTTAATAAAAGAAGAAGACTTACCACATGTAAACAACTATACAATTGGCAGATATTGACTCCAAATTATATAAAGGAACGATGTCTTCAAGATGTACAAGTAGTTTGTAATCATCGTCAAAGCAATCATGATAAAAAATGATTGATATATGATCCTGTCGGGAAGCTGAGAAGACGAACCTGCCAGTATGACGTGTCTGGAAGGTTGACCGCATCCCCATCATCCGGTTGATGAGCTGTCCTCTACGTTGACCAGATCATCAGAAGTCCTCCTCCGGTCAACTGTACCTGCATCTAGCGACCGGGTCGCCCCGACCTTTGGTACCTCGGTGCTCGAGGCGAATCCCACAGATATATGAGCAATCGAATACTAATGACAGAATAGTTAACTAAATACAGAAAAGGTACGAGAACGTACCCTGGCCCAGGGGGCGCCCTCGGATGGATGGAGGAGCTGATCGGATGCTGATCGAGTCGTCACGGTCCCGCCGGAAGGATGAATATGAATCAGTAATGGAGCTGGATGTAGGAGCAGCGGCGTGGAGTCCGGTGTGCCATGTATCCACGAGGCGGCATGTAAGCCGAGACATAATGGCTCATAGGCCGATACGCGGCACGCAGACCGGATAACACAGATAGCTCATAATCATAATAAAGATGCAGAATAAAACCCAATGGATGTCTATATCACCACGGAGGGACGGATCTACGCCAAAAGCAGTGGAGACAACAAATGTACAGCCGTCGATGCAGACTGTCGGGATGCCAGAGCTAGCTGTGGGGGATGCTGGTCGCCGGAGGCGACTGCAACAGTGGCATCCGGAGGTGGCAGCGCTGGGCGCCAGAGGCGCTGACCGCCCAAGGCGGCTAGGGCAGTGGCTGCCGAAGGCAGCGCTGGCTGCTGGAGGCGACGGATGTCGCTAAGGGCGGCGATTGCCGCCAACGGCGGCTACTGCCGCTGGGACAGCGAGAACCGCCAAAGGCGGTGCCCACTAGGGGCGTCGGTGACTAGAATCCGAGGCGCTGCTGGCATGGAGAAAGGGCAGCAGCGCCCTCCGCCGGAGGTGTCTACAGGCAGGAGGAGAGGGAGGAAAGGGAAAGATAGCCTGGACCCTGCCTGAGACGCTAGCCGTGCGTCGCAGCGAGGCCGGCGTGGAGCTCCACGGTCGAGGACGAGGAAAGTATGAGGTCCGACCGCTGGCCGTCGAGAGGGTGAGGGTCTGCTTGAGGAGGCCGGAGGACATGAGATGGAGGAGAGGGGCCACCGGTGGCAGGCTTCGGCGCCGGCGAGAAAGGGGAAAAAACCCACTGGCGGCGGCCTCCTCCACACACGAGCCGCCCCCTTTAAGAGCACGAACCGTGCTCTTTTAAGCCCAAAAACCCTAAAGGCGAAATGACAAAAAAGCCCTCCTCCTTCTCCTTAATTACTCCCATGCCATTCCCTATATCCGGATCACAAGCCTCCCCTTCAAGTCTAGTCGAAGGAGGCGTGAGTCCGACTGACTGGACAGTTTATCGCTAAGGCTACATCGATCTCCATATCAAAGTCAAATCGTTGAACCCTTCGCATAATGACTCCCGAGCGGTCGCTACAGTAATGGTGTCGCATGAGATGGTAATCGTGCCGAGTGGATCAAGTCGATAGCCGGCCCGATGCTGAGCGAACAACAAAACATCAAACGAGCGGCAAAACAGCAGGCGAGCTAACAGTGCAAGGGTAGTAGACTAAGCGACATGCTGGACACCGAGTAGACCGAGCGGCCGAGCGATGCCTAGCTCACGGCCACGAAGATGCTGAACGGGCGATCGAAATGATGTCGATCGGACGGATAGATGTCGGGCGGACGATGTCGTGTGAGCAATCGAAATGATGCCGATCGGATGGATAGATGGTAGACGGACGCTGTCGTGCGAGCGATCGAAATGATGCCGATCGGATGAATAGATGATCGACGGACGCTGTCGTGCGAGCGATCGAAATGATGCCGATCGAATAAATAGATGATCGACGGACGCTGTCGTGCGAGCGATCGAAATGATGCCGATCGGATAAATAGATGATCGACGGACGCTGTCGTGCGAGCGATCGGAATGATGCCGATCGGACGGCTATGAAAGTGCTGACTGCGCAGCCTCAAGAATAGTCAACGAGCGATCGTAAGGTGCCACCCAGCAATCGAGTGAACTAAATGGAATGATGCCGAGTGACCGCATCACTCGTGAGTCGATCGGAAGTGTAGCCCGTGAATCGAAGGCTCGTGGAGGCGAAAGTCACGAGCCGAACGGGCGCATAACCTGCATTCTGGTTTGAAACCAGTAGAGATACTCTTTGTTCGCGACCATCGGAGATAACTCGACCCCGATCGGGGGAGATAAGATACTCTTATAATCTGATCTGTGACCAGCGAGAAGCGCTCAACCCCGAACGGGGGAGATAAGAAATACGATCTGCTGAAAAGCTGGCTTGAGGCTAGTGATAATCGCTCGACCCCGAACGGGGGAGATAGAATATCTGAAGCTGGTCCGAGACCAGTGGCCACCGCTCGACCTCGAACGGGGGAGATAGAATATCTGATAACTAGTCCATGCAGTGGTCTCCAAGCCGGGGTTTTATAGTCACCGGTTCGACTCTACGGTTTAACGTCTGGGCTAGACGGTCTTCAAGCCGGGATTTTTATAGTCGCCGGTTCGACTCTACGGTTTAACGTCTGGGCTAGACGGTCTTCAAGCCGGGGTTTTTATAGTCGCCGGTTCGACTCTACGGTTTAATGTCTGGGCTAGACGGTCTTCAAGCCTGGGTTTTTATAGTCGCCGGTTCGACTCTACGGTTTAACGTCTGGGCTAGACGGCCTTGAGGGCTAATTCAAACCCGGCCGATCGGCTCGGGGGTCTTCGCCATCGAGCCCCTGGCTCGTATATAATCCTCCCGGCCGAACGGCTCGGGGGTTTTCACCATCGAGCCCGTGGCTGCCACGGGCTCGTATATAATCCTCCCGGCCGAACGGCTCGGGGGTCTTCACCATCGAGCCCCTGGCTCGTATATAATCCTCCCGGCCGAACGGCTCGGGGGTCTTCACCATCGGGCGTGTGGCTCGTATATAATCCGCCCGGCCGATTGGCTCGGGGGTCTTCGTCATCGAGCCTGCAGCTCGGATATAATCCTCCCGGCCGATCGGCTCGGGGGTCTTCGTCATCGAGCCTGCGGCTCGGGTAAAATCCTCCCGGCCGATCGGCTCGGGGGTCTTCGCCATCGAGCCTGTAGCTCGAATATAATCCTCCCGGCCGATCGGCTCGGGGGTCTTCGCCATCGAGCCTGCGGCTCGGGTATAATCCTCCAGGCCGATCGGCTCGGGGGTCTTCCCCATCGAGCCCGTAGCTCGGATATAATCCTCCCGGCCGATCGGCTCGGGGGTCTTCGCCATCGAGCCCGTAGCTCGGATATAATCCTCCCGGCCGATCGGCTCGGGGGTCTTCGCCATCGAGCGTGTGGCTCGTATATAATCCGCCCGGCTGATCGGCTCGGGGGTCTTCGTCATCGAGCCTGCAGCTCGGATATAATCCTCCCGGCCGAACGGCTCGGGGGTCTTCCCCATCGAGCGTGTGGCTCGTATATAATCCGCCCGGCCGATCGGCTCGGGGGTCTTCGTCATCGAGCCTGCAGCTCGGATATAATCCTCCCGGCCGATCGGCTCGGGGGTCTTCGCCATCGAGCTCGTAGCTCGGATATAATCCTCCCGGCCGATCGGCTCGGGGGTCTTCGCCATCGAGCGTGTGGCTCGTATATAATCCGCCCGGCCGATCGGCTCGGGGGTCTTCGTCATCGAGCCTGCAGCTCGGATATAATCCTCCCGGCCGAACGACTCGGGGGTCTTCACCATCGAGCGTGTGGCTCGTATATAATCCGCCCGGCCGATCGGCTCGGGGGTCTTCGCCATCGAGCCTGCAGCTCGGATATAATCCTCCCGGCCGATCGGCTCGGGGGTCTTCGTCATCGAGCCTGCAGCTCGGATATAATCCTCCCGGCCGATCGGCTCGGGGGTCTTCGCCATCGAGCCCGTAGCTTGGATATAATCCTCCCAGCCGATTGGCTCGGGGGTCTTCGCCATCGAGCCCGTGGCAGCCACGGGCTCGTATATAATCCTCCCGGCCGATCGGCTCGGGGGTCTTCTCCCGAGGAACTAATGCAAATCATATAACTGACAAAATAAATAACGGGAAAACTGACCGGGGTCATGAGAATGGCAGAACTCTCCGGCATCGTCCATCTTCACGTTCCAGATCAGGCGCGTTCCCACAGACGGCGCCAATTTGATCCTGTCGGGAAGCTGAGAAGACGAACCTGCCGGTATGACGTGTCTGGAAGGTTGACCGCATCCCCATGACCCGGTTGATGAGCTGTCCTCTACGTTGACCAGATCATCAGAAGTCCTCCTCCGGTCAACTGTACCTGCATCCAGCGACCGGGTCGCCCCGGCCTTTGGTACCTCGGTGCTCGAGGCGAATCCCACAGATATATGAGCAATCGAATACTAATGACAGAATAGTTAACTAAATACAGAAAAGGTACGAGAACGTATCCTGGCCCAGGGGGCGCCCTCGGATGGATGGAGGAGCTGATCGGATGCTGATCGAGTCGTCACGGTCCCGCCGGAAGGATGAATATGAATCAGTAACGGAGCTGGATGTAGGAGCAACGGCGTGGAGTCCGGTGTACCATGTATCCACAAGGCGACATGTAAGCCGAGACATAATGGCTCATAGGCCGATACGCGGCACGCAGACCGGATAACACAGATAGCTCATAATCATAATAAAGATGCAGAATAAAACCCAATGGATGTCCATATCACCACGGAGGGACGGATCTACGCCAAAAGCGGTGGAGACAACAAATGTACAGCCGTCGATGCGGACTGTCGGGATGCCAGAGCTAGCTGTGGGGGATGTTGGTCGCCGGAGGCGACTGCGACAGTGGCATCCGGAGGTGGCAGCGCTGGGTGCCAGAGGCGCTGACCACCCAAGGCGGCTAGGGCAGTGGCTGCCGAAGGCAGCGCTGGCTGCCGGAGGCGACGGATGTCGCTAAGGGCGGCGATTGCCGCCAACGGCGGCTACTGCCGTTGGGACAGCGAGAACCGCCAGAGGTGGTGCCCACTAGGGGCGTCGCTGACTAGGTTCTGAGGCGCTGCTGGCGTGGAGAAAGGGCAGCAGCGCCCTCTGCCGGAGGTGTCTGCAGGCAGGAGGAGAGGGAGGAAAGGGAAAGATAGCCTGGACCCTGCCTGAGACGCTAGCCGTGCGTCGCAGCGAGGCCGGCGTGGAGCTCGACGGTCGAGGACGAGGAAAGTATGAGGTCCGGCCGCTGGCCGTCGAGAGGGTGAGGGTCTGCTTGAGGAGGCCGGAGGACATGAGATGGAGGAGAGAGGCCACCGGTAGCAGGCTTCCGCGCCGGCGAGAAAGGGGAAAAAACCCACTGGCGGCGGCCTCTTCCACACATGAGCCGCCCCCTTTAAGAGCACGAACCGTGCTCTTTTAAGCCCAAAAACCCTAAAGGCGAAATGACAAAAAAGCCCTCCTCCTTCTCCTTAATTACTCCCATGCCATTCCCTATATCCGGATTAATATATTTTTCCATCATTTAGAGCATGGTTAGCATAACAATATAAAAGATGTAATGATCTTGGCACCCTTGATGATGTAGTAGGCATTTTTTTTTTATGATGACACTTTTTTTATTCCCAGTAGCCATCTAAAAATTGCAAATGTACACATGTTAGGTGCAATACTATATTTTTCTTACAATTAAACTTTAAAGATAATCTGACATTTATCTCATCATGCATCACTACCATGTGTGTTGGCCAAGCTCATGTGTGCATATAGCATCACCAATAGTATTATATTCATTTGGAATTGGAAATGGTAAATGTGCTAATTTCTCCACAGCCTTATTAATAGAGACACACATGCAATTCATGGGTAATGGATTACCATGAAGTAATTTACTGGATGCATTGACATCAACAATTGTACCATAGGCAATAATATTGGTCTTAGAATCCAATGTCAATGCAACCGGCTTATCCTAGAAGATAATTAATCATGTTATAAAATTTTGCAACTCATTGTTTCAACAATACTAAGTAATATAACCACAAATAAATATATACTTGCATGAGATCATCATCTTTAAAACTTGGATATCATCATCATTCAAATTGTCAACTTTTGGGATACTTGGTGTTATGTTTTTATCTTCACTCATGGAAGACAACTTTACTAAGCAACTACCTTTTTCATCAATATCAAAGTCACATCCACCCTTCTTGAAGATTGCTTCAAGTTTTTGTAGGCGTGCATCTTGATCTGATATGCGGCAATGTTGTTTTGTGATGTGTGCATCCTGGTTTGAGATTAATGTCTTTGCCTCCATCGACTCATCAAGAGGAGTTTCTATAATCTACCAAAATTAAAATAGAATGTTGGAATGATATGACCTCCAACACCCCTCACACGGCCAGCATGCTCATATGAAGCAAATGCTGATGAAAGGATATCTTTTTTTGCCTCTTCAATATGCAACTTACCCTCCTATTTTTGTTTCACATAATCAACGTGTCATGCACAATAAAACAAAATAATTACTAAAAAATAGTTTTACTGAATAAAATTGGTGTATAAGTTCCTATATTGATTGTGTATGATCTTGTCTATTATCATTTGTAAATTATCGCCTTCAAATTGACTCATCCTTTCTTCCAAATAATAGCTCGATTAATTTATTCATCATCACATAATTCATTTGACTACAAACAAGATGTATGATATAAAATATTTTAGAAATCATTAGTAGGATGAATATATAAGCAAAATTATATTTAAAGTAGCAGATCTATTGTTTTCTTGAAGACTCTAATAGGACAACAAAGAGGAAACAATATTATAGTATTACTCAAACACAACAATGCCCAACTTCCATTCTTAGTAAAGAAGAAAATAAAGCGGTGCAATCAACAATTAACGTACACCTGAACCATACAATTCCCAAGTACTGATAAGTATAACCATAATTATTAGATGAAGATGAAAACAAATGGTTATTATTATTAATCTTGTGTTAAAACAATACTTACTATTTCAAGCCCAACGTGGATATTTTTGACGATTCTTTCATTTTATATGTTAATATCTACGAAAAACTGAAATAAATAATAGACACTATATTTGAATTCCTTACAATATTATAAATCCATAGAAACTGAAATAGATGCAATCGGAGCTCTCTAGGTTCATCAGTGGGTTTCGATCAAAACTCACTGATGGACCTAGAGAGCTCCGATTGCACCCATTTCAGTTCCTATGGATTTCTGATGTTGCAAGGATTTCAAATTTGGTGTCCATTATTTATTTTGGCTTCGTCAAATATATTAAAATGTTATTAAAAAATTGATTATTTTATATAATGTTATTCATATGTTCTGTATGCTGGTAAAAAAGAGAAGAGAGAGAAAAATAATGGGAAAAAGAAAAATGGTAGAAAAATTCAGATTGTCAAGAGGGTAAAGCAGGAATGACACTTGAAAAGATACCTACAGCTTTTAGTAAATTTAAGTGTATGTTAGTAAATAGTAAAGTAACATATGCATATAAAACAAAATGTTTTAGACCTTTTAGTAAATTTAAAAATTTAGGTGTGCTATTTGATAAATTACCGAATTTGTTTAGTGTTCGAGATGTGGCCCATGTTGCCACTGAACTTTTACATTGGGGTATTGAGACCATTTTGACCCTGAAATTGCCAATCAGATGTCCACTTGAATTTATCGATAGACATTGTTACTTGGAATATTACCGATTGGATGTTGTGGAGTTGTTCTTTTCTTGGAATTGACAACTTTTTGGAGAGAGAGAATGCCTAATGGAATTTACTTGGCTTTGGCTAATTGGGAGACGATGAATTTGACCTTTGATTGAATTTTTCTCTCTCAAAATCGATCGGAGTGAATAAATTAAGCCTTCTTAAGGGAGCAAACGATGATTAGTAATGATGCCTAAGAAACTCTGATTTCTTGCTCCTGTACTGTGACATTGTTCGGTTTGTCAAAATTCTCCAAAGTGATGACAATGACAGAGTTTTACGACGTCGTCCATTTTCATGTTTTAGATCAGGTAAAGTTCATACACATAGTGTCAAATTTGATCTTGCCTAAAAGTGGAGAAGATGACGCGCTAGGTAGGTGACTTTGATGTTGATCATGTAAAGATTCTGAGTTGGCAAAAAATGACTCCAAGCAGTCGTGCGTGTCAAAAACAATGTCAGCAACTGAGCTAGGAAGGGGGTTCTCGGTGCAGGCATTCCGACACTCAAGTCAGTGACCGATCAAAGCCATAAATAGCAGATGAACAGTAGAATAAATAATTAGATCAACAATGGCTATGAGTATGTAGAATTGTGTAGCATTACATACCTGCGTATGTAAATAGAGATTCCCTTTTATAGTATTACTATTTGTCTATGTATGAATCTCAAAAGATTTCTAAAAATGAATAGACTATAAAGATGCTCTGATACCTTTTTCAAAATAGACTTGCAATCTCTGCGTTTTATAGGGTGGAAACTGTAAGACCGTTGGATTCGATAGAGGGGGGGGTGAATATCGATTCGATAAAGATGAGTATAAACGCAGCGGAAAACTAAAATAGACACAGGTGTTTTTTACTTCGTTCGGAGCCTGTGACGACTCCTACTCGAAGGCCCGTACTCCGTGAGTACTTTCGTTGGGCAATCACTATCAATTCGAATGAAGATTACAAATAAGTACAAGAATTGACAGAAATAAAATACCGACAAGAGAAGAAGAGTTAGACTTTAAGAAAGCGCTTTGTCGGAATAGCCTCGTGGCGTCGCAGGAGCGTAGAGCAGCAGAGCAAGCAGTAAGTTTTCAGTGCAGACTTGATCTATTTGAAGCTCCTACCTGGGGCTTCTTTTATATGCTGTCCCGGGCGCCTGGATCCCTTCCGGGCGCCTGGAACGTGACGTAGCTGCACGAACCATGATGCTCCATGTGGCGACGACTCGGCTGGATGAAATTTGCCTTCCGGGCGCCCGGACCTCCGGGCGCCCGGATCCCCTCCGGGCGCCCGGACCACCTTGTTTCAGAAAGCTCCTTTTTCCTGCAAAACAGGGTTAGTCCGAGGCAAATATGTATCCTGTAAAACAGATTGTTAGCACAGTTAAAGTTCAATAGATGGATAAGAAAGAGTATGACTTAGATTCCGTCTTTCCGAGACCGGAATCTAGTCACGATCTCGACTTAGATATCCGAAATGGATCTAAGCCGGATCGACGCCTAATGTCCCCTTCCCGGGAACGCGTCCTCACAGTCACTCCCCTCCAGTGACTTACCTCACTTACCTGCCAGACGTCCGGTCAGCCCGTCGACCCGTCTGGACTTCTCGCCAAGCGTTCGGTCAGCCCGTCGACCCGCTTGGACTTCTCGCCAGCTATCCGGTCAGCCCGTCGACCTAGCTGGACTTCTCGCCAAGCGTCCGGTCAGCCCGTCGACCCGCTTGGACTTCTCGCCAGCTATCCGGTCAGCCCGTCGACCTAGCTGGACTTTTCCTGCACACTTGATAAAAGTGTCAGACAACAACAAACCTAACTTAACCTGATTTGTCATTCATCAAAACCTGAGTTAGACCGTTAGTGCTAACCGCACCAACAATCTCCCCCTTTTTGATGGAATGACAACCTGGTTAAGTTAGTGATAAAAAAATATGCAAGAATCAAGCATGATTTTTAAGGTTTAAGTTAGTTTTTCAAGTTTGCATTAAGTTGCTCTAACTTAACCAACCTAACCCTCCCCCTTTGGCATACATCAAAAAACGAGGGTAAACAAACATAGTGAGAATTACTGAAAATAATAAGACTTTGAAAAATAACTGAGTTTTTAAATCCAAGAAAAGATCAAATTGACTTGGGGGAGTCTAAAGTTTGAAAACTTGTTTAAAGCATTAGCTTTTAGTTTTTAGAAAAAATGCTAAGTGTAGATAGGTTAATTTTCAAACATAAGTGTATAAGGATTAAATTTCAAAAAAAAATTTTCAAAACAAGTTTCAACATAAGTTTGAAATGCTATATAAACATAAGTTTTCAACACCAAAATTCCAAAACTAAGTTTGAAAAAATCTATATATTTTTTTTTTTCAAAATCAAGAAAAATAATTTTGAGAAGCTTAGTTTGTAAACTAAATTTTGTAAGATTTTTCCTTCAAATCAAATTGTCAAAATTGAGTAAAATCAAATTTTTAAGAACTAGACTCAGGACAATTTTCAAAGTGAAATTAAGTTTAAATCTTTACTTTTAGTTTTCAAAGGAGTTTGGTAAAAGTAAGAACATATTTTTAGAATGTGTTTATAAAATTTGTTCTCCAAAATCAAATTTTCAAAAAGGTATTAGATTCAAAAGCGGTTTAAAATACTTGAAGAAGTCAGTTTTTAAACAAGTTGTTTTTAAACTTTGATTTTCAAAATTAAGTTTAAAATTCAATTTGGCAAACTAAATAGTTATATTTCTCCCCCTGAATTTGATACCTATCTCTAACCAGCTGTCTAACCAATTAGGTACTAACTAACTATCAGAAGATAGTAGCGTTCACTAGGTTAGTCAGATTAAGTTAATTATAATCAGTCAGTGTTTGACTTGACTGATGAACTTTAATCTGATTAATATCTGATTTGTATTTAACGTCCAGACTTATGCTGATGCACTGAAATAAGCATCTTAGGTCTAGACAGTTGGCCTATGCATCTCACCCCTTTCTATGTTTGTCAAACACAAGCAAGGTAACCCTAGGGTGTTGGTGAGATGCTCAAAAACTAGTCCTATGGGTACATGCTTTCTAAGGAGGTAAACTTAGTCTAAGGCAAAAACTGTTTTTGAAAGTCTAAGAATGGAAATTTTGAAAATAAACAAGTTTAGCCTATAAGTTGATAAAATCATTTTTGAAAGGATTTTTGAAATTTCCTAGGCTATTGAGATAGAACATATTCAATGTAAGTTTGAAATGTCACTAGATAAATCCAAAATATTTTACAAATAGTGTAGCTACAGAAGTAGGTCATCACTAAAGCTACTGAGATGATGAAGGGGGTGGTCCAGATCCCAAGGATCGAAGAAGTGCCATCAGCTCAGTGTGGCGGGTGTCCCCGGCAGCTCGTAACTCGGTAACCTCTCGCCGTATGTCCCGATGAAAATCGGAGTTCTCCTGCTGGAGACTCGCCATGGCTCTCTCTAGTCCGGTCATACGGTCGGCTAGAGTGCGGGACGCGTGACGTGGTGCTCGAGCTGGGGGTGGTGGTGGAGCCGGTGCGGCTTCCTCCGGAAATAGTGCGAGCATGAACTCGTCCATCTGTGCGTCTGGATCGGGCTGGTGCTGTGCCCCCCTCCGCCAAGTCATAGTCCCGTCATCTCTATCTACCTGGATGCCGGCTAGGGAAAAGTTCCGAGAGGATATAACATCGAACTCGGTCATATGGGCAACGTCTCCTCTAGTGACATCAATGTGCAGTGAGGACATATAGGCTGTCAGAATGTGACCAAATGGCATATGGACTCGACTGTCAGTCACGTATCCGGCTGCGTAAATGATGGTGGAGAAGATATGTAGGCTAATGTCAATCTCCAACCTATGAATCAAGGCATAAAGTAGGAATGAATGGAATGGGCGCATCACAGCGATGTCCCGAGTGGTCAGTGGTAAAATGCAAAGAACTACAACCCTATAAAGAGCGTAGTCCTGGACTCTAAGTTCTACTGACCTAAACTGTGTCACAGTGGGATCTCTCTCTCCCCCAAAAAAATACGAATACATCGTATCGAGAGTAATATGTGAGTAGGGATCGTCGAATGGTAGATCCCTCGGAGGATAGCACAAAAAGGAGCAAGTAGAAGGACGCAACTCTAAAAACTCTCGGATAGTCGTAGGGGAAAATACGATATCAGTGCCTGCCGCCCTAGTGGTATAGGTGAAGTCGTCTACTTTTACTAGGTTATTGCAAAATTCGGCACATAGACTTATGTTTATTGGACTGGTACATTCGACAAGGTTCCTTAAATTGTAGTGGCCTATAACCTCTAAGGCAGAGGGACATGACCTTAGGAAGAACGCTCTGTCTATGCAGGTAGTCCTAATGGCCTTATAGATGGTGGACTCAAATTTAATCCTAAGTTCGTCTGTGGAAAACCTAGGGTCTGTACTAGCATTGGAGGGTCCAGCACCAGTATTTGTTCGTTTCTTACTGTATATAAATAAAAAAAATTTTGAAGACAACAACAAAAAAATTATTTTAGAGAGGGGAAGAATATTTTACCGAGGAGCCATCGAAAAAATATAGATTTGACGACCTCGGTTGAATCGCAACAGCGTCTTCACCGTACGAAAATTTTAATTTAGAGTACTTTCGCACTGAGGTTCAAAGTGAACCTTGGCAAAAGTGAGAATGAGTGGGGCAGAGGTTGGGGGCGCCTGCTGCCCCTTATTTATAGGGCACTCCGGGCGCCCGGGGTTGCTGGGGCGGGGCGCCTGGAACCCCTTCCGGGCGCCCTCGACGAGAATACTAGGGGCGCCCGCCCCTGGTTTTTGACCTCCCCCTTTTTTTTTTTTTAATTGAGATTAAAGTTTTGAAAATAGTTTTTAAGTTTACAATTAAAATTTTGAAAAAAAAAAAATTTTAAGTTTAAAATTAAAATTTTGAAATTAATTTTTAAGTTTAAAATTAAAATTTTGAAATTAATTTTTAAGTTTAAAATTTTGAAAATAATTTTTAAATTAAAGTTAAAGTTTTGAAATTAATTTTTTAAGTTTAAAATTAAATTTTGAAAAGTTTAAAATTAAAATTTTTGAAATTAGTTTTTAAGTTTAAAATTTTGAAAATAATTTTTAAGTTTAAAATTAAAGTTTTGAAATTAATTTTTAAGTTTAAAATTAAAATTTTGAAATTAATTTTTAAGTTTAAAATTGAAATTTTGAAATTAATTTTTAAGTTTAAAATTAAAGTTTTGAATTTAAGTTTAAAATTAAAGTTTTGAAATTAATTTTTAAGTTTAAAATTGAAATTTTTAAGTTAAAATTTTGAAAATGATTTTTAAGTTTAAAGTTTTGAAAATAATTTTTAAGTTTAAAATTAAAGTTTTGAAATTAATTTTTAAGTTTAAAATTAAAGTTTTGAAATTAATTTTTTAAGTTTAAAATTAAAGTTTTGAAATTAATTTTTAAGTTTAAAATTTTGAAATTAATTTTTAAGTTTAAAATTTTGAAAATAATTTTTAAGTTTAAAATTAAAGTTTTGAAATTAATTTTTTAACTTTAAAATTTTGAAAATAATTTTTAAGTTTAAAATTAAAGTTTTGAAATTAATTTTTAAGTTTAAAATTTTGAAATTAATTTTTAAGTTTAAAATTGAAATTTTTAAGTTAAAATTTTGAAAATGATTTTTAAGTTTACAATTTTGAAAATAATTTTTAAGTTTAAAATTGAAATTTTTAAGTTAAAATTTTGAAAATGATTTTTAAGTTTAAAATTGAAATTTTTAAGTTAAAATTTTGATTTTTAAGTTTAAAAAAACTTTTGTAAATAATTTTTAAGTTTAAAATTTTTGAAACTAATTTTAAAGCCTTATTCATCTCACCCGAACTATATTATCAATCAGGGAAACCTATGGTTTTGTGAGATGAAATTGGTTTGATTATAGAGTTTTGGTTTAACTAGTGTTAGATTCAGACTTAGCTTTGGTTTCCACAAATAGGCATTCTTCGGATAAACTTCTAAGCTTGGTGAGTCTCATGGACATCATTAGAAGTAACCAACCTTTCGAAGTTTTCCGAATAGTCCTATCCACGGAACTTAGTACTAAATCTTGGTCTAACTGGTTAGGATTCGTTTAAGGGTAGCTTCGGTCAGTTCCACTTGGCCAAATGCACCAGATCGAAGCCATATCTTTCTAGACATGCGATGCCCAAGCTTCCCTAACGTACTATCATCCAAAAACTTCACCAGTACCATGAGTCAAGTTAAACTTGGTCTCTTTTTACTAATCCTAATTACCCTGTTGGGTTATGTTAGTTTTGGAGGTGCCAGCTATTCTGGAGCCTCCCCCTGAATTATTGGCCCTTAATTTAGATTTTGGGTTTGTGTCGATTCTTTTTATAGTTATAATCAACTTGGTGATAATCTAAATTTTGTTGAGTTTTGAATTTTGATTTTAAGTTAAATTTATATTTTAGTTTTTGATCTGATTTATTCAAGTTTATATAATGTATTTTATCTTTAGGTATATAGAATTGATTAAGTCCTACTTGCGTGGTTAAGCACGCTTTCGGGACCCAAGCTTGTTTAGTTGCTTTGTGTTGGGTTAATAATGATTTAAAGGTTTTGTTTGAGTTTGACTTATATCCAAGTCCGGTTTTATTATAGCATGCCTTTTGGTTATTTAGAATTAAATCTAAATTTTTAGATCTTGTTGTGAATTTTTCCAACAATTCTTTTAACTTATTAATTTCATTTTTTAATGATAAATTCTCCTCCTCAAGTGTTCGATCTTGAGTTGGATTCGAATTTTTTAATTGTTCCTTGAGGTTTTGATTTTCCTCAAGAAGCGATTTATTTTCATTTTCCAACTTAACTACTTTTTTATTTAAACACGAGATAATTCTAAAGAATTTACGATTTAAGTTTAGGTATACCTCTTCGGAACCTTCGGAAACGAGTGCGGACTCGTGGCTTGATTCGGGTTCGGACCCGTCTTCCGATTCCTCTGATTCGTCTTCCGTTTCAGCCATCAGCGCGAGGTGACTTTGGTGCTTTTGCCTTTCTCCTTCCGATTCGTCTGAGGAGGAATCGTCCCATGTTGCTTTGAGGGCTTTCTTCTTTGTTGACTTTGGTTTGTCAAGTTTCAATCTTGGGCATTCATTCTTGTAGTGCCCCTTTTTGTTACATCCGAAACATGTGACATTTCTTGAGTCGGCTGGCGAACTGATCTTCTGAAGATCCTGTTGAAACTTCTCTTTTTCCTGGTGAACATTTTCCTTACCAGGTTCACCAGGTGTTCTTCGTCTTCAGAGTCTTGATCGGAATCTTCTTCATATTCGGGTTTGTTCTTCTTTTCTTTAGAGGAACCTGCAAATAAAGCTACACCTTTCTCGACCCTGGCGTTAGTTTGCTCATGAAGTTCTAATTCACAGAAGAGTTCATCCAATTTTAATTTAGATAAATTTTTTGAAATTTTGTAGGCATCTACAATTGATGCCCACAAATTATTTCGCGGAAAAGCATTTAACGCGTACCTTATTAAGTCTCGGTTCTCCATTTGGTGGCCTATCGCGTGGAGACCGTTGAGGATATCTTTGACCCTCGCGTGGAGCTGACTTGCCGTTTCTCCTTCCTGCATTTTTATATTAAAAATTTTGTTTAACAGCAAATCTCTTTTTGTTACCTTCGCGTCGCTTGTTCCTTCGTGCAGCTCAATCAGTTTATCCCAAAGCTCCTTAGCGTTTTCATGCGGTCCGACCCGGTTCAGTTCTTCTCGTGTTAGTCCGCAGTGTAGAGTATTGATGGCTTTGTTTTCAATTGATGCCTTTTTCTTTAAATCATTTGTCCATTCTTCAGGGTCTACTATTTTCCCGGAGTTGTCTACTGGAATTTTGTAAGCCTTTGTAACGCTCATCCATTGGTCGTAGTCTGTCTTCATGTAGACCTCCATTCTCCTCTTCCAGTACGAAAAATCATCCCCGTTGAATAGGGGAGGACGTACTGTGCTGAAGCCTTCTTGTTGAGACATCTTATCCTGCATACACTAAATTAAATGGAAAAAGAAAATCCCAAGACTTCGTCTTGGATTAGCAGTGCGGGGAAAAATAGAAACTCTAAGTTGGTGTTGTACCAATTTAGATTTTAAGTGCAACGGGAAAAAAAAATCTTCCAAAAAGATAATAATATTAGTTTGGAATTTAAAAAAATTTTCCACCCCCTGTCTGATTGGTGGTTGCACCAAATCAGAGCGGTACCTGCTCTGATACCACTTGTAAGACCGTTGGATTCGATAGAGGGGGGGTGAATATCGATTCGATAAAGATGAGTATAAACGCAGCGGAAAACTAAAATAGACACAGGTGTTTTTTACTTCGTGACGTCTCCTACTCGAAGGCCCGTACTCCGTGAGTACTTTCGTTGGGCAATCACTATCAATTCGAATGAAGATTACAAATAAGTACAAGAATTGACAGAAATAAAATACCGACAAGAGAAGAAGAGTTAGACTTTAAGAAAGCGCTTTGTCGGAATAGCCTCGTGGCGTCGCAGGAGCGTAGAGCAGCAGAGCAAGCAGTAAGTTTTCAGTGCAGACTTGATCTATTTGAAGCTCCTACCTGGGGCTTCTTTTATATGCTGTCCCGGGCGCCTGGATCCCTTCCGGGCGCCTGGAACGTGACGTAGCTGCACGAACCATGATGCTCCACGTGGCGACGACTCGGCTGGATGAAATTTGCCTTCCGGGCGCCCGGACCACCTTGTTTCAGAAAGCTCCTTTTTCCTGCAAAACAGGGTTAGTCCGAGGCAAATATGTATCCTGTAAAACAGATTGTTAGCACAGTTAAAGTTCAATAGATGGATAAGAAAGAGTATGACTTAGATTCCGTCTTTCCGAGACCGGAATCTAGTCACGATCTCGACTTAGATATCCGAAATGGATCTAAGCCGGATCGACGCCTAATGTCCCCTTCCCGGGAACGCGTCCTCACAGTCACTCCCCTCCAGTGACTTACCTCACTTACCTGCCAGACGTCCGGTCAGCCCGTCGACCCGTCTGGACTTCTCGCCAAGCGTCCGGTCAGCCCGTCGACCCGCTTGGACTTCTCGCCAGCTATCCGGTCAGCCCGTCGACCTAGCTGGACTTCTCGCCAAGCGTCCGGTCAGCCCGTCGACCCGCTTGGACTTCTCGCCAGCTATCCGGTCAGCCCGTCGACCTAGTTGGACTTTTCCTGCACACTTGATAAAAGTGTCAGACAACAACAAACCTAACTTAACCTGATTTGTCATTCATCAAAACCTGAGTTAGACCGTTAGTGCTAACCGCACCAACAGAAACTTCTAGTGTCCAATTTGCATATGGAATATTCTTTGTCATCCGTGGCATAAAATGTCGAAAAGAAATGTTGAGCTGGTGAACTATTAATTAATGTATTGTGATGATAGGTCGGCTAAGTCCCCTCCATCACTTGATCAGACCTTGCTTTCGGTGGGACTAGACTCTGATAAAGGATAAAGACCACCTTGGGGACTCAACTCGGCTAGGAAGACTAATCGGATTGAATCGGCCAAGAAGAGTACCGGATCAGTTAGAATGGAGAATCAGTCACGGTGACAGATTGGCAAGGAAGAGTGGCGAATCAGCCAGAGTGACATATTGACTAGGAAGACTAGCAGATCAGCCAGAGTGGCAAATCGATCAGGCATAGTGGTAGGTCGACCAGGCAAAGTAACGGATTGGCGAGGAAAAGTGGCGGGTCGGCTAGGCAGAGTGGTGAATCAGTCAAGAAAAGTAGCGGTTCGACCTTGGCAGATCATCAAGTCAGATCAATCAAGAAAGATGATCATTGACCTCCCTTGACTTTATCACAACTCAACCTACCAATTTGAACTTCTTTGCCCTCGTAGCCGTTCTTCCTATTCTTCGTATCATATAATGAAAATTATTTTTGATTATAATAAAAGGTGTTTTTTATTTAAATACGAAAATAATCATTTAACTAAGAAAATTATTATATCCTATTATAAAAAAATAAGGACAATTTTTTATTTAAAATTCTATGACATTTTTACATATATTTTATTTTATTATTATTTTTTACAATAAAACTTATAATCCTATTACAAAGAATAGTTCATTACCCGCCTAACCAACAAAAAGGAAATTCACCATTCACCCACACAAAGGATGAAGGAGAAAAAAAATAAAATGAGTCAAGTTATGTACTTCTTTATTAGGCGAGCTATGCACATGAATAAACTCTGAAATAACAAGTGCATGAATGCGCTCTCTGATTTCTACCACATATGGTGGCAAAAGATGAATATGTTCACCCCCAGCGCCTTCATCAATCCGTCCCAAGACCAACACAGAGGAAGTAAATGACGGCTACTAGCCTTTGGAATAGTGACTAGCACATAAGGAAGACATTTACCTTGACTTTACTGAGATTCGAACCCTAGATCTCATGGTGATAATACCTCATGTGCTAGCCAAGCTCCTCCTGTTTAGTTGTTACTGCTTGTACTGCCAATAGAGAATCCGATGCCACTTGCACGTCTCAAAGACCTTTTTCATACAGAAGCTTGATCCCTTGTCGGATTGCCAGAAGTTCACCATGCACTATCGAGATAGGTTGATTGATTTGTTTTCAAAATGCCAGCAACAACGGCCTTGCGAGACTTGAACAAACCCACCAACACTATATTGATCTTGGTCCTCAAACACTACTACATCCATATTAAGCTTGAGGGTGCATGAACCTTCGCGGGGTCGAAACTCAGGGTAGTCGGGGCGTAAATCCCCGGTCCCTGTGTAACTCACCCCACCTGCCACATACTCGCTCAGGATGCTGTGATTTACCTCCCTCGTGATGGCCTTGGGTCGGGTGCGACGGGGGTGCTGGGGGCGAGCGATTTCGCCTTTTTCTACTTGAGGGTGCATGAACCTGAAGGCCTCCACGTCTTCTTTGGATTACTCTTCCCAAGCCGAGAAGCAATTTTCTCATTTATTCGGGTCTTTCTAAAGTCATCAAGCATTGCAGAGCTCCAAAAAATACTTTCTACCATCGATTTTCTCCTATCCCCATGAAGAAAGTTTTGTTTATCTTTCTAGACTGCCCACATGTGGATTGCAAGCTAGGAACACAAACTTCTATTTGGGCATTTGTTCTTTCAACCACATGCAAATCTTTAAAGTGCTAGTTTGTCATCCCCTTAAAAATATGGACAAAATGGATATTCTTCCACAGGTGTTTTATTGCAACACAGAAGAAAAGAGCATGGCAAATCGAATCCATAGGATAACTACATAAATAGCAAGATTCACTAACCGGGACATGGTGTCGAAGCATATTTTAATTTGTGAAGATACATTTATGAGAAATACTCTACCAGACTAACCAAACCTTAGGTGGACTAGAAAGACCTCATATAAACGCCCACTAAGATTCGATGGGAGGTTCCGATTGGTGCTTCGGAGGGGAGAACAACCCACGTTGGAGATGACACCCATCACACACCATATACTTGCCCTTGACATCGAACATCTAGAAAAGCAAATCACACACTCTTGCTTCTGAAATTGGGACCTTCAGGATTTCACCAGCAATGTATAAGTTAAAACTTGTTGAGATCAAATCCACATCCCACTCTCCTTCCTTAATTAATGCATTCAAAATATCCTCATTTTCTCAAAAAACCATCGGCCGGCCGATTTTTGATTGGATGGTAGGAATCCAGTTTTTCTCAAATATTTTAATAGATTTTCCATCACCAACTCGCCATAACAACCCACACACCAGAATTTCTGTACTCTAGAGGATCAATCTCCAAATATAAGAAAGATTACTCCCCAATCCCGCATCTAACACCGACCCATGTGTGAAGTATCTGCCTTTGAACACTTGGGCAGCTAACGAATATAGTAAACGGATGAGGCGCCATAACTGTTTGGCTAGCAAGGCCCAATTGAATTCAATCAATTTCTGAAACCCAGGATGACAGAAAATCTCAAGATCATACATTTTCCGCTTACCCTTATATAGACCTCACCAAAAGTTCGCACATTCTTTTTCGATATTCTTACACACCAGGGTAGCAGTTTAAACATTGCAAATATGGAGATTGCTTGTAGGACTGATTGATCAACATCTCTTTTCCTCCTGATGAGAACCACTTATGACTCCATCTCTAGATCCGTTTCACCACTCTTTCAACTAGATATTTAAACGGAAGCCTTTTACCTTTCAATGACATTGTAGGTAAGCCCAAATAGAGATCGTGCTGATATACTATAGGAATAGTCAAGAGAATCTTAATCGTGTCCATAACAACGAGGCTAGAATTAGGACTGAAATAGAGAGTTGACTTACCATAATTAATGAGTTGCCTGAATGCCCTCTCATATAGTGAGAGACATTCCTTGACCTATGCTCCTTCCTCCATGGCCACTCTGAAAAACACCACACCATCATATGCAAAGAATAGGTGAGACATTGATGGATACGAAGTCGCAATCTTAGCACTCTTGAATAATCCCCTTGCTTCATACTCCTCCCGAATAGTAGAAAGGTCGTGTGCACACAGTACGAACAAATATGGAGAAAGTGGATCACCTTAGTGCAACCCTCTACTGGGTTTAATAGGGCCAACCGCATCCTAGTTGACTCTCAAAGAGTAAGAAACCAAAGTAACACAGTTCATCACCCTTGCAATCCAGCAACTATCAAACCCAATCGTGTCATCATCTACTTTATGAAATCCCATTCGACCCGATCATACGCCTTACTTATATCCAGTTTTAGGGCAGTATAATCATTGTGACCAGACTTCCTGCTCCTCATTCAGTGTAAAATCTCAAATCCCACTATGATGTTATTAGTAATTAGATGTCCTGAGATGAAAGCACTCTGAGAATTCTTAATAAATCTCGAGAGAATAGGCCTGAGTCGATTGATGAGAGATCAAGAAATAATTTTATAATAGACATAGCAGAGGCTAATCAATCTAAAATCATTTATGAGTAACGTATCTTTTATGAGGGTGCATATCAAAAAGAGCTCGTCTAATCTTCGTTTTTGTAAAAGGAGCACATAGAAATGGTTCATTTGATTATCTACTTATGGGTCAACTATTTCAATAACGCATCTAATATCATCTTATAAAAGGTTGACGGATGAGAAAAGAGTCTTGAAATAATCCATCAGAATCTATGACATCCCTCTATCCTTAGTGCACTAGTCGCCATGGCTCGAAAACAAACTAGTAATGGTAATCGGACTTTTATGAAGGGAGGCTTAGGAATGGAAATACCATGTATTATGATCTCCATCCTTAAGCTAAGATACTCTACCTTTTTACCTCCAATAGGGTTCCTCCTTAGCAGCAAGATCCTCTACTTCTATTTCTAATTTTTTAATCTATGTTGTAGCCCGTAAGGTACAGAGCAGACGGTGGACATATTTCATTCTTAGTGTAATGGGCATAGGTCAATTCTCTGACAATTTAAGATTTATCTCATCAAACTTCTATAACCTATGTACTTATATTTATCTTTTTCTATATCTATAAAGTCAGTATTAAGAGATCGTTAAAGTAATAGATTTACTTTTTTTTTTAATTTGTATTGTATGACAATTTCATTGACAACTTATCTTGAGATGATTCAATTTCTCTCTCCTCTAAACCACCTAGAATCTTTCGGAACTTCCCATTGGATCATAGCATAGCACTTTTGTAAGACTCCATACGCTCTACGAGAAAAGAGGTCCATGACTTAGTTTTATTTATATTTACAAATATTTTAAATTTTGAAGTGACTCGAGGACTTAAAATTGAATCTATTAAACTGAAATTGAACAAATGAGAAAATTTTCTAACTAATCTAACAGGCCGATATTTCCAACAAAAAATAGAGTAAATCAATTTGATAAAACATTGATTAATTTAATTAAAACAATTAATTGAACTTGGTTTTAAAAAAATTGCTAGTGATGCTGATTTCTAAAGCAAAAACAAGTTAATCAGGCTGATAATGTTAAATCTGGAATGATCAATTCGACTCTATAGAAATTTTTCACTAGTCAGTAGGGTAAATCGGAAAATACTTACGATGAACAGTCCAGAAGTCCAATATCCATTAGTTGTAAATCTCATTTGAAAAAAAAATCCTTATAAATACATTATAATTGAAAATCAAATAATAGATATTTAGGAAACAACTAAATATCTTTATCCTTGGGGCATAATGTTAATTTTTAAAATGTAACATCTGTGTGGTGTTGATTCAGTAGTGCAGACATGGTTCGATTGATAATTTTATTTAATCTAATTAACTGTTTTAAAATTGAACCAAATTATTTTATATTTTAAAAAAAAAATGAATTTCGAAATAACCCAATCGAAGTCCTAAATTCTGCCGGATTTTTCTCACCCGAGTATTGCATCATCACAACAATACGAAAAGCCATTTTATAATTAGTTAGTTATTAACGCCTAGATTAATTTTAAATAAATATAATAATTTTTTTAAAAAAATATTTTTTTAATAAATCTTAGCATTTAAATTATTTTAAAATATATAAATAAACTATAAGGATGGAAGTAAATTATGGAGTCAGTCAAGTTTAAGTTTTTTTTATCGGTAAATTAGAGAAAAATCTCCAATGGTAATCATAACTTTGCATGCAATCCCCATGCCTAAAAAACTTTGTTTCCATTCACTGCATGCAAAGTATTACTTGTTTCAACTCCCTCATGCAAATATTGATACCTAAATTACCCCTCAGATTTTTTAGGTACAAAAAGTCTAAAATTAAGTACAAAAGGTTTGAAAACGAGTATAATTCTTCTTAAAGTCAGTACTTTATATTAAAAATCGAGTATATTTTCTATCAAAATTATCCCTCTTATTTTTTAGGTATAAAAAGTCTAAAAATAAGTATAATTCATGTTAAATTCAGCATTTTACACTATAATCCAGTACTCTATACTAGGATCGAGTATATTTTCTATTGCAATTAACTCATATTTTTTAGGTACAAAAAGTCAAAAATTGAGTACAAAAAGTCCGAAAATGAGTATAATTCTTCTTAAAGTCAGTATTTTATATTAAAAATCGAGTATATTTTCTATTAAATTCAGCACATTAAACTAAAATCGAGTATATTTTGAGGTGAAAAAACAATCCTACTCAATTTAATAGAAAATATACTAGATTCTAATTTAATATACTGAATTTAAGAGGATTTATACTGATTTTTGGACTTTTTGTACCTAAAAATATCATGGGCAATTAGGTAAACATGTTTGACTGGGGAGTGAAAAGAAAGTTTTTTATGGATGGGGACTACATGCAAAGTTGTGTTTACCAATGGGGAGTGCATACAAATTTACCCTTTTTTTATTAGGGCATGTATTTATCAGAAATTGATCTCTTAGTTTATTATAGTAAATTTATCTTCCTATATACGTGAAGACTTGAATTGCATATGATAAAAAAATTATTATAAAATAAATGGAATAATGTCAAGATGAATTAGACTAGTTCAATTAAAAAAAATTATTGGATTTATTTTTTATTTATATAATTGCTACCACCCTAATTTATTCTTTATTAGAATAATTTAGTTGAAAATATTTAGCAAAGAATTAAAGGGTGCTCTATCGGGGAGAAACTATCAAAGTTTCTATAAATAGTTTCTATATGATAATTTAGGTGATCACGATTTTAAAAGAGAGACACTCTTTTTGAAGATTTTAAATTTGTACCAAATATTTTTTATTGAGTTATATTTTATAGGATTAATTTACTTGAAAAATGAATTAACTCATTAAGATAGATTTCTGTTTGATATACTTTTGGTCTCTAATAATATAATGTTTTCAATATTTATATTTTTAATTATTTTAATTAATGTAGAATAAAAACATTCAAATAAAATTTCAGTAATTTCATTAAGTAAAATTTGTATATATTTTCTAATTCCAAACTTTTATTAATTTGTAAATTAATATTTGAAAATTTCAATGGCCATCAACTTAAAATTTAATTTCTAATTTATTTCAATGACTTAGTTATAAAAAAATATAAGTTTTTTAGTTTTAATATTAAATATAATAGATTTCCCATTAGAAGATAAATATACACATTTTAATTATTCTTTATAACTTTAAAATTATTAATAATAGAATAAGCACGTATTTTTTAAATATTAATGTTTTCTTATAAAAAAAACTCATTAAAATAAAGAAGTTACATGGATTATCAATAAAATAAGAATGGAAGATAATGGTAAATCTTAAATTGAAGATAATAGAAAAGAAAATATAATTTACTAAAATAATTAATATAATATTTTTTTAAAAAAAATGAGAAAGTTATGTATATGTATGTGACAGTAGTAAAGTTAGCATGTATATCCTAATAAAATATAATTAATGTATACATTTGATTTTATTTTATTTTTAAAGTTCATGAATTTGTTTTTTCACTTTTCAATTTTAAAAAAAAAAAGTTCATGAACTAACTATTTTAAATTATAGTATTTAAAAATGAGAAATTAAGAAATGGTGAAGTCCTCGATTTTATCAATGTATTAATATTTTTAATTTTTGATAATTTTAAATCGACACATATGTGTGTTTTTTAAAATATATTTTTTTTATTTTTAAATAAAAGTTGCAAATTTTATGGATGTTTCAATCACTTATTTCGTTGTTGAACATATTTATTTTTTAAAATGATTTAATTTTTAAAATCAATGACTTAGTCTCCATAAAAATATTTTTAATTAATTTTTTCAAAATAAAAGTCATAATGTAATTAATATAATTACTCTTTATGAATTTATTTATAAAAAATAAAAGTTGCAAATTTTGTGAATACATTTTATTTTTAAATAAATGACTTAGTCTTTATAAAAACATTTATTTTTTTTCCAAAAAAAAAAGGTCATAGTTAATATAATTACTCTTTAAGAATTTTAAAACTCTTCGTTAATTATATTAATAAAATTGGTGTGTAATTATATATAAATCTCTAACATGTAGTTTAATCATTTCTTGCTTTCTCCCTATGGTGAAGTTGATCATAATGGACAAAGAAGCTCATCAAGAAAAATTAGAAGACATAAGCAACTTTGTAAGTCATTTCTCCTATTTAAATATTTTTCACTACTATTTATTAGTTCTTATTCAGAGTATCGCTTCTTCGATATTTTTTTTCCTTCTTTACATCGCTCTCTAAACAATAGTACCATAACATTATTCATAACTATTTAACTCATCATGTTATACATTTATTATGCAATTGAGAAGTTTTTTTATGTATATATAATTGTTCAAATACTACCATTCACTTTCCTTTTTGTCGGTAGAAAAAAAATCATTCACTTTTGTTTTGTCGACATAAAAGAAAAGTTAAGATCGATAAGATATCTAATTCAATAATTATATATATAAAAGGTGAGAGTAATGTAATTTTATTACAAGAAGAGTAATATTCAAATTATTAGTTATTTTCAAATAAAATTTAATGTAAATAATATTTATTTATTTTATTAATCTTTATCTAAAAATTTTATAGTCAATTTTTTTTATCATTTCAAAATTTCTAATTATCACAAATTTTAATTTTAAAAAGTTTCTTTTCATCAAATGAATAAATATTGATTAAAATTTGTATATGATTATATTTATCATCTCTAATTATTTCATTCTTTCAATTTCAGGTACAAATTTGGATCGAGAATTATATAATTCAGTACAAGACTAAGGAAGAAATAGTAGAAGAACTCTACGAGAAGCATGATGTGGCGCCTAATATAACAAACTTAGGTAAAATTAAACTAATGATCTCTGAAATCTTAATTTTCATTTTTTATTTTTGATATATTTGTTATTTGCCTCTAGTTTGGGATAATCTTGTGAAGGCAAATGCTGAGTTTTTCAACAAGTATCATATCTCATTGATATTGTTGAAACAAATTGAAACTTTTAATTTACTTCTAGAGGAGCAAGCCAAACGAATGGCCGAACCATTACAATGTAATGATTCTCCCGCAGGTACTTATTTTCATTTCCTTTAAGTATATGAATTTTTATTTATAAATTTGATATGTTTTAGTTTTTTTGTTTGCAAACTATAGTTTGAATGATCATGCACTTCAACAAGTAAATTTGGGGAGAATATATGTTGCCCATTGAACAGCACTTTTATTTGTAATATATAATAATTTTAGCAATTAAATTTGAGTTTTCTCTTCTTCTAAATTCTTTTTCTTATTTGAGAGGGAACACTTTCTTCGCCAAGTCAGCTATTAACTTCATCAGTGGATGCATCATTCTTCGGAGAACTTGCAAATACAGATCTTCAAGGGAATAATTATCTTATGAACTTATCGTTCGAGGATGATTCACGAGTTCAAGAGACAGAGATGAGAAGCAACACGAACCTTGAAGTCGGGGTGTCTACCTTGGAAACCATGTCCGAAAGCTCATACGAGGGAACAATTGATATATTGAGAAGCCAAATTGAGCAAGGTTGCAGAATCCATGAAAACTTTATCGGTATGCCAATTACATCAGATAATTTGAATGCTGGATTGATTCAGAATATGGCAATCGGGCAAGAATATAATATCGCAACCGAAGGAATACTCAGTGTTACTCAACCAGCAAACTATGAATCATTCATCGGAGACCCATCAGCCGAAAATGATATTGGTGTGAAAAACCAAACGGCGGCGGAAGTCGAATTTGATGCTTTAGCTTTGGCTTCTCAAGAGATATCAAACACAGGAATGCTTCACGAAATAGTAGGAAGGGAAATCATGCTAGCTAATTTAAATTCTGAGCAACTACAAGAACAAGACAACTCAAATATTAACCACCAAACACTGTTGGATGACAAAAACCATCATTTCTTCTAAGGATCGGTACGTAGCTACAAAGTTATTTGATAGAACAAGCACTAATTAATACGAGAATTTTTATTTTTTTTTCTTAACTAAAGTTGTTGTCTTCTCTTTTGTTGTAGGTGAATTCGGCCGCGGTCATAGTTCAATGGAATTATGGACTAAATTTGTTGATTGAAATAAGTAAGAAGTATGTAGTTTCCTTTTTTTTCTACTTGAAAAAAATATTACTAACTTCATTTTTTGTATTTATGAATTTTATATTTTAACCTTTTAATTGGTATTGTCTTATATAAAATATCATAGACAAATTATATTAAACAAATATTGAGTTTCAGAGTTAATTTTGTAGTGTTCTAATGTTGTAATGATCAGTTAATATTTATTACTAG
The DNA here is from genome assembly GCF_018446385.1 of Zingiber officinale. Taxonomy (NCBI): domain Eukaryota; kingdom Viridiplantae; phylum Streptophyta; class Magnoliopsida; order Zingiberales; family Zingiberaceae; genus Zingiber; species Zingiber officinale. The sequence continues at coordinate 145,396,431 of NC_055989.1, forward strand.
TTTAATAATATATCTCTACATTTTTATAGAAATAATATGTCTAATTTTTTTATAATTAACAATATTATTATTTAAAGTTGACAATAAATTTATTAATTATTTTGGTTCGATCATTTATTAATTATTCATTTTAAATAACTAGGTTACCTAGTATAACACAAATATAATTTAAATAATCTTCTTTAATGACGATAATTATTTTATTAACAACGGTACTATATATATTTAAGAAATTACAAGCTCAATGTTTAGTATAATTATATGATTAACTTTTTTCTTAAAAAATAAGTTAATATAACTTTATAAGAGAAAAATTAAGAACAAGGATGAAGTTTAGAGAACAAAATTAAATTACTTTACCATGTGCAATGGTGGATGAGAGAATCTTTCGTAGATCATCGGATTGCTCTAATCTTAAAATTTCCAATGACTAGAAAGGATAGTCGTGGTCAAGGTCATGGGATTGATGCAAGATCATTGAATTGGTTTATCGAATTATGATGTAAAATGCCACACATCGAGCTCATCTAGCAAAGATTTTCATAGCTTAGGAAGTCTTGAAAGGTATGAATATACATGCAGCATCTTTGGTAAGACAAGGCGTGTGACCTTGGAAGTGATCAAGATTTGTTCTATATAATACAATTCAATCTCACAAATGTCTTAATTGACAATTCATGTAACCAAAAAAAAATGAAGAAAAAAAGAATTGAATCCAATTCTGAGTCTAAACCTTATAAAACATACACATGATAAAGCGAAAAAAGAAAGAAAGAAAATGGTTCATGTTCCACTTTATCAGCATGGATTGCAGAGTTAGTTATATGATACAAAGCAAGTTCCAGTTCATGCTTCTCTAAAACTAACAAAATATGTCGAACATCCGTTTCAGAGTGTAGACTGAAACCAGTATCGAACAGTTTGTGAATATTTTCCCTCTCAATCCTGCTTTTTGGGATCATCACGTAGAGCTTGACAAGACGTTTTGCTGCGATGTCTTTTGTTTGTATGTAGAACTTGTACATCCGAGGAACACAGAGAAGGCAAAGGACGATATAATGTATCTTGAAACCTATTCCAAACCGCACAAAGAAATGAACCACGGCAAAGGCAGCACCGTATACGAAGAGAAAAGTCGGCATAGTGCTCCTGTAGTGCCAGTCGGGTGAGTAAATAACATAGAGATAAAGCAGCATCTCCCATACCATTGGTGTTTCATCACTCTGCTGTAGCCTGGAAAAGCATGGAAAAATCATGTCACGATTCAATGTGTAATGCAAATAATCTCTGGCAATCAACCACTAAGACCACCAAAGCTTAAGAACATAATACTTGGATAGTGGCACACAGACACGGTTTATTTCTAAACTTTCAAGGTTGATTGCTATTAGTTCTAGAAAGTGGGATGATTGTGCTTTAAAACACTTGTGAAAGCAGGATATCTTTGCCGCTCCGTGATGCTCGAGAATGCATGAGTAGATCATTGTGTGTGTGTGTCTAGAGAGTTTATATACTCAACCAAATGACTGTAATTAACAACAATGCGCTGACTTTTAAACATGAGGTTTTTTTTGTATTTGATCATGGACAACTAAATATCTTTATCGGGTAGCATACCTAGGACATGATGTTAATTTTTAAAATGCAATGTGGTGTTGATTCAGTAGTGCAGACTTGGTTGGCTCCCACGGGCTTGATCAGCTGGTTAGGTGTCTGCAGTTTGCCAATAAAATCGTGGGGTCAAAGGTCGTCAGTTGCACTCGGGAATAAAAACCTGGTCTGCTGCGCCAAAAATTCCTTCGACCCCCAGTCACTAATCCTGCCCAGCATTAATCGTGATTTACTCCCTCTGAAATCTTGTAGGGTCGGGATCAAGGGACCGTTAGGGTGACGATTCTACCTTTTACCAGTAATGCAGACTTGGTTCAATTGATAATTTTATTTAATCTAATTAACTGTTTTAAAATTGAACAAAATTATTTAATATTTTTTAAAAAAAATTGAATTTGAAATAACCCAACCAAAGTCCTAAATTCTGCCGGATAATTCTATTTAATCTAATTTTTCTCACCCGAGTATTGCATCAGCACAACAATACGAAAAGCCATTTTATATATAATTAGTTAGTTATTAACGCGTAGATTAATTTTAAATAAATATAATAATTTTTTTAAAAATGTTTTTTTATAAATCTTAGCATTTAAATTATTTTAAAATATATAAATAAATTATAGGGAAGGTGGTAAATTATAGGGTAGTAGATTTTTTTTCTTAAGGCCTGTACCTATCAGAAATTGATATCTTATTTTATTATTTATTATAGGAAATTTATCATCCTCAAACCATGTGGACATACGTGAAGACCTGAATTGCATATTTATGATAAAAAAAAATTATTATAAAATAAATGGAACAATGTCAAGATGAATTAGACTAGTTCAATTTAAAAAAATTATTGGATTTATTTTTTATTTATATAATTGCTACCACCCTAATTTATTCTTTATTAGAATAATTTAGTTGAAAATATTTAGCAAAGAATTACAAGGGTGCTCTATCTGGGAGAAACTATCAAAGTTTTGATAAATAATTTCTATATGATAATTTAGGTGATCGCAATTTTAAAAGAGAGACATTTTTTGAAGATTTTAAATTTGTACCAAATATTTTTTATTGAGTTATATTTTATAGGATTAATTTACATGAAAAATGAATTAACTCATTAAGATAGATTTCTGATATATTTTTGGTCTCTAATAATATAATATTTTCAATATTTATATTTTTAATTATTTTAATTAATGTAAAATAAAAACATTCAAATAAAATTTCAGTAATTCCATTAAGTAAAATTTATATATATTTTCTAATTCCAAACTTTTATTAATTTGTAAATTAATATATATTTGAAAATTTCAATTGCCATCAACTTAAAATTTAATTTCTAAGTTATTTCAATGACTTAGTTATAAAAAAATATAAGTTTTTAGTTTTAATATTAAATATAATAGATTTCTCCTTAGAAGATAAATATACACATTTTAATTATTCTTTATAACTTTAAAATTATTAATAATAGAATAAGCACGTATTTTTTTAAATATTAATGTTTTTTATAAAAAAAAAACCTCGTTAAAATAAAGAAGTTACATGGATTATCAATAAAATAATAATGGAAGATAATGGTAAATCTTAAATTGAAGATAATAGATAAGAAAATATAATTTACTAAAATAATTAATATAATATTTTTTTTTTTAAAAATGAGAAAGTTATGTATATGTATGTGACAGTAGTAAAGTTAGCATGTATATCCTAATAAAAAATAATTAATGTATACATTTTATTTTATTTTATTTTTAAAGTTCATGAATTTGTTTTTTCACTTTTCAATTTTTTTTTTAAAAAAATCATGAACTATCTATTTTAAATTATAGTATTTAAAAATGAGAAATTAAGAAATGATGAAGTCCTGAATTTTATCAATGTCTTAATACTTTTAATTTTTGATAATTTTAAATCACATATGTGTTTTTTAAAATAATTTATTTAATTTTAAATAAAAGTTGCAAATTTTATGGATGTTTCAATCACTTATTTCGTTGTTGAACATATTTTATTTTTTTAAATGATTTAATTTTTAAAATCAATGACTTAGTCTCCATAAAAATATTTTTAATTAATTTTTTCAAAAGAAAAGTCATAACGTAATTAATATAATTACTCTTTATAAATTTATTTATAAAAAATAAAAGTTGCAAATGTTGTGAATACATTTTATTTTTAAATAAATGACTTAGTCTTTATAAAAACATTTAATTTTTTTCAAAAGAAAAGGTCATAGCATAGTTAATATAATTACTCTTTAAGAATTTTAAAATTCTTAGTTAATTATATTAATAAAATTGGTGTATCTAATTGTATATAAATCTCCCCAGCGTAAAGAAAAATTAGAAGACATAAGCAACTTTGTAAGTCATTTCTCATGTTTAAATATTTTTCACTACTACTTATTAGTTCTTATTCAGAGTATCGTTTCTTCAGTATTTTTTTTTCCTTATTACATCGCTCTCTAAACAATAACCATAAAATTATTCATAACTATTTAACTCATCATGTTATACATTTATTATGCAATTGAGAAGTTTTTTTTATATCTAATTCAATAATTGTATATATAAAAGGTGAGAGTAATGTAATTTTATTACAAGAAGAGCAATATTCAAATTATTAGTTATTTTCAAATAAAATTTAATATAAATAATATTTATTTATTTTATTAATCTTTATCTAAAAATTTTATAGTTAATATTTTTATCAATTCAAAATTTCTAATTATCATAAATTTTAATTTTAAAAAGTTTCTTTTCATCAAATACATAAATATTGATTAAAATTTGTATATAATTATATTTATCATCTCTAATTATTTCATTCTTTCAATTTCAGGTAAAAATTTGGATCGAGAATTATATAATTCAGTACAAGACTAAGGAAGAAATAGTAGAAGAACTCTACCAGAAGCATGATGTGACGCCTAATATAACAAACTTAGGTAAAATTAAACTCATTAATTAATGATCTCTGAAATATAATCTTAATTTTCATTTTTAATTTTTGAGATATTTGTTATTTGCCTTAGTTTGGGATAATCTCGTGAAGGCAAATACTGAGTTTTTCAACAAGTAATGAAACAAATTGAAACTTTTAATTTACTTCTAGAGGAGCAAGCCAAACGAATGACTGAACTATTACAATGTAACCATGTACTTATTTTCATTCCCTTCAATAAGTATATGAATTTTTATTTATAAATTCGATATGCTTTATTTTTTTGTTTGCAAACTAGAGTTTGAATGATCATGCACTTCAATAAGTAAATTTGGGGAGAATATATGTTGCCCATTGAACAACACTTTTATTTGCAATATGTAATAATTTTAGCAATTAAATTTGAGTTTTCTCTTCTTCTAAATTCTTTTTCTTATTTGAGAGGGAATACTTTCTTCGCCAAGTCAGCTATTAACTTCATCAGTGGATGCATCATTCCTTGGAGAACTTGCACATACAGATCTACAAGGAAATAATTATCTTATAAACTTATCGTTCGAGGATGATTCACAAGTTCAAGAGACAGAGATGAGAAGCAACACGAACCTTGAAGTCGGGGTGTCTATCTTGGAAACCATGTCCGAAAGCTCATACGAGGGAACAATTGATATATTGAGAAGCCAAATCGAGCTAGGTTGCAGAATCCATGAAAACTTTATCGGTATGCCAATTACATCACATAATTTGAATGTTGGATTGCTTCATAATATGACAATCGGGCAAGAATATAATATCGCAACTTAAGGAATACTCAGTGTTACTCAACCAACAATCTATGAATCATTCATCGGAGATCCATCAGCCGAAAACGATATTGGTGTGAAAAACCAAACGGCGGCGGAAGTCGAATTTGATGCTTTAGATTTGGCTTCTCAAGAGATATCAAACACAAGAATGCTTCACGAAATAGTAGGAAGGGAAATCATGCTAGCTAATTTAAATTCTGAGCAACTACAAAACATGACAATTCAAATATTAACCATCAAGCATTGTTGGATAACAAAAACCACCATTTCTTCTAAGGATTGGTACCTAGCTACAAAGTTTTGGATAGAACAAACACTAATACGAGAATTTTTATTTTTTTTTCCTTAACTAAAGTTTGTATTCTCTTTTGTTGTAGGTGAATTTGGCCGCGCGGTCATAGTTCAATGGAGCTTTGGAGATTGAAATAAGTAAGAAGTATGTATGAAGGACTAAATTTCAAGTTTCATTTTTTTCTACTTGAAAAAAATATTACTACCTTCTTTTTTTGTATGTATGAATTTTATATTTTAACCTTTTAATTGGTATTGTCTTGTATAAAATATCATAGACAAATTATATTAAACAAATATTGAGTTCCAGAGTTAATGTTGTAATGTTTTAATGTTGTAATGATCATTAATCATACGTCATTATAGTTAATATTTAGTACTATTTTAATAATATATCTCTATATTTTTTATAGAAATAATATGTCTAAATTTTTTATAATTAACAATATTATTATTTAAAGTTGACAATAAATTTTCATATACAATCCTTCATATGCCCCTATTACTTTTATTAAACTGTTTATTAATTATTTTGGTTCGATCATTTATTAATTATGGTACTATATAAAGATAGTTAAGAAATTACAAGCTCTATGTTTAGTATAATTATATGATTAACTTTTTTCTTAGAAAATAAGTTAATATAACTTTATAAGAGAAAAATTAAGAACAAGGATGAAGTTTAGAGAACAAAATTAAATTACTTTACCATGTGCAACGGTGAATGAAAGAATCTTTCGTAGATCATCGGATTGCTCTCATCTTAAAGTTTCCAATGACTAAAATGGGTAGTCGTGGTCAAGGTCATGGGATTGATGCAAAGATCATTGAATTGGTTTATCGAATTATGATGTAAAATGCCACACATCGAGCTCATCCCACAAAGATTTTCATAGCTTAGGAAGTCTTGAAAGGTATGAATATGCATGCAGCATCTTTGGTAAGACGAGCTAGGCGTGTGACCTTGGAAGTGATCAAGATTTGTTCCATATAATACAATTCAATCTCACAAATGTCTTAATTGACAATTCATGTAACCAAAAAAAAATAAAGAAAAAAGAATTGAATCCAATTCTGAGTCTACACCTTACAAAACAGACACATGATAAAGCGAAAAAAGAAAGAAAGAAAATGGTTCATGTTCCACTTTATCAGCATGGATTGCAGAGTTAGTTATATGATACAAAGCAAGTTCCAGTTCATGCTTCTCTTAAAACTAACAAAATATGTTGAACATTTGTTTCGGGGTGTCTACCTTGGAAATCATGTCCGAAAGCTCATATGAGGGAACAATTGATATATTGAGAAGCCAAATCGAGCTAGGTTGCAGAATCCATGAAAACTTTATCGGTATGTCAATTACATCACAAAATTTGAATGTTGGATTGCTTCATAATATGACAATCGGGCAAGAATATAATATCGCAACTTAAGGAATACTCAGTGTTACTCAACCAACAATCTATGAATCATTCATCGGAGACCCATCAACCGAAAACGATATTGGTGTGAAAAACCAAACAGCGGCGGAAGTCAAATTTGAAGCTTTAGCTTTGACTTCTCAAGAGTTATCAAACACAGGAATGCTTCACGAAATAGTAGGAAGGGAAATCATGCTAGCTAATTTAAATTCTGAGCAACTACAAGAACATGACAACTCAAATATTAACCACCAAGCATTGTTGGATGACAAAAACCACCATTTCTTCTAAGGATTGGTACGTAGCTACAAAGATATTTGATAGAACAAGCACTAATTAATACGAGATTTTTTTTTTCTTAACTAAAGTTGTTGTCTTCTCTTTTGTTGTAGGTGAATTCGGCCGCTGTCATAGTTCAATGGAGCTATGGACTAAATTTGTTGAATTGAAATAAGTAAGAAGTATGTAATTTCTTTTTTTTTCTACTTGAAAAAAATATTACTACCTTCTTTTTTTTTTGTATGTATGAATTTTATATTTTAACCTTTTAATTGGTATTGTCTTATATAAAATATCATAGACAAATTATATTAAACAAATATTGAGTTTCAGAGTTAATGTTGTAATGTTTTAATGTTGTAATGATCATTAATCATATGTCATTATAGTTAATATTTAGTACTATTTTAATAATATATCTCTACATTTTTTATAGAAATAATATGTCTAAATTTTTTATAATTAACAATATTATTATTTAAAGTTGACAATAAATTTTCATATACAATCCTTCATGTGTCCCTATTACTTTTATTAAAATGTTTATTAATTATTTTGGTTCGATCATTTATTAATTATTCATTTTAAATAATTAGGTTACCTAATATAACACAAATATAATTTAAATAATCTTCTTTAATGACGATAATTATTTTATTAACAACGTACTACATAAAGATAGTTAAGAAATTACAAGCTCTATGTTTAATATAATTATATGATTAACTTTTATCTTAAAAAATAAGTTAATATAACTTTATAAGAGAAAAATTAAGAACAAGGATGAAGTTTAGAGAACAAAATTAAATTACTTTGCTATGTGCAATGGTGAATGAACAAAATTAAATTACTTTGCTATGTGCAATGGTGAATGAAAGAATCTTTCGTAGATCATCGGATTGATCTCATCTTAAAGTTTCCAATGACTAAAAAGGTCATGGGATTGATGCAAAGATCATTGAATTGGTTTATCGAATTATGATGTAAAATGCCACACATCGAGCTCATCCCGCAAAGATTTTCATAGCTTAGGAAGTCTTGAAAGGTATGAATATACATGCAGCATCTTTGGTAAGACAAGGCGTGTGACCTTGGAAGTGATCAAGATTTGTTCCATATAATACAATCCAATCTCACAAATGTCTTAATTGCAATTCATGTAACCAAAAAAAACAAAAATTGAAGAAAAAAGAATTGAATCCAATTCTGAGTCTAAACCTTACAAAACATACACATGATAAAGCGAAAAAAGAAAGAAAGAAAATGGTTCATGTTCCACTTTATCAGCATGGATTGCAGAGTTAGTTATATGATACAAAGCAAGTTCCAGTTCATGCTTCTCTAAAACTAACAAAATATGTCGAACATCTGTTTCAGAGTGCAGAATGAAACCAGTATCGAACACTTTGTGAATACCTTCCTTCTCAATCCTGCTTTTTGGGCTTATGGATCGTCACATATGGAAAAAAGCCGAAGAGGTGAGCAACCTGTGGCTCCCAGCCCCTCTGCTGCGCACGGCAGAACATCAAGAAGGTGTTCGCGAAGTAGGAATTGAACCCCATAAGCACATGCCACAACGCATGGCCCTGAGGATTGATGTACCAGCGCGATAGTTTCTTGCAGAATATTCTGTCAAACAACCAGCATAATGTTCCAAGGAAGATCGTCATCACGTAGAGCTTGACAAGACGTTTTGCTGCAATGTCTTTTGTTTGTATGTAGTACTTGTACATCCGAGGAACACAGAGAAGGCAAAGGACGATATAATGTATCTTGAAAACTATTCCAAACCGCACAAAGAAATGAACCACGGCAAAGGCAGCACCGTATATGAAGAGAAAAGTCGGCATAGTGCTCCTGTAGTGCCAGTCGGGTGAGTAAATAACATAGAGATAAAGCAGCATCTCCCATACCATTGGTGTTTCATCACTCTGCTGTAGCCTGGAAAAGCATGGAAAAATCATGTCACGATTCAACGTGTAATGCAAATAATCTCTGACAATCAACCACTAAGACGACCAAAGCTCAAAAACATAATACTTGGATAGTGGCACACAGACACGGTTTATTTCTAAATTTTCAAGGTTGATTGCTATTAGTTCTAGAAAGTGGGATGATTGTGCTTTAAAACACTTGTGAAAGCAGGATATCTTTGCCGCTCCATGACGCTCGAGAATGCATCAGTAGATCATTCTGTGTGTGTGTGTCTAGAGAGTTAATGTACTCAACCAAATGACTGTAATTAACAACAACGCGCTGACTTTTAAACATTATATAAAGTGTTTTTGCATGTGATCTTAGACGATTAATGCTTCCACTAAACTTGTATATGCTAACTTTCAAACATGGTATGAAGTTTTTTTGTATTTGATCATGGACAACTAATGTTTCCACTAAAACTTATTATTTTGGTGTAATCATAGTATTTGAGCTTGTTATTTAACTAGAAAAAAGATGTTTAAAATAAAATCCATAATAGAAATTGACGGGAATAAAAGAAAGACAAAACCAAATAGCTTTAATCCAGTGTCAGTAAAAAAAGTTGTTGTTAACCAGCATGGAATCATTCACTTTTCATCACTCTCTTTCATATTATCCGAGTAAAGGTTGTTTGACAAATTGATCTTTTTGGACTACATTGAAGCTGGTCAATTTGATTGAACTTATCTATGGAGTAAATAAGACTGCATACATTTATGGCTTTCATTCACTCTCTTTCCATGCTCGTTGTAGTCATATCATCATTGCACAATCAGTATCATGAGAGAGACTACGACAATGATGATGATTGTCGTAGTCTCATCATCATTAACAAATTATGAAACTAAAAAAAATGTTACGAAAAATAGTAAAACAAGTTGTTAAAGGATATATATATAATTTATTTTTTTTTAACAAAAATGCTATACAAGACATCAATGTCAAGAAATTTAAATACTGAGAATGGAAAGATAATTTGTAGGTTTAGAATATATGATATCAAATAATTAAAGATTAAAAGAAATATTAAAATTCTTGAATATTCCTCTAAAAAGTTGAACAAATCTAAACTCTGTTCCCTAGTTTAGAGCCACTTGACTATAGCAAATAAATTAAGAATACCATATTAAATAATCAAAATGGAAATGCAAATTATAATTTTGCAATTATCTGTATAAAAAAGTTCTTGAATATTCCTTTAAACAATAGATCATATCTAAGTTATGTTTTTTTCCTAGCTTAGTTTGCAAATAACATAATAATATCCATGCTTAGCTTGCAAATAACAGCCCATGCTTAGCTTGCAAATAACACTTTCTTCCTAAATTTCCTTTTCTTACAAAAAGTTAAATTATTTTCCTGGTTGAAATCAATTGAAATCACCAATAGCATTTTTTCCCCAATCCTATCAATCCAATACAGGGAATGTTGAAATTTTTGATGGGCCATTTTGACTTTGAAAGATAGAAAAATATGCATATAAAACATTGAATGGGATCCTACAGTGCATACATTTTGTATGTGTCTCTACATTATATGCCCGAGGTGCACAGAAACAAGTAATGATTTCTACCATAAACAAGAAACGATAGTCATATAGAGAGAGAATTCAAATTGCAAGGACAGACACTATTATTACTATTATTTAGAAAAATCTTAGAGACAAGCAAAGGAACTTACACATTTTGCAATGTGGCATGGAATATCATACTCCCAATTGCAAGGATCATATTGGAAATATGAAGAACACTGAATCTTTTCTCAAACCTTTGTCTTAGGGCATTTATTAGGCCGATGAGTGCCAATAGAATGCAGGGAATGTTTGATATAGTGTTGTAAAATTCAGCGATATATGAAGAATATGCATAGTTTTCCTCGCAGAGTTCTGTGGTAGATGTCACAGGTCCCCAAAAGCTTGATATTCCTGCATCTTCCATTTCTTTGAACTAGACTAAAACAGAAACTCAAACTAGCATAACAAAGAAACGCTGCATGAAAGAAAACAACAAATTAATGCATTACAATAATGGTTTCTAAAATAGATAATTATGTTTCCATAAGTTCTCCACAGTTATTATAACAATGCAAATAGTGTGCATGGATGATATATTAAACATTCTATACCATACACGTATACATTATTCTTTAGAAAGAAGCAAGCACAAAAGTGATCCCCCAATAATCAAGAGAGATATCAGCAAAGCATTTAAGACATTCTAACGGCATAGTAGTCAATGTACTAAAATAATTTAAGTTATTTGAATATTACTAGTGATATAGACTCATCAATGAAGGGATTAGATTCATGTAGCAACTCCAAATATTTGGACAAATTCCACTTGATGGATAGCAAAACTCAACATGAAAATACATCAGATAAAGGTAAACAAAGCCCTGTTTTCATGGGCTTAATATACAGCAGGAGCATAGCTGGTAAATATCATCTTGAGGATTAAAAGCATAGTAAACTAAGCATGGGAATTCAAATTAAATAATCAGAAGCCTTGAAATCTAATGATGTGCTCATAAACAAAGCAAGAGATGGATAAATTTTAGAAATCCTGGAAAGAGGAATGCGCATATCAACTGATCTCCTTGCTTGACCAACATAAAATTTCCGTATATAAATTCCCAGCAGGCAAATTTGTGCACCACAAAAAGCAGTCTAAAAGATTTCCATACAGGAACACTCAAACAATGAACCTGGAAAGTACCAAAGATCACTCTATTGAAACTGGAAACTCAAAATAGAATTGGTAGATTAATTCATTAAAAAATTATCAAATTAAACATGCAATAACAAAATAAACATTGCCAACCGCACTAATGAAGCTCAAGCACTACAAAAAAAACCACAGCAGCAACAAAGTTACATATGCAAACTCTCCGAGACCAAGAAATGCTACCTTTCTAATACTCAAGAATGTTTTAAGCCTTCTAACAACTATTGGAAAAATGTCCAATATCTTTTACGCCCTAAACTCCAGCAATCAAACAAGACAAATAACGCTACTCAAAAACAGCACAAAAAGGGGCTAAGTTTGATGCCCGCGCGCCATTAACCTCCTGCTACTGGATCCGAGGAACAACGCAGCCATTCCGATCTCCCAATGCCAAAAACGAAGGAGCAAGATCCGTGTAGATCGCCAGGAAGGAGGGGATGCAGAACTAGGGTAAATAAGCGGGAAGAAGAGAAAAACCGCACCTTTGGCAGTCGCCGACGGAGCGTAGCGGCGATCGACGCGAGATGCGATTAGGGCTGGGCGACGCCTCCATCTTTTATTTCTTATTATTTGCCTTTTCATTTTCTTTAACGATTCGGGCTGTCGACGTGAGCCGATTGAGCCGGGTTTGAAGTTGAACCGGCCATCCCGATCTGGCTCGTTGGCTCGGATTCAGCTTCCATTCCCAACTAATTAATAACGGTACAGAGAAGGTGATACATTTATTATAATAGAGGATAAATTAAAAATCTCCTTCTTTTCTTTTTACATAATCTAGGAGTATTTTTTTTTTGTCTTTAAAATTTAATAAATATTAAAGAGGTGTCTGCAGAAAAGCTTTATAATAATAAAGATAGTTTTGGTATATAATTATAAGGTACGGTAATAATTAGAGGTGCTTTTTTTATTTAACACTTTTAAAGTATAAACCGGCTTAATTTAATTCGCAATCGCAACGCTCTGCAAACCGTTATAAAAAGCACCATAACAGCTATGACTTCCTTCACAGACCGCCGGTAACGGCCCGCATACAATCTGTTACGAGAAACGTATCTCGCCGTTCATTATTACCTTCAAGCACTCTCTACCGTTCGATTCGGAAGCTAGGGGAAAAATGCGCAGAAATCGAAACATGTAGTTAATTTATCCACGACTCGTGTCACGATCGATAGATGCCGCGGCAGAGATTGTTTCGTCTAATAAGTCGTATCTCTGGATGCGATACGAAGCTGGACTTGCTAAAAACAACTCTTTAATTGACGGTAAGAATACCGGCAGCGGCGATAACTGCGCCGAACCGGCTATAAACAAGGGCCTTAATTTCTCCGGTCTCGAATACTCTTCCCCCGACGTCTTCTCGCGTCTCCTCCTCCTCTCTCCGGCGATCCCTAACCTTGAAAGTCCCCCCTGATCTCCGGCGAGAGGAGGCGGAGAAGATGAGGGAGATCCTTCACGTACAGGGAGGGCAATGCGGCAACCAGATCGGGGCCAAGTTCTGGGAAGTCATATGCGACGAGCACGGCATCGACAGCACTGGAAAATACTCCGGCGAGTCGGATCTCCAGCTTGAGCGGATCAACGTGTACTACAATGAAGCCAACGGCGGACGGTACGTGCCGCGCGCCGTGCTCATGGATCTCGAGCCCGGCACCATGGACTCCATCAGATCCGGGCCCATCGGTAAAATATTTAGGCCCGACAACTTCGTCTTCGGTCAGTCCGGGGCCGGGAACAACTGGGCGAAAGGGCACTACACCGAGGGCGCCGAGCTCATCGATGCCGTCCTTGATGTCGTCCGCAAGGAGGCCGAAAACTGCGATTGCCTGCAAGGTAATAAAAGTTTTTGGCCGGCCTATTCGTAGATCTAGTTCCACACGATTAAAATTTCTAAATTTTCTGTCCACGAACATGATCAGACTTGAATCTTTTACCTCTTTTGATATAATATTAGTAACATGGTATAAATTTATTTGGTTGTGATCTCGGTTTCTTCGTCGATCTCCTGTTTCAGAAGGTTGGAAAGTGAGATTCTTGTATAGATATATATGTATTTTGCATCCACTTGTTGCTCCACATAAATTTCCAAATTTTGTTCCTAATCCTATCTTGTCGACATGAAGGATTCCAAGTATGTCATTCTTTGGGAGGAGGAACAGGTTCTGGAATGGGCACCCTTCTCATCTCTAAGATCAGAGAGGAATATCCAGATAGGATGATGTTAACCTTCTCCGTTTTCCCGTCCCCGAAAGTGTCTGACACTGTTGTGGAGCCATACAATGCTACACTATCTGTTCATCAGCTGGTAGAGAATGCTGATGAATGCATGGTCCTGGACAATGAGGCACTCTATGATATCTGCTTCCGCACTCTGAAGCTTGCCACTCCTACATGTAAGTAACATCTAATTGATGATATTCCCCATTAATAGTACTTAAACTCCTTATTGATTGATTTCACTGAACTGTAGGCCCTTTCATTTGTTATAGATTGTTTTTTTTTCCTGTTGAAGTGCATTAATCTTTAGGTTCATCCATCATTTATAACATTTATACACTTTACAGAAGGATTACATTCAGCTAGGGCAGAATTCAGAATGATGCTCTTTAGTTTTACAATCATCAAAAGGGGCCTATTCCTGCTTTGATTATCATCTAAGGGATGTCCCATAACCTCTAATATAACCATTATAATCTTATTCCTCTTGATTTATTGAAAAGTGGATATATTGATATTCCTTCAAACATTGACGATTGTTCATTTTCCAAACTAGACTATTCACAAATGAAATTAGAAGGTTTAAGAATTTTATAAGTAAATTACATAATTGTTAATATAATATTGAATGATTTTATTGAAACTAAATTAAGGTTGGCACATTAGAGGTGATGAACCCCCCCTCTTAATAATTTTCAAAATAGGAGCTCTCATTTGATGATTTTCCAAATAAGCTGTGCCATTATGTTTTTCATTTTGTTACTAGATGTTGTAGTTGCTCCATGAACATCCCCTTTTAGAGAGATCTCTATAAAGGTAACTGCAGCTCTTTATATCATCTACCACAATTTTCTATATCATGTTCTATGGTTCTCTACTTCATATATTGCAATTTTTCAAAGTGTTCATATAGTATGTATTCAAAATAATATACTAAGAAATTAATGATCATGATGGATTTAGGTATGATCCAATAATAAATAAGATGATACCTTCTATAGAGATATCTTTTTTAATCCATGTTCAAGTTCAGATCCTTTGTATTAGTACCATCTATCTAGCTGAATTCTAAAAGAACAACCAATCCTTTGTTGATCCTTGCAGTTCACTTAAAGTTAACCATTGCCTGTCACATTAGTTTACATCTCTTTGCAATAGTGATCGCTTTTATCGTTATGCATCCATATTATGAATGAATTTGCCATAGATATTGTGTGATATATCCATTATCAATCCTTCGATTTCTAACAGTACAATTTAATCAATCTAGGAGGGACTGGTAC
The DNA here is from genome assembly GCF_018446385.1 of Zingiber officinale. Classification (NCBI taxonomy): domain Eukaryota; kingdom Viridiplantae; phylum Streptophyta; class Magnoliopsida; order Zingiberales; family Zingiberaceae; genus Zingiber; species Zingiber officinale. The sequence goes on from NC_055989.1 coordinate 145,411,979, forward strand.
TGAGCGAACTAGTAAACTTTATTCAATCTACTACCGCCATGGTCCATATTGTTCTCTGTTCTTATTATTTCTTCCCTTTTTGCCATCTCAGTTGGTGATCTTAATCATCTGATATCTGCAACAATGAGTGGAGTCACCTGCTGCCTTCGCTTCCCTGGTCAGCTCAATTCTGACCTCCGGAAGCTCGCTGTGAATCTGATTCCCTTCCCCCGCCTCCACTTCTTCATGGTAGGGTTTGCGCCGTTGACCTCTCGGGGCTCCCAGCAGTACAGTGCTCTTACAGTTCCTGAGCTGACCCAACAAATGTGGGATGCAAAGAACATGATGTGTGCCGCTGACCCCCGCCACGGTCGCTACCTCACTGCCTCTGCCATGTTCCGCGGCAAGATGAGCACCAAGGAAGTCGACGAGCAGATGATCAATGTGCAGAACAAGAACTCGTCCTACTTTGTTGAGTGGATCCCCAACAACGTCAAGTCCAGTGTGTGCGACATCCCTCCTAATGGACTCAAGATGGCTTCTACTTTCATAGGCAACTCAACCTCCATCCAGGAGATGTTCAGGAGAGTGAGTGAACAATTCACAGCGATGTTCAGGCGGAAGGCTTTCTTGCATTGGTACACCGGCGAAGGCATGGATGAGATGGAGTTTACTGAGGCAGAAAGTAACATGAATGATCTAGTTGCCGAGTACCAACAATACCAGGATGCAACAGCCGACGAAGAGTACGAAGAAGAAGAAGAAGAAGAGGATGACATGGAAGCTTGATCATCAATGACAACACTTCTGATGTATTGTTCTAACTGTGGACCTGGTTAATTGTATCGTATGGATTCTGTTAAGCCTATATCTTGGGTTGCACGCAATGCGCTGAAGACTAAAAACCTGTGATAGTAGTTATTTTCAGTTTATGCTAATTTCTTTCCTGTTTACCAACATAAAAGAGTTTGCCTGTTGTTCTAAATCTAATTGTTTGCAGATAGGCATAGGTGAAGGTTATAGTTCTACCCATCAGCTAAAATAGGAAACTAGTAGCTTCACAGGTAGTTTTCTTTTCTGAGGTTTTCTTGAGCACATTTTCTTTACCAAGGCTTCCTCAGAGCACATCTTCCTCGAGGGGCTTCCCTAGACCTTTCAGGGTTTTCACTGAAGATCATCTTTCATGAGCTATGGTTTTGCTGGAGCAGCTTCATCCACTCATGATGGGTTCCTAATGTTTTTTGCTTGGCATTCTTCCTCCTCTCATTTTCTTCTCCCCTCTTGATTTCTCCTCCTATAGACGGGTGTTGATTGGCACCCCCTTAGGACGCCGTCCACACCACTACCGGACGCCGTCCACACCACTACTGCAAGTCATTCGAGTAAGGGAATAAAACCCTAACACGGAACAAAATTTCAAAACCTTATTATTGGCAACGAAGAATTTACACACCTTATTATTAGTAACTTTTACAAAGAAGATATTCATTAACCCAACTACATGAGTAATGTTAAAGTTCAGGAGCACCAAAAGTATTTGAACATGGAAGGTTTCCACTTTTAACTCTCATTGCCCAACAATAACCTATAGATTACCACCTACAGATGTGTAGTTTTTGTTTTACTTCACAGATCCATACTAAAACAGTCAGATTATTATCGACTTTTGCTGAGAAAATCTTTGAAAATGAGTTACTGATAAGATCATTCAGAAAGTGAAAATTGCAAACTTCAGGATTTCAGTAGGCTTTGCTCTTCATCCCAACTTCCTCCTAACCAGTCCTTTGAAGAAGTCAAAGCTGCATAGATCAGGTAGAATATTAAGACTAGCAGTTCAGGAAAGAAACAATCTTCTAGTTCAAAGAAAGCAGCAAGTTTCTTATGTGATTCAGCCAACAATTTCAACAAATAGGGATTCAACCACCTTGAAGGTCAATAAGGAAAGTGAAACAATATAGTGTGCCGGTAAAGAAGTATTCTTAATCCAATTGGTACAAATTGAGTATAAAAAGTCCAGAAAGATTCTTCGGATGGAATACTACACATTTTCCTTCTCTTCATTGTTTTAGCCGCATTGCCAAAATGCTACCAAAAGAACCAAATTGAGGTGTCTAAAAATTGACAGTCACAAGTATCCCACATGATTTTGATTGAAAATTAGATCGGCCTCACGTTATCCTTCTCATTATTTTTCATGTTCAAGCCATTGAAGGAATTATTATCAGAGAATTTCTTTACCATCATAAAGATTTAAACTGAGTTATAACTTACTCGGACTGATCATATTACATGACTTTCTAAAATAAATAAATGATAAAATAGACAAAATATAACATCTACATATTTAATCAAATCTTATATCTCAAATACATGACTCAATAAAGCAACAAAAAAATCATCATGCATAGATGGATGCATAACATCATCCCTTTCATATGATTTTAACTCGAGTAATTTCCTAAAACTGGATTTCTAGAGGAAGAAACTCATTGTAAACTTAAACACTTCTCACATATACGGCAGGAATTTTACTCTGTAATTAGTTGTTTTCGACACAGCATGTGTTTTCCTATTATTTAACAAAGAAATAAGAGGGTACCCATACTACCTATTGCCATCAGGATGGAGTGCATAGCTCTTATCATCCTCATCAATGGCCAACAAATATCCATCAGATGTCAATCCCTACACAGCATGAGTACAATGATAGAGATTGGACCATATATTTTAGGATTTCTGTGAAGGTTACCTGAACTGTTACTATAATCTTTTCATCAGGTTGTCCCTCTTGTTTTTCTTCTATGACAACCTCCTGACCACTGCAGATAACCAAAAAAGCTTATGATATGAGATGTATAACTCGGAAAAGGATAAAATAAAAGAACTCCAGATAAGAAGTTTCAGAAAATTTAAGCCTATATGATGGCAAGTGAAGGGAAGATTACAGTCACATGAACATCAGGACCTCAACAATACAATTAGTCAACCTTTTTTCCTTACACTGTCGAGGACAAATAACAAATCTAGTGTGGTGAAACACAATCTCATTCAAGATGAAGAAGCCATTAAGTGGAAGAAAGAACAAAGTCTTGTGTGTATTGCATTGCTATTTAAAGATCGGCAAGTATGAGGCAGTACATTATCTCATCTGTAAATGACATATCTGTTATGTTAATAAAACTTGAGGATCCCCTCTATTAAAGTGTATTATCTAAATTAAACACAATTACACAATCTTCCATGACATAATTAGCAATGTGTCAAGAAATAATCATTCATTGAAAAATAATACAAACAGGATTTGAGTTTCTAAGCAGATAGAGATTTATAATAAACATTCTCATAGAACAGCAAGAAAATTTATCGCATCAAACTTTCTCCGGGCACACTTATTGAAGTAAATAGCAGACTTGCACAAAAAATTGAGGCTCAATAGCTACAAAAGATAGATAGTAGTGACTGAGATATTGAAATACCTGTGAAGCCATGTCTTATAGTAAAGTTCCTCGAGAGGCTGAAACCCTGCAGGAGAGAAAAAAAAGAAACCAAACAGTTGAGTATTTGTGTTAATAGTTGGAATTTGACATCTTTCGGTGGCTATTAATATTAAAATGAAAGCAGAAAAATAAAAGAAGCCTAAGCAGAGATCAGATATGGATATGGAACATGTCATAGTGGAGGAGTGAAAATCTAGTTAACCATCTAAGTCCCAAACTTCCAATAACGACGTAACAATCACATGCAGAAATACCAATGATGCATCTAGGTTAAGATTTGGGATTTAATTGCTATTTATATGTCGAACCCAATAGAAATTTGAGTTAAGAGGGCCTTAGTTAATTTAATAAATGCATTAAATTTAACCACACACGAAGAAAAAAATCATAAAAAAAGTTAGGCTAATAAATCTCTAACATTTTCATCACTACCTTTCACTAAAAAACCACTATAGTGAATAATATCAATTTTTACATTTGAAACTGAAAGTGGTTTATCCTGATAAATAATGTGAAGCTTGATTGATCCACAAACAAAATAAGCAATGCTTCTGCCCCAACGAGTGTGGCGCAGTGATAAAGCACTCAGAGGAACAATAAGAGGATCAGGATTCAAATCCAAATGGGATGAATATCTTGAAGGTCGGCTTCTAAGTGTGCATAAACTATGCTCTAGATTTATATGATAGGCGAACTAGGGGGAAGGCCATCTATCTTCAAAATTAATCGGGTGAAGCCCAGGAATTTGGATTATAAAAAAAAAATGCTTCCCAATCCAGAACAAGTCAGTCTCCTTGTTCCAAGACTCTCAAACCACAGATGGGCTTGAACAAGTTCAAAAGGACTAGCAACCTTGCACAATAAGATGAAATATCTAACACCACATAGTGATGGCATTACTGAAAAATAAAGAAGGAATTTACCTTCAGTCAAGAAAATCTCTAAAAAAGTCTCAAATTTATTGAAAAATGATGCAAGAACTTCTTCTCTACTTAGGCGAACTGAACTTGGGTTGATCTCTCGCAGAGCAGCATTCAAACATGTAGTCGGTTTCTCATTGTCCAAGTTCAATCCAATGCCTGTAAAAGAATTGTTCACAAATTGTACCTAAGGAGAACCTAGTGGATCAAATTAGACCATATACAAAAGCTATAGTCAGCTACTTAATTATATATCCAACAAGAAAAATAATAAAATACAACAAAAGAGGACAATTCCAGCAAAATAAATTTTCAAATCATTGTCATTCGCACTGATTTTCAATTGTACCAGTGTTTTACTAGAAGGTCAGGAGTACTCAAATATAACATTGTCAAAAGAAGGGACCTGTTTACCCGCACAGACATTGAAATTCTTTGATCTATAAGTTGAAGTACAAAGAATCCCACCGAGTTTCAAGCCATTTAGATAAAGATCATTCGGCCACTTAATTCTAACATCAAGATTTGGCAAACCCTGAAATTTGATCATATCCATAAATCAACAGATAATTAGTCAACAGTTAAATTAAGAAAAATCTGAAAGAAGGGCCAAAAGGAATTAATAAAAGCTGCAAAAAAAAAAGAAAGTAATACGTAGGATTAGAGTTTCACTTTCTTTTGGCACAGTGTCTTGATTGCCTCCGTAACAGCAAGAGACACAACATACTGCAGGAGAGGCAGCTTCCGCCCATCTTCCATCTGCAATGTGAAGGAGAAAAGGAGGCAACCAATGGGCGATTCCCAAACATTCTTCACTCGACCTTCAAAGCCAAAAAAAATAGGAGTCTTTTATGAATAACAAACTTCAAAGACCCAAAAGAAAATAAAGAAAACGGTGAACGAGAACCAAAACCAAAATTGCAATTTCATGAAGACCTCTTCCTTTGTACTGCAGATCCGTAACGCAGACTGTGCCCAGAGGAAGCTCAGCGAAGTTCCTATCCACGATACAAAAACCCAACGCCGGGATTCAAAATCCAAGAGACGAATCGAGAACTGGAATGAGAAGAAAAACGAGATGGGTTTCGGTTGTTCCCACTTGGAAACGACGTCGTGGGTGGAGGGAATCTTCGGGGACCATATGAGGAACCGCCCGAACCGGCTTGCGCTGAGGGCGTCCATGTATGAACGAGGATCAAAGGTGGCGTCGTCGGCCTCGGAACCAAGTAAAACCCTAGTCTCTGCTCCCTCTTCGTCGATCAGCTTCACTGTATCCGACCTCGATTTGAGTGATAGAGCGACAGCGTCCTCTCGAGGGGACTTGCCAGAGAGGACGAGGATAGTGGCAGGACTGCGGTCGTCCATGGGACTACCGCAGAAGGAGGAGAAGGAGGTTAGGGAGAAGGCGGAGACCGGGAGTCTTCGCCGGTGAAGCTGCTTCGGACGGAGCCTGAGGAGGGTGGCGGCGGGCCGGACTAGGGCGTAGCACATGGAATCGGTCTGTCTCAAGGCCGCCCGATTCAATTTCGATACCAACGAGGGCCGGCGACGCGGGGTATCAGAGACAGCACGTGGCAGTTTCCTAGTGGTGGAATAGTATTCTTTCTGTCTGTAAAGTAAAAATAAATAAATAAATAAATAAAAATCTAAAATTGAATTTTATTTTCTTATATAAAGATACAAATAAAAAATATTTAATTTTTTTCCATAGAAAATATGCTCTAAATTGAAAACCATCATTTTAAATGATTCCACAAATAACTCAAATTACCACATTTTTATTTTGTTTATAAAAAAGATATTCCTTAGAATTTAAAAATTATATTTAAAAAAATTAAGATAAAAATTATATTTAATTGTCTTTTTATATATATATTTAATGTGAACCAGTAAAAATTAAATAAAATAAAGAAAATCACCCTTTGCTAATAGGGAATGCCCAATTGCTTCATCAAACTTCTAATCTTTTCTGCATACTCATACATGTTCCTTTGCTCGACTTCTTGCAAAAGAATCTGGCATGTCCGTCTCCGCGGTTGTATCTCTCGATCGATCATCTCATCAAAGAGGCGCGTCGCCCACCGTATATCACCTACCCGGCATAAGCGATGTATTTGTGCTGTATAGGCATCACGATTGAAACTGAGTTGATGTTTATAAACCAAGTTATTTAGCAAGTAGTCGAACCGATCACCGTCTAGCTCTCTTTCACCAAAGCACAACTTGAGTAGCGGCATGTATGTTTGAAGATCAGGCTTACATGATGAGGTCTCCATTTCCTCCAAGACACTGAGTGCATTTTTCCATTGCTTGTGGCGGCAAAGAATCGAGATCATCGTGTTATATGTCGGGGTGTTACGATCGACGCCTTTCGATTTCATCTCTACTTCAAAGATATGAAGGGCTTCTGATAGTAGATCTGCTTTCCCCAAAATATAGATAAGAGAGTTGTAGAAGAGTGTGTCGGGTCTACAACCAGAAGATTTCACTTTGTCGGCCACACTCAATGCCTCGCCAAGTTGCCCCGACTTAGCATGTGTATTCATCAGAGTCGTATAAGTGATGATATTTGGACGACAACCTTCAGCCATCATTCTATCGAGGATCTCATAAGCCTTCCCAAACTTTAACCGGCTGCAATAAGCTTGAACAATAGTCGAATAAGTAATGACCGTAGGGCTAAATCCCAATCCTTTCATCTCTTCGATAGTCCACAATGCCTCATCCATCCTCCATGCGTTGCACCAGCCATGAACGAAAATATTGAAAGTATAAGCGTCGGGAGCAATGTGGGGCTTGAGTACCGAAAATGCTTCTCGAGCCACATCGACTTTCTTCTCTTTGCAAAGGGTGTCGAGTAATAGATTCATGGTTTCTGTGTCCCTGGCGAAGCCGATCGATTCCAGCTCATCGAAGAACTGGATCAAGTCTTTCCATCTCTTAGCACCGGCAAGTCTTCTCATAACTTTCGCGATTGTTTCAGTTGTAAGGAAGCCTCCGCAATGCATTTTCTGCACTAAGTCCCACATACTACCCATCTGCCTCATTTTCCCCAGCAAGTCCACCATCCTATTCTGAGCGAATTGTGTGTGTTCGTATCCATTGCGCGAACTAACCCACTCAAAGAAGCCCAAAGCAGATTTCCAATCGTCTCCAAAATTCTGCAGTAGATCATCGACGAGCTTAGCTGTAAGCTGAATTTGGCTGCAAAATCGATCAGACAGCAAGGATTGAACAACAGCATCAACTGTGGCATTCTGATCTTTCAAGATCACTCCTCTGATATGATGTGCATCTCTAGATTCTTCATCTGTTTGTTTTGGCTTTCGCTCGAAAGATGCTAACGAATGTGGCAGTGTGGTATAACAAGCCTGAAAGCCTCCAGAAAACAGACCAACAGGCCAACAATTATCTGTATTCTTCCTTGCAGCATTGATGAACTGATGAGAGATCGAAAAAACACCAAGAAGACCCTGCGCTTGGCAAGGAATTCAAACATCAGTTCAATATTCTAAGGATGAACACACATAAGACGTTAGATTGAGGTGTTCCGAGAAAGTTAAATTAGTGTTTTTGACCCATAAATTTTATAGACAAGCTCTAACATAATCACCATTAATCACTAGAGCAAAGATGAACAAATTTCAGACTTCTGAAATGTTCCAAAGAAGAAAGAGAATACACAATCCGTAATTAAAATTCCATTTTTTTTCCTCCAGAAATCAAGAGCAGAGAACAAATGGGCATGGTTCTTCAGATAAGACAGAAGAATAAATTTGTAACGGAAAAAAAAAGGAGTTTTGAATTGAATACAATATAGCGTACCTTGCAGGGAACTTTCATCAAGAGGGAAGGGGCCCAACCGCCAAAGCTGAAGGTTCCACTGTTAGGGTTTTGCGGCTAGATATAGTTCCGGGCGATGCGAGCACACCCTGCGATATCTTCAGAGCATTGGTTTCGAAGAATCGAAGGGAATCATCTCACGGGATGGTAGATTCAACATGAAGATGAAGTGATTGATCACTGCTGTGGCTGAGGAGCGCTTAATCCCGCTCAGAGCACGCAGCAACAACGCAAACCTAATCCATATGTAAAGATATAGTTGGTTAGGGTAACAATAGGCGTAGTCAAATCATTTCTGCCCTATTCTCAGTAAAAATCACAGTAGTAAGCGACCAAAATCCGTGCGCTACCGGAATCCAACATCAAGGCTTACCAGGATTAAAACGAGGATTCCGCTGGATTCAAACGCTAAGTGCGGCGACCATCCGTCTCCACCTTCCGGCGCCCACAAATCCAGTCGCCTCAAAACTCTCGCCGGCGTCGACGTCAAGCAAAAGGTGCAGTCGGCGGTGGGTACGCGACCGCCGCGCGATGCGCACTGTGACGAAAACAAGGGAAGGGTTTCGAATTGGAGCAATGGCCATTCGTGGGCCGTTAATGGTCTATTGTGCTGGTCCATGCCCGTTGTGCATTTAATATTTTCTCTCTTTTTTGGATTTTTTTAAAAAATGCACCTCTAACCAAAAAAAAATGACTACATAATACAAATTATAATTTATTATGGCCATTGCACAAAATATTATACCTCTTCTTTACATATTGCACAAAGTATTTATACGAGGCAGTCATTTAGAAAGAGCTGGTTACCATAAATTCATGATGTAAAAATTCATGTAAGATCCTTGGGTTTTCACCTTCCAGTTTAATAGGAAAATTTATGTTAAGAACATCAATAAGTTAATCAAAAGCAATAACTCAGCAATCTAAAATATATTAAACCAATAGATGAGAAATGCTCAATATGTTGAGTAAATGTCACAAGTCATATAGTCCCACAACTCATTGATAAGTGACGATCAAAAGGAGAATTCTTGATAACTTGCAATGATTGACATCTAAAACCATAATCACTTGATACTATAAACTTGCTCTCCTATCATTTTAACAGAAGAGTTGACTCTGGAAAGCAAATTAGGATGATAAACAACAAAAAGATAATATCACTTCCATAATACCTGATTTCACCTTAAACATGGTGGCAAGAAAAGATGATTATGTTCGCCCCTAACGCTCTCGGCACTTTTGTCAATCCATCCTAGGACTAACATAAAAACGGTAAATCATGAGTGACTATAGTGTCTTTGGAATAGTAATTGGTGTATGAAGGATGTATTTATCTCGGCTATATCGAGATTCGAATTTCAGATCTTATGAAGACAAATCTAGTCGCTAGACCGTCTCGAAGGGATAAGATTTCATCTTAAACAGTCAAGACAAGAAGTGGGGCATCAGTTCTTGGGTTAGCAATAGTACCGTAAATGTAGAGGTTTTTTTGACAGGGAGATGATCAGGCCGTGACTGCAACGACCCTCCGTTCTCATCAATACACTCGACGTTAATCTGTGGCATCTTCTTAGCTAATAATCTGCATTCCCCCAGTGTCACAGAGCATGATGACATCCAAAGGCATCGCATTGTCTCCAGATTATCTGCATTGTCCAACAATGCCTTGATCCAAACGGGCATTTCCTAATTTCCAACATGTGTAATTTCTTACAATCAGATAGAATGTAAAGAAGACCTGCATCACTAAAACCAGCAATAGTTTTGAACACACGATCAGTAAGAAAACCAGATATGGAGAGACGTCTGAGGTCCTTGCAGGACTCAACAATAGCCCCAAAGCCAGCCTCAAGAGGCTCTTGAGCAATGTTCGAAATCTCGCCCTAGGCGGTAGGCCGCGCTTGAAACTAGCGAGGCGGAAGACATAGGCGACTGGGTCGCCTAGGCAATCCTCATCGGGCTTCGGCGGATTTCGACAGGCTCGGCGGGCTAAGTATTTTAGGCATATTAAAACCGATTTTTAGGTATTTGCCGAGGACCCGAAGCGTTTCGTTTCTTTCATCGCTGACCCTTCATCTTCTCTTATTGCGACTTCTGATAAGTTTTTTTTTTTTTATGTTAATTTATATTTTTTGTTTCTCGATTCTTCATCGTGGCAACGTCGGACGCATCACAGGGCGTCAGACATCGCCTGGAGCGTCGCCGGATCCATACGCGTCCGACAGACTCGTTGCTTCGAGACTTATGTTAATTTATTAATTTGTATTAATTGGATTTATAAATATTAAAATTATATTAAAATTTTAAAAATTCTAATAAATATTATTAATTTATATAAATCAGTTTTAAAAATATGAAAGATTAAATTAAAATTTTAAAAATACCAATAAATATTATTAATTTATATATATAAGTATAAAACAGATTTATAAATATAAAAAATATATTTAAAATTTAATTTATTTAACCAAATATCTAATAAATTTTATTAATTAGATTAAGATATATAAAAAAATATTTTTAGACTTGTTAATGACTTAATGTTATATTTCATTATTTTGTATTGTATGTCTGTATGGTATAATTAAATTTTATTATCATTTATATCTTGTTATATATAATTTTTTTTCAGATTATTTATTATCAATAGCAAGCAATTCATTTTCGACAGCATCTATCACTCAATCCGAATCTGAGATTTTTAAAAAACTTCTTCCACTTGGTCCCATGGATAGATATGCGTCGACAATTGCTCCAGAAAATGCAGGCTCCAGTGGAAGTAAAGTGTTTCGCCAAAAAAATATAAATGAGGCTCTTTTCAAAGAGAGAACTCAACAAGTTCAACAATATGTTGGAAGATGGATTTATGAAAATGGAATCTCATTTAATGTTGTTGATAATGATAGCTTCAAGCAACTAATGGAAGCAGTGGGTCAATTTGGACCAGGATTCAAGCCTCCAACTCAATATCAACTTAGGGAGCCACTATTGAAAGCCGAAGTTGACAGAACAAAACAATTGCTGAAGAAACATGAAGAAGAATGGGCAAAGAATGGATGCTCGATCATGACAGATGCATGGAGTGATAGAAAAAAAAGAAGCATCTTAAATTTGTGTGTTAACTGCAAGGAGGGTACTATATTTTTAGAGTCTAAGGAGTCTTCAGATGAGGCGCATACAGCTGAACTTATTTTTGAGTATGTTGACAAATGTATTGAATAAGTAGGAGCTCAGAATATTGTTCAGATTGTAACAAACAATGTTACCAACAATATGGCCGTGGCTAAATTAATGAGAGAAAAACGACCTGGGATTTTTTGGAGTTCATGTGCAACTCACACGGTTAATCTCATGCTTGAAAATATTGGTAAACTTCCACGATATAAAAATGTTATTGAGCAATCCAAGTCTTTTACCATTTTCATCTATGCTCACCATAAGACTTTATCTTTGATGAGAAGTTTCACGAAGAAGAGAGACATAGTCCGACTAGGAGTTACCAAATTTGCATCAAATTTCCTCACATTGTAAAGTTTGATTGAAAAAAAATCTAGTTTAAGCGTCATGTTTACAAGTGATATGTGGGAGAAATGTAAAAGGTCAAAAACAAACAACGGAAAATTGGCTTACTCTACAATGATGAGCATGAGTTTTTGGAATGGTGTGACACTTTGTTTGAAAATATTTGCTCCTTTGGTAAGAGTTCTTCGATTGGTAGATGGAGATAGAAAGCCATCGATGGGGTTTCTATATGGAGAGCTTCTTGAAGCTAAAGAAGATATCAAGGTGGCTCTGAACAACGTGTAATCAAATTATCAGCCTATCATAGCCATTATTGAGTCAAAAATGAAGGATAGACTTGATACATCATTACATACCACTGTTTTTTTGTTGAATCATTATTTTTACTATAAAGATAGTTCTATTGCTCTTTATGAGGAGGTCGCGACGGAGATTTTTTAATGCATGAAAACTTTGTATGCCAATAAGTTAGATTTACAAGATACAATTATTAACAAAAAATTTCCAAAATATAGAGATGAGACAGGGTTATTTGGAAAAACATTGGCAGCAAAAACATGTGAAAAAAATGATGATACACTTGATCCATGTGCATGGTGGAGTACATACGGTGCTCACACACCTAACTTGCTAAGGGTTACATTGAGGATACTTTCATTAACTACAAGTTCATCTAGGTGTGAAAGAAATTGGAGTACATTTGAAGGAGTAAGTTTTAAACTTTCAGTCTTTAATTAAATTAGCTATAATTTTTAACGTCTATACTCTATATTCAGGTACTAACTATAATATTTACTTTCTTTGTTTTTTTTAGATTCATACAAAGAAAAGAAATAGGTTGGATGCAAACAGGTTGAACAATCTAGTATTTGTCCAATTTAATGCTAGATTGTTGAACAAACAAAAAAGAGAAAAAGAAAGGAATGTCGATGTCCTTCTTGCAAAAGATGTTTCAAATGCACAAGGTTGGATTGTGGATGGTGGGGAAGATGATGAAGTTGAACTAGGTTTCGGGCTCACTTGGCAAATGGTTGATGAAGCAAGTGGAGCAGATGAAAATCTACAAACTCGAAGAAGCTCTAGAGTGAGAGAACTTCATGAAGATAATTTTGAATCCGAAGAAGAAGATGAGGATCACAATAATGATATTGAGTTTGTATCTGATGAAGAACAAGTTATTGAAAATTATGAAGAAGAAGAAGTAGAATAAATATGAGTCTATGAGATATTATTAGTTGTGTAATTTTGAACTCATTTTGTTAAGACATGATTTATGTTATTCAACAATTATATTTTGCTTAGTGGTTACTAGTTCACAATGCATTGTAATCTTGAATTAGTTTTCTTTTATAGTTTTTCATTTTTTGATATTGGAAAGTATACATTTATTTTAGCATACATAGTTAGATTTCCATTGCTATGAAATTGTTTAAGACAACATTTAGATTTGCATATGACATTGTCCACAGTCCACATGAAACAAGGGATACCGAGGAATCCGTCTAGCGGCGCCTAGTCCCCGTCTAGTCGGCCTTGGCACTAGGCGCTGGTCTGTCGCCCGACTAGCGCTTAACAAATTTTAGAACCTTGCTCTTGAGTAATATAATCAGGGGTGTAAGGCTTGATCATGCAGAGCTGAAACTATGTGAGATTGGGCTGATTATTAGCAAGAGTAAGGACGGCAGAATTAGTCATCTGCCATCAAAAATAGAGAACAGACTAGAGCATTACACAACTAGAAGAGACATCAATAAGGTCAAGCGTCCTTTCGGGATGGTACGGTAGTTGAGACATGGAGTGTTACTTTAATAGGTTATGGGGTCAAAACTCGGTACATCTGAGCATGCCTTCCCCATCCATTGGTCACTGCACTAATGGCTAGTAGTCATCCGTTATTTACCTCCTCCGTGTTAGCCTCGCTAGAGACAAATTGACAGAGGCTCTAGGGCAAGCGAATCACTTTTTACCACAATAAAATCAATTTCTACGAGAGAATAGTATGGTGGATCTATATATATATTTTGACGATTATGAATGTATATTAATTTTATGTTTCTAGATAATGGATCATTATGTATCCGCTATGATTATTGCAGTAGTTACAATTTCGTAGTCGCTATAACGTGAATTCAATCTACTTAATTAACATTCACGTCAGCAGCTACGAAACCGTGACTACTACATAATAGATCATTATGTATCCACTGTATATATCGATGATTTTGAATGTATATTAATTATAGGTTTATGAATTATAGATCTTTATGCATATGTTATGATTGTTGTAATAGTTATGATTTCATAATCGCTACAACGTGAATTCAATCTATTCATTTAACACTCATATTGTAATAGCTACGAAATCGTAATTGTTATAATATAGTTATGAAACCGTAATTGTTATAATATATGTAGCAGCTACGAAATCATAACTATTATAATGTGCCCGACCGATTCAAAATTTAATGCATATGACGAGAAAAAATCATAATAGTTAAAATAATAATAATAATAAATCATGATATCTAATCATTGACTATCATTCCCTACCAACATTAACGAAATTTGTTACTTGAATTGATGTTAAAGGATTATTGAGAAATAAAAGTCAAAAGGATGCTTATGATTTTATCAAATGGGTACCTCATTTATAATTACGAACGGTCCAAAATAACTTTGCCTTATCTGATCACTTGATCATAGCATCTACATACATACTGTAGAAATTACATGCTAGTTTTCATAATATGTAAAAGTTATATGCTAGCTTCTACATATTGATCATGATCTAATAATGTTCATTTAAAATATAATGAGTGTCACAGAATACTCATCAATTGTTTTGCTAGTTGAAGTATTATTTTAATCAAATTGTTAATCGGATAAATAAAATCAAAATGATATAAAGTTATTGTTGTAAAAGCTAGCAATTAACTTATACACGTTGTAGAACCTAGCAACTAGCTTCCACACGGTGTTGAAGGTGCATGCTAGTTTCTACAACTACATAATTGATCGTGATCATGTTCATTTAAAATTAATAAATGTTATAGAGTCTTTATCGGTTATTTAGCTAGTTGAAATATTATTTTAATCAAGTTATCATTCAGAAACCAAATTAAAATGATATAAAACTAATAGTGTAAAAGATAATAACTAATTTTTATAATTATAAAAACCACATGACATTGTAGCTAGCACGTAGCTTCTCCACCATGTAGAAGAAGCTAGCAAACCGTGTAGAACTACATGTTAACTTTACACGGACGAGTGATCAAAGATATTTTGGATCATTCAAATCAAATGGAGCGTCCATTTAACTGTAATTGGAAATGGAGTGCTCATGTATAATGTTGGGCGCCCTTATGATTTTTGTCGAACATTATTGTCTTGTAAATTTCTTTTCACATTTAACAGAAATTTGATCTTTTTCTTAGCTGAAGCCACAACACAAAAACACATATATGTAGGATTGTTGTGCTAAGAGAGTGAATAGTGACTACAAAAATAACCAGGTTTACCGACGGAAATTTCCGTCGGTATTCCGTCGTTAAAGGGCCTTACTGACATATTTTCGACGGAAAGAAATCTGTTGCGAGAATATGCGTCGGAACATATTTTCCCGACGGATGGTATATATCCGTCGGTAACCTCGCGGGGACACGTGGTGCCTAGTTTTCCGACGGAAATATAACTTCCGTCGGAGAAGGCGCCTCTGATAAAAAATTTCATATCGCCTCTAATCAGGCGCTAGCGTTCGTGGCTTTCATGTTCGTATAAAAACGCTCGAGTTAAAATACGGCGGAATAAGAAAGAAAAGAAATAAAGTAACAAAGCAATTGCGAACACCAAGAGTTACTTGGTTCGAAGCATGTGGCGACTCCTACTCCAATATCCGCACGTGAGAGTGCTTTTGTTGGGTAATTCACTATCGAACAATATAATTTGGACTCAAGTTCGACTCGAAAAAAATGTTCGAACATGTTCGAGTTTTGCTCGAATTCGATAAATTCGAATACATATCGAATATTTTTTGAGTCAGCTTGAAAAGTTCGTGAGCCGGTTCGGTTCATTTATACCCTTAGCTGCAGCCCAACCAAACATGTCGCCCCCTTCTTTGTTCTACCGTCTAAAGTTGTTGGTGTTGGAAACCCAAGGTTGTTTTTGGTGTGATCAACCAAGTTAGGTTAGGTTCTGTTATATTCTGATCCTTGTGTCTAAGTGTGCAGGAGCTTAGGAGCACAGAAAGTCGAGCGGAAGACGTGACTAACGAGAAGGACGGTACGGGAGAGAGCCGATGGGCTCAGTGCGTCCGAGGGACGAGATGCTGCGGAAGAATACATCGATGGACGAGAAGGGCGTGCATGATGTCCGAGGGACGAGAAGCCGGAGAGAAAGGCTGCTCGAGGAGAAGGTCGAAATTGAGTTCAGGTGAACCTTATTTAGGTTAGCCAAAATCGCCCAAGCGGAAGAGCGAGAGGAAGAGGAAAGAAGCTAAAGCCTTCTGTTGGAAGGCGCCTTCAAGCCTTCATGGAAGGCTCCTTCCTTACACATGGAAGGTACCTTCAACCAGCCATGGAAGGTGTCTTCCATGGCCATGGAAGGCGCCTTCAACTAAACAATTCTGGCCGTTGCAGAAAAAAATAAAGTTCTATCCTTGGCCTCGCTGGAGGCGCCTCCCAGCCCTATGGAAGGCACTTTCAGCCTGCGGATAAGATTTTCCAAGGGCTATAAAAAGATCTCTGAACCTAGGAAAATAACAACAACTTATGTATTGATTTCCTAGCAATAGTCTAAGCTATTAACGAGTATAACAGGCTTCTCTGCCTTCACCGAAGGAGATTCTTAAGAGCTTTTATTTGTCTTGGATTAACAACCACCTAGGTTGTAATCAAGTAAACTCTGGTGCCGCTTTTCTTTAGTTTTTTATTGTTCAATTTTATTTTTACGCTATTGATGCTAACCTGAGTTAAAAGATCGAGAAAGGTATTTTAGTGTTTCATGCAACTTAACCCTCTCCAGCCGGCTTACCTGGACCAACAGTTGGTTGGCTCCTTCCGCCATCCAAAAGATTTGGCTGGATCTTCCATGTGTTGTTGGTCTCCTCCATGTGCCGCTGGCCAATCTCCAAGAGCAACCAACCAAAGGTTTAGCCGGATCTCTTTGTGTGTCATTGGCTTCACCTCCTTGTCATCAACCTCCTCTTTTCTCCTTCATGTCATCTTTTCTACTTAGCTTGTACCAAGCGAAAACACAACTTGTGGCTTGCGAAGACATATTAGCATGGATACTAATAGAGGCAAATCTTATGAGATTTGCTAGTTAATGTCTTTTCCTCTAAACTTCATCAGACATGTATAATTTCCATATAACTATTTTGATCTATGATTATGTTTTGTACTTATCGTTTTAAGTTGTGCATAAAATTTTATGAAAAATGTTTCGCTTCCAGCCTTCCACTACGTGTCTTATTGAAAACCATACATTATGCATTTCGAAAAACTCTAAGGGTGCATTTAGTTAGGAGTTATCCTTGATAACTTTGGTTATCCATCCAAGGTTATCAACAAAATTCATGTTTGGTTTAGGTAATCGATGATTCCAGAGTAATGTTTCATGTCCGACACGTCAGCAAAAGGGGCATGCAACCCGGAATCGGAAAACCTCGGAAAACTGAGGTTTTTCTTGATTCCAAGTATAATATATTATTTTTTTACCAAAAATACCCTCCGATAAGAGAAAAGTCTTTAAAAAAATTTTAAAAACTTAAAAAAAAGACAAAAAAAAAATTAACAAAAAAATTTAAAAAAACATAAAAATAAAAAATAAAAAAAAAACGTAAAAAAATTTAAAAAAAAAATTAAGAAAAAACGTAAAGAAAATTAAAAAAAAAGAAAACACACATAAAACGTAAAAAAAAAAATAAGAAAACAAGGAAAGTAAAAACAAAAAAGAAAAAATTTTAAAAAAACATTAAAAAAAGGGGGGAAAATTGGAAAAAGTAATATATACGGTTGGTTTTGTAACTGAGAATAATACAGTAAAATATTAAACTATATTATTCATTAAAACCTTCAAATAAATAAAAAATTTTTTGTATTACCTAGATTGAACCAAACAACAGTTGATTATGTTTTATTTACATAACCAAAGTTATACATGACCAAGCACACCTAATAGGAATCACATCCCCTTCCATTCCTCACGTCGCACACCCCTTCCCCATGCGTGACAGGCGCATCCCCTTCATCTCCACCGCTTCCGACCTTGCCTCCTCTATCTCCCCTCTCTAGCCGCTTCGGCCGATCCCGCCTCCTCTTCCTTCGCTGTCTACCACCTATCCTTACTTTGCCTACGTGGAGGAACCCACTTGGCATGCGTCTGTCGCTACCGTCGGCACCGTTTCTACTACCGTTGGTGTCATTTCTGCTGCCGCCAGCGCTATTTTTGTTGTCGCCACCTCCGCCAGATCTCCGCCTCCCACTTGCTCTCCCTCACACGATCTCCTATTGTTCTCTGGCCATAGCTCTGATCTTCTCCATAACAACATCGCGACTCTCCTCTCTCGCCGCCTCCGCCGCCGACCCCGCAAGCCTCAACTATGGCATCCACCCCCACCTCACTCGATTGACGACATTGCCTCTGTCCATGCAACAGAAGACACCTGTGTAGAAATCAATAGGTAAAGAAATAATATAAAGCTTTTTGATCATCTTATTACTAAAGCCAATAAGCTTATTTATACAAATTGTTCAAAACAATAATGAAAAAATTAAATAAGGCATACAATCATAAATAATTATAAACATAGTAATATAATAGACTTGGAAATACTATTTTTCCTATTTGATTCATAACAATCTTGATTGTGTGCCAAATATAATAAATCCCAATTGATTGAAATTAATTAGAGATTATTTCCATTATTGTCATTACCCCCGACAAACTCAACAAGAGTGCCTAAACGTTGAGTTTAAGTGCTAACTTGGTGAAACGTTGTCTAGATAATGACTTAATAAATATATCAACAATTTGATCTTCCGTAGAGATATAAGAAATCGAAAGTTGTCGAGTCGCCACATGCTCACGAACAAAATGAAAATCAATCTTTAAATGCTTAGTACGAGCATGAAAAACAAGATTTGTCACAAGATAAGTTGCTCCAATATTATCACACCATATTTTAGGCATGACAGTTGGGAAACGTGTAATTCTGAAAGAAGAAATTATAGCCAAATAATTTCTGACATTGCGTTAGCGATAGCTTTATATTCAGCTTCAGTACTCGAGCGAGAGACTGTAGGTTGCTTCTTTGAAAGCCAGGAAACAAAATTTCGCCCAAGAAATATAGCATATCCACTAGTAGAACGTCTATCTTCGGGAGATCCAGTCCAATCTGCATCACTGTATGCAATCATCTCTCATGAAGCCTGACGATATAAAAGAAGATCATGTAGAATAGTGTCTTTGAGATATCGAAGAATTCGCTTAACATCTTCCCAATGATGTTCAGTAGGAGCATGCATAAATTGACAAGCATGATTCACAGCGAAAGCAATATCGGGTCGTGTAATTATGACATATTGTAGGACATCAACAATACTACGGTAGATCTGGGGGTCAGACATCGAAAAGGAGGATGAAGATGCAATGAAACCACCCTCAATGATTGGTATAGAGATAGGATGTGCACCATCCATTTTAGTTCGTTGTAGGAGTCATGTAATGTATTTGCTCTAAGAGAGAAACTCTCAGAGAAACTCTGAAAAACTCTGAGAGGGCCACCAGTAAAATTTGAATCAGATCTTTTAGGACATTGAATACCAATATGTCCAACTATGAGATAAATTTGACATCTTCTCTGACTATAAGACCAATCAAATCTTCTAGAGCAATGAATACCAGTATGACCAACGATGTGACAAATTTGACATCGATCCAACCTTTGCTTTTGGCCATCATGATGACATTGAGTATCAGACATCGAAAATAAATAACTTGTCCCTTGATAATAATAGACCTTGCTGGAAGAATTTTCGGTGGCTGGAAATAATACTTGGCACTTGCTACGTACGATTAATGTTGTCGAAGTTGTTACCGTCGATAAAAAAGAGTTGTTGATAAAAGGAGAAGAAAAGTTGTTTATTGCCAAAGTTGTCGAGGTTGCCACACTGTAGACGATGATATCAAACCTCGATGTAGAAATTCCTGTATTTGTTGTAATAAAAATTCAGAAGAGAAAAATTAAGAGGAAGAGAAGATGACTCTAATACCATGTAGAAATCAATAGGTAGAGGAAATAAATAATATAAAGCTTTTTGATCATCTTATTACTAAAGTCAATAGACTTATTTATATAAATTGTCTAAAACAATAATGAAAAAAATTAAATAAGGCATACAATCATAAATAATTATAAACATAGTAATATAATAAACTTGGAAATACTATTTTTCCTATTTGATTCATGTAGATCTTGATTGTGTGTCAAATATAATAAATCCTAATTGATTGAAATCAATTAGAGATTATTTCCATTATTGTCATTAACCTGGAGCCGCATCCCTCTCCGACCATCGCTCGTCGTTGCCCGGTCCATGCAGCCCCGCAAGTGATAGCAGCCATAGATTGCCTATGTCGCCACTTCTCTAAGGAACACCACCACCTCCTAACGTCATCGCCGACTATTGCCCTATCCAAGAAACCCTCATGCTGCCATACTCACGGTCGTCGCGTGCAGCTAGCGACGTATACTACCCTCCTTTTTCCCCACTACGAGCAGATCCCCGGCTCTGCTATCCCCACGAGTTGGACTCTCGTCCCTGTTCCTTCGCCGCGAGACGTTACCATGAGCAGCTCCAACCTTGTCATCTGTTGCTGGTCGTCCTTGTTTTCCCAGTCCATATGCAGTTGATCCTGATCCAACGCTCCATTCTGTCCCACAAATACTACACTCGACGCATCTCCACTCGGCCCTGTGGATCAGGCACCTAACTCATCTCAGATCAACCCCGCTGTTTGGACACTCCGGCTCACCTCCACTCCGACCCCGATGTCTCTCTCAGGTCCACATATCCAGCTACTCAATAGCACATGGACTAGCATGACACGTGGAACATGATGGTTGACGTAGCGTGATCCCATGAGATCTCCCACAGTCTAAGATATAAGTAGTGTGACCCTCTGATACGACGATGGGATATCTTCCTTACCGGGATACAATATCCTATCAGAAGCACAACATCCCCTCTGACAGTCGCATACATGGCATATCACTCCATGTTATAAAAAGAGCTCACTCCTACAAGCCAAGGTACGCACACGCACATATTTGCATATGATGCGGCGCTATAAAGAGGCTCATCTGGCACGGGGGTCAACTGCCAAGGTGGAGGTCAAACTCAAGGTAGTCAACGTCAGACTGTCAAAGGGTTGAATGGAGGACACTTGCAACGATCGATTGGGACAGTCAGTGCACGACCGGCGGGAGACATGTCCAGGCGGATCACCCGTTCGGCTCGGGATAATATGATAAGATAATCAGACGCTTAGTGTATAACAGCAGGATGTTGAGACCGAAGAGCTTGTCTAATTGGAAGACTATAACCAGTCACTACAAGGAAGAGTAACTGAAGTCGACAGAGTCGAGAGACCTCGGCCGAGTGGCTACCTAGCTCGGCCAAGCAGCGGGACCCTTGCCATCTCTCTGAAGCTGACAGAGTGGAGGAGTCCTGACCGAGCGGCTACCCCACTCGGCAAGCAGCGGGACATGGCCATTAACAAAATGGAGGAGTCCTGACCAAGCGGCTGTCCCACTCGGCCAAGCGGCGGGACCATTGTCGTATCTCTAGATATCCTTCTAAGAGAAGTGCTGCTGACACGAGGCATGGTCGATAGGCATATCGTACGGCGGAAGTTTCTACTGTCTTATCAGGGATATGCATGCCCTGTTAGTGTAGGGATATAGAGCGCTAAACACGCTTAAGCGCAGCGGAAAATTAATTAGATCCTCTCCAAAAGATCCATGCGAAGGAGAAAATAATCATATACTAAGTTTTACATGAGAGGTATACCTTTGTTGCGTGCCCTTCGCAATCCCGATAGTAACTTTTTCTTTGGATGCAGATCTAAGCGCGATCAAGCGTCCGCGCCTCTACGGTATTCACACAAACACATCCTTTGTTCATCACACGAATGAAACCTTCGGAAAAGAACCACCTTCATGGTGCTAGCCACTCATGGAGGTTCAGTCAAGAGCAAAAATCGCCCAAGGAGGAAGGAGGAATAAGAGGGAAGATTAAGAGTCACTTTTCATATCTAATGAAAATCTAATCAAAAACCTATTTATATTCATCCAATAAATACCAAGGGCTTTTTGTCTCTTTGTATTCCTCTTAATGGGTTGGATTATTATATTGAATTAACCATTAACCCAATAAGTCTAACCCATTAAGTGTACCCCATTAATCCAATGTGTCTAATTCGGATTGGACTCAATCCAATGAGTAGGTTCATTTGAGTCTAACTCAATGAGTAACTCAAAAGACCTAATCATCTCATAATTGGCTCTTAAAGCTAATTACTAACAATTAGGGTATAGTATCAAAGGTACTTTCCCGACAAATCTTTTCATAGGACATATTGGAGAACGTGTCCATGTCTCGAGAATCATGCACGTCGTCCACCAGGGTTCTATATAAAGGGGAGTCTATCACCAGCGGAGATACGCATTATTCGTTATTGGCGCTAGAGTTACTATTGCTCCGCTTTCTTCTACTATTCCGGTGACTGACTTGAGCATCGAAGGGTCAACGCTGGGACCCCTTTCCGGGCTCAGCATTGACGTCACTTGTTTTGTAAAACGGAAGGAGATTTATAGCCGGCCAGTGAAGCCGTCACATCCCAATATTTCACCTTCTCATTTTCAGACAGGATCAATACATATCTATTTTCATCATACTACCGTCATTCTCTATTTTTCTCCATCAGAAATTGACTTAAACATCGTAGTGAATAAGGTGAATAAGTCGAAACACCGTCAGGCTCTATTCTGACCGCATCCTTGTTTTTTTACTCTTAGCATGTTCTCCAAGTGATTCAACCCTCCTGGTATTGTTCAGCAATTCTATTCTACAGCTCCACAAGTTTCTTTAGCAGCTCTACCATCAACTCATGATGACTTTCTTAAGCAGCTCTACCTTCCTCCAATGACTTTGTCAATACCGGAGACACTTAACCGATGGCTCATCTTTTAATGATCTCAGACTAAATCAATATTCAAATGAACGCTAGTAGATCGAGTCGAATGAAGAAGGAAAAAAAATGAGTATAATACATAATGTACCTGAGGATTAAATAACCCATGAATAATTTATTTTTTCATTCTTTCTTTATTCCATAGCGAATCTTTGCGGTGTGATAAAGTACTCTGTTCTCCTACCATTTCTTGGACCTTTTATAGCTTGAATCTAGAACACTTCCAATTAGAAGCTAAAAAAGGTAATTAATAAACAAGAAGGAAAGTCCACATGAAGTCTGTACGTGATTTTGTGCATTATGAAAAGTGTTCTTTTGGGGGTTCACTTTACCTTGGGATAATGTAAATATATAAAACAATAATGATTGAGATTGCGACATTAAAAAATAATTTAATCTTTAAAAACTTAATATTTCAATCTTATTTATTTATTTATTGTAAGACTTTCTTTATTTATAAATAAGAATTTATTGATGAATATAATTCATAAAGAACATTAATAAACAAATTAAATACATAAATATTTAAATTTATTTAATTAATTTAATGAATTATTAAATTTTATTTAATTAATTAATCTTATATATAAGTAAATAAACATAAATAAATTTTCTTATAAACGTTTACTACATGGACTATAGTTAATAAATTCAGATAGGACTATAATTCATGAAATTTGTGACCTTATGATCCCGAGCATGGATTTTACAATTGTGTACAAGGACATGTCTCGTTGTCTTTCTTTCACTTGCATGCCCCATTTATTTTATTTTTTCTCTTTTCCTCTCCTAAAAACAGAGGAAATGATAGGCAATGTTGGGCTGAATCAGATCTAATAGGCCGAAGCTGTTTAGGCCGGTTAGCCACTTTATTCAGTTGGGCCGACCCACCCCTTCCTCTCCTAAAACAGAGGAAATAACAAGAGATTGATCTCGCCAGCAAGAGGAGGATTTGCTGGATTTGGTTATCATCAAAGGTTAGAAATCAGCAAGGAAGGAAGCATGAGAAAGAGAGTAGGATTTGGAGCTAATATATATTCTTTTCAAATTAAGAAAGAGATAATCAGCTCATGGCCAAATTCAGATTTCAAATAGGAATTAATATATCTCAACAAATTAATTTTCATAGAGCTACAACTGAACTTTCTACTACTTAGACTGGAGACGTGAACAACCACAATCAAAACTAGGTAGTTACATAACAACGATAAAACGATCATACATAATTTTAACACGCTGAACGGTTTGATACACAAACTTTAATTTGTTGTATAGCTTCGATTTTTCTTGTTCATCGTAGAGCAGGAGGAGTAGTGATATGTGCTCTGTGAAGTGGGAAAAGTACTAACTGGGCAAGCACAACCGCGGCTATCGTGATTGCTAGGAAGGGCAGGAAGGGAAACCGGAGTGCCAAGCGGCAGAGGAAATCGAGCAAAAGGATCAACTTAGAGGAGGTCAGTACCGTCTTCTGTGCCTTGGCGAGCTCGGCGCTGGGTGTGTGGGAGTAGTAGAAGATGCCGAGGGCAGTGGAAAAGCAGAGGAATTCGAGGATGGCCGTCACGGCGCAGAGGACGAACTTGTCGGGGTAGTCAGCCAGGATGGGGAATTCCACCAGAAGCGTGAAGGAGATTGCAAGGAGGGAATACGACCAGGATAAGGCCGTCTTGTTCTGGCGCTTGAAGTCGCTAACGTTG
The DNA here is from genome assembly GCF_018446385.1 of Zingiber officinale. Classification (NCBI taxonomy): domain Eukaryota; kingdom Viridiplantae; phylum Streptophyta; class Magnoliopsida; order Zingiberales; family Zingiberaceae; genus Zingiber; species Zingiber officinale. The sequence continues at coordinate 145,436,693 of NC_055989.1, forward strand.
GGGGCAGGGAGGGTCGTTGCCTCGGGGGCGGAGGCGTTGTGCAGGGGATGACTGTCCGGTTGAGTGGGGAGGTTCACTCGGTACGATGGCGAAGGCGGTGGAGTTTGGAGATCAGTTTCCTCCGGTGAGGATTCAGGGAAGACTTCTTCATTTCTCTGACCAAAGAAGAGTTGGAGGAATTGGAGGAGCATGTTGGGCGAGGCGACTTCGACCCTGAGGATGAAGAAAGCTGAGGATCAAATCTTCCTTCGGCTGCTTATATAGACCGGCTGAGAAAATGGGGTTGTCCACTTTAGACACGTAGGCATGGGCAAAAACGGAATTGCCCACGATTCGAGGAGGATAATCGACAAAAGTACTTTGGCGTCCGCACTAATGCATGGGCATTTCCGTCTTCTAAAAGACGGAATTGCATGATGGAAAGTTGGAAACGCTGATGCATGGGCATTTCCGTTTTTAAAAAGCGGAATTGAAGATGGAATTGGATGGTGGGAAATTTCATCTGCTTAAAAAGATGGAATTGTCCATGCATTAAAAGACGGAATTGCCCATGAATAAACACGCGTTTCGGTCATGGGCAAAAAGACAGAATTGTCCATTAATAACCACTGATGCATATTTTCCGTATTCTAAAACGACGGAAATGGCGCGTGCAAACGCCTCCTCTCCATGGATCCTATAAAATTTACCCACAGCAAACATGACTCTACGGAGGGGAATTCTGTCAAGACAGAACCGTCGACGTCCAACGTTTCTTGAGGATGACCACAGTTAAGACAGAATGACAGAACTGCCCTGCCCTCCTGATGCGCAGGGAAATCAAAGGTCAATCTCTTGTTATTTCTCTTATCTCTAGTTCAATAATTTATCTGTACAAATAATCTTTAATATGGTACAAAATACAATGGTAACTGATTCGGCGAGTATGGCAAGGCCCCCAACACAATGAGCTCAGGTCAGTCGACGACGACGTAGAGTAGAGATCAAAATCAACAGAGAAGCCTAAAGGATTGTAGAGTCCGGTAGAATGGTGTGATCGACTAGACCCCTGTCCGATCGGTCATCAAACCCCTTGACTTGAATAACGCAGCCGACTGTCGACCAATCAAATCTAGAGCCCCTTGGCTCAAAGGGCACTACCGACCGGACCCTCCGTCTGGTCGGATCCAAAATTTCTCCAGTACAAATGATGCAACCAATCGGTCAAATCCATAGCCCCTAGCTCGAATGACGTCGTCGACTGGACCCTCCATCCAATCGGATCCAGGGTTCCTCCAGTACGAATGATCCAGCCGACCGAACCCCTTGTCCGATCGGTCTGTCGACGGAAGCGTAATAAGGAATCCATCATCTCAATGGTCTAATATTCTTTTTTGGCGTTTAGCATAACTAATTGTCAGAGAATAAAGAGAATATCTCTTCTGTCGACGTACAACGAAAACTTCTACCGGCCAAAAACATAGAGATGGTGGGCCCAATTTGGAAAAAGTGTCAGAATGTCAGAGCGGTTGGTCCATATTCAGAAATACATCGATACTTCTTCACAGAGACAAACTAACACTACAAAAGGTGATTTTCATCTACAGACACAGGTATTCGATGCCACACGACGCTAGTCATTTCTACTATGCTCTCAGCATCACTATTCTTCTTCTCCACCAGTGACTTAACTTGAGCATTGGAAAGCTTGCGCCGGGAACTCCTCTCTAACCCGGTTGCTAACGTTTCTTTTCTCTACTCTTTGTTTTTAACACGCAGGATTGCTCGGTCGGTTAGTTCACTGTTCATGATCTTCACATGGTCAACAATAGAGCCACCTCGACTCCACGTGCCCAGTGCTCCATTTTTCCCGATTTCAGACATGATCAAATTTGACGTCATATGTGGGAATATTGCCTTAATCTGAAATGCGAGAATAGAAGAAGTCGGACGACTCACCATCGTCACTTTGTTGCAAGAAGACTTGGAGCTACTGATTGTTAGAGTATATACTAAAAGTCTAGTTTTTTGTAAGCATTTATGTTGAAATAAAGAATCACATTGGTCAAATGTTTACATTTGTATGCTAAGTGATGTTGTTCAATTAATTTATATTGTAGATAACATGGTGTGTGGTGTCATCCACAGAAGATCATGTTATCAATTCCTTATAAATTATAAACAGTAGCTCACAACTAAGATGGAAAGGAGCAAACCATTGGAATAGTCGTAGTGTAATTTGGTATTAGTTTATCTTAACTATAAAATTATACTAGTACACTCTGAGTGTATTGAGCAGGACCATTTAAGGTAAGTTCTTTTTATACTGACTGAATAAAAGAACAAGACCTTTGTTATTGTGGAAGTGTGTGCTCTTAATCCGGATATAATAACAAACACATATATCTAGTATTTATTTCTTTAACTTATCAATGAGTGAGATTTAGTTCGATAAATCAAAAGACCCGATAAGTTGGGAAATGATATTATTTATAGTGTGTGTTGTTGATTATAGAAGGAAACTGTGTCCTAGTGATCTAGGTTGATAATGTCCCTAAGAGGAGCTCATAAGGATTGTCATGTAAACCCTGCAGGTGGACTTAGTCCGACATGACGATAAGGTTGAGTGGTACTACTCTTGGAGCTAGATATTAATTAAGTGAGTTGTCAGTAACTCATTTAATTAGTGGACATTCGATATCTTAAACACAGGGAGATTAACACACTCATGATAAGAAGGAGTCCAAAATATAATTTGGGATTGTTGCGGTAGTTCAATAATAATTTTTTAGTGGTATGAATTATTATTGATGAAATTAAGTTGAGTGTTCGGGGCGAACACGGGAAGCTTAATTTCATCGGGAGACCAAAACCAATTCCTCCTCTCGGTCCCTATCGTAGCCTCTTATTTATAAAGTCTTATACACACTCATACCCACCTTCTTACCCACCTTAAGGTGGCCGGCCAAGCCTAGCTTGGAGCCCAAGTTAGGGCTGGCCAAACCAAGGTGAGATGGTTTAAATAGGTGGTCAGCCTTAGCTTGAACCCAAGCTTGGTTTGGCCTGCCACATTAAATTAAAAAGGATTTTATTTTTTAAAATCTTTCTTATGTGGAAGCCATGATTTTAAAAAAGAGTTTAAAATTTAAATCTTTCCTTTTATAGTTTTCTACAAAAGATTAAGTGAAAGGTTTGATATCTTTTCTTATTTATAGTTAAAAAGAAGATTTTAATTTTTGATAAAACTTTCCTTTTTTGTAATCATCCTCATAATTTAAAAGAGAGTTTTAAAATTAAATCTTTCCTTTTTACAAAAGATTAAGAAAAGATTTGATATCTTTCCTTATTTGTAGATTGAAAGGAAGATATTAATTTTAGAGAAAACTTTCCTTTTTGTAAATCATCCACATGTTTTAATAGAGAGATTTTAATTTATAAAAGTTTCCTTTTATGATCAACCATGAAGGAAATTTTTTAAAGAGAAATTTTTATTTAAAAATTTTCGGTAACAAATTAGGAAATTTTAATTTTGTGTTTAAAACTTTCCTTGTTTGAAAGGATTAAGGTGGCGATCATATATAGTTTGAAAGGAAATTTTATTAAACTTTCCTTTCATTGGCAAAGAGAATAAGAAAGTTTTTAATAAAACTTTCCTTATTTGTCAAGACCAAGGAATATAAAAGAGAGGGTAGAGGTGTCTCATCTCATAACAAGATATCTTCTTTGGTTCATTGTTTGAAAGGATTAAGGTGGCGATCATATATAGTTTGAAAGGAAATTTTATTAAACTTTCCTTTCATTGGCAAAGAGAATAAGAAAGTTTTTAATAAAACTTTCCTTATTTGTCAAGATCAAGGAATATAAAAGAGAGGGTAGAGGTGTCTCATCTCATAACAAGATATCTTCTTTGGTTCCTCTCTTCCTTGGTTGGTGGTCGACCCCTCTCTTCCTCTCCATCTCCTATTCTTCTTCCTTGGACGGCGACATCTTCATCTCAAAGAGCTTGGTTGGTGGCCGGATCTTGTTAGAGGAAGAAGGAGAGATAGGAGGCTTTGTTTCTAGCATCCCTTGGAGCTTGAAGGTTGGTGGCCGAAACTTGCAAGAAGGAAGGTGTCTTGGTGGTTCTCATCTTGGTAGATCATTGCCCACACAACGTCCGAGATAAGAAGAGGAATATGATAGAAGACAAACTAACACTACAAAAGGCGATTTTCATCTACAGACACAGGTATCCGATGCTACACGACGCTAGTCATTTCTACTATGCTCTCAGCATCACTATTCTTCTTCTCCACCTGTGACTTAACTTGAGCATCGGAAAGCTTGCACCGGGAACTCCTCCCTAACCCGATTGCTAACATTTCTTTTCTCTACTCTTTGTTTTTAACGCGCAGGATTGCTCGGCCAGTTAGTTCACTGTTCACAGTCTTCACATGGTCAACAACAGAGCCACCTCGACTCCACGTGCCCGGTGCTCCATTTTTCCCAATTTCAGACATGATCAAATTTGATGTCATCTATAGGAATATTACCTTAATCTGAAATGCAAGAATGGAAGAAGGCGAACAACTCACCGTCGTCACTTTATCGCAAGAAGACTTGGAGCTACTGATAACTGTTGGTGCGGGTAGCACTAACGGTCTAACCCAGGTTTTGATGAATGACAAATAGGTTAAGTTAGTTGTGTTTGTTAGAGTGTATACTAAAAGCCTAGCTTTTGGTATAAATATTTATCTAGAAATAAGAATCACATTGGTCAAAAGTCTACATTTATGATAAATGTAGTTGCTCAATTAATTTATATTGTAGATAACATGGTGTGTGGTGTCACACACAGAAGATCATGTTATTGGTTCCTTATAAATTATAAACAGTAGCTCACGACCAAGATGGAAAGGAACAAACCATTGGAAGGTCGTAGTGTAATTAGGTATTAGTATATCTTAACTATATAATTACACTAGTACACTTAGAGTGTATTGAGTAGGACCATTTGAGGTCGTTCCTTTTATACTGACTTTATAAAGGAACAAAGACCTCAGTTATTATGGAAGTGTGTGCTCTTAATCCTAATATAATAACAAGCATATATATTTGATATTTATTTCTTTAATTTATCAATGGGTGAGATTTAGTTCGATGAATCAATAAGCCCGATAAATTGGGAAATGATATCACTTATAGTGTGTGTTGTTGATTATAGAAGGAAACTGTATCCTAGTGATCTAGGTTGAGAATGTCCCCAAGAGGAGCTCATAAGGATTGTCATGTTAAACCCTGCAGGTGGACTTAGTCCGACATGACGATGAAGTTGAGTGGTACTACTCTTGGAGCTAGATATTAATTAAGTGAGTTGTCAGTAACTTACTTAATTAGTGGACATTGTTATCTTAAACACAGGAGACTAACACACTCATAATAAGAAGGAGCCCAAAATGTAATTTGGGATTGGTGCGGTAGTTCAATAATAGTTCTCTAGTGGAATGAATTATTATTGATAAAATTAAGTTGTGTGTTCGGGGCGAACACGGGATGCTTAATTTTATCGGGAGACCAAAACCAATTCCTCCTCTCGGTCCCTATCGTAGCCTCTAGTATATAGAGATTTATACCCACCGCATACCCACCTTCTTACCCATCCAATGGGGCCGGCCAAGCTAGCTTGGAACCCAAGCTAGGGCCAGCCAAGTTGATGGTTAGTGGTCGGCCAAAGCTTGGGTCCCAAGCTTAGGTGGCCGGCCACTAGAATATTAAAAAGGATTTTTATTAAAATTATTTCTTATGTGGATATCATGTTTTAAAAGAGAGTTTAAAAAATTAAAAATTTCCTTTTATAGCTTTCTACAAAAGATTAAGAGAAGAGATTAATCCCTTTCCTTATTTGTAGTTTAAAAGGATGGTTTTAATTTTTGGTAAAAACTTTTCTTATTTGTAAATCATCTATATGTTTAAAAGAGAGTTTAAAATTTGAAATCTTTCCTTATTTGTTGATTAAAGGAGGATTTTAAATTTTAAGAAAACTTTCCTTTTTAAACATGTTCATGATTTAAAAGAAAGTTTAAAAATTAAATATTCTCTTTTATAAGTTTCTACAAGAGATTAAGAAAAGATTTGATATCTTTCCTTATTTGTAGATTAAAAGAGATTTTAATTCTTAGAGATAACTTTCTTTTTATCCACATGTTTAAAAGAAAGATTTTAATTTATTAAATTTCCTTTTATAAACCAATCATGAAGGGATAAAATTATTGAGAAATTTTATAAAATTCCGGAAGCAAATAAGGAAGTTTTAATTGGTGTTTAAAATTTTATTTGCTTGGAGTTTTTTTCTTGTGGCCGGCCATTATAAAATTGAGAAAGGAAATTATTTTTAATTAAATAAATTTTCCTTTTCAATGGCAAAAGAATTAAGGAAGTTTTTATTAAAATTTCCTTATTTGCCAAGATCAAGGATTATAAAAGAGGGGGTAGAGGAGGCTTCATGGCTAACGAATCTATTCTATTTTTCTCTCCCTCTTTTCTTCTTCTTGTGGCCGGCCCTAGCCTTTCTCCTTTCTTCTCTTTTGGTGGCCGAACCATACATCTCTTGGAGCTCTTGTTGGTGGCCGGACCTAGGAAGGAGAAGAAGAAGAGGAGGAAGCCTCATCTTGAAGATCCCTTGGAGTATTGGTGGTGATCAAGTTCTTCTTCCTTGGAGGTGGTTCTTCTTGTGGCCGAACCTTGCTTGGAGAAGAAGAAGGTGCGTGGTGGTTCTCGTCTCGGAAGATCGTCGCCCACACGACGTCCGGGATAAGAAGAGGAATACGGTAGAAGATCAAGAGGTCTTTTCTAAAAGGTATAACTAGTAATTTTTCTTTCCGCATCATACTAGTTATTTTTGGAAATAATACTAAATACAAGAGGCTTACGTTCTAGTGTTTCGAATATGGTTTTTCGAAGTTGTGTTCTTTTGTTTCTTTCTTTTCCTTGTGATTTGATTGTTCTCTTTGGTTAACCTAAAGTTATTTTAGGAAATTAAATATTAGCTTTCTATTAAAGGTTTTGTCTAGTCGGTGGTGGTTGCTCCCATATCCAAGAAGGCCATGTGCCTCGCCACGTCAGTACTGGGAACCTTTTATGGAAATTAATATTTAATGGAATTAATAACTTAAGGAGACTTGGGTCAAACGTGTTAAGTTCCGCAGGAGATCCAAGTCAAAACCTAAAAGAACAAATAGATTAAGTTTTGGATCAAACGTGTTACCGCAGGCGATCCAAAATTTAATTTAAAAGAACACATGGTAGCTAGGAAAAGGTTCAGACCTTTGTACAAAATTTTTGTACAGTGGAACCTATAGGTTTTCCGAGTAGCAACCAACAATTGGTATCAGAGCTAGGGTTTTGCCTCTGTGTATTTGGTATTAGTTTAATTATGCACATGTCATACATAATTTAGGCAGGTTAATAGTAGGATGTGCTAACTTTGTGGATGCAGGATCCAACTATTATGGCTTATAGTTATTATGTGTGTGATTGGACCCTTGGACATGTCAAGGGCATTTTATTGTGTGTGCATGATTGTATTATAAAATACAGCAGGAGCTGTATTTAGTTTTATTAGGATTTTATTTTTGATCTAGATACATGTACATTCCTTTTATGGAATATAGGATCAAAATGTAAAATTCTATTTATGTCGCGGATCGAATCTTGCAAAGCGTGGAACCTTCTAAGGACCAGAGGCGCAGCGGAACTAGGAGCAAGATGGATGTGACAGCTAGACCCAGTGGCGGTGGCCAAATATGGCAGCAGCTTGGGATGACAACACACGGAAGACAACTAGAGATAAAAGCCATAATAGTTGAAAATTAGATTTTCTATTTATTGCTTTTATATTGTGTTGTGTGTGCATGTTAGTTTACAAGTTTAGTAGGCTAGTATAGTTAAAATTCCTCATTAATAAATAACTAAGTGGGAGAGGGATTTTTAAGTAAATCCCATGGTCTCCATTACTGGTTTGTAAGTGATGCAAACAAGCTTGCGCGTTGGCTCTGAGTGCCTTCCTCCATAACGGATGAGCTAGTTTGCAGATCACAGACTTCCATTTTGGATGACTATAGGAAGTTAATTAAGAGCGTGTGATCTTCCCCAACGGAAGGGGCATAATCTTATTAACGGACTTAGTGTCAAGTAATGGTATACACTTAGACACATCTAATAGTATCCTCCCCATCGAGTCACTGCTATTATTTGTGTGACCAAATGAAACCAACTATTAACTTGTCATAAAACTAGGTTGACAAGATAATAAAATTAAAGGGTTAAAACCCCTCTTACAAATGATTGATTTTGTATACGTCCACACTAACGTGGCATACAAAATTAACGGTGTTTGAGATAATTTTATTTGTCATAAAGTTAGGTTGACAAGATAGTTAATGGGTAAAAACCCTCCTCTTACAAATGTTGATTTTGTATACGTCCACACTAACGTGGCATGCAAAATTCACGGTGTTTTGAGGTGTTGGTAAATTTAAATAGTATTGTTAGAGGAATCAATATTATTTTAAATTTAGAGTCTTGACCAAATATTTGATTAAAGATAGACCAACTATTAATTTTATTCGTCATAAAGTTAGGATGACGAGATAATAAAATTAAATGATAAAATTTCTCTTTGAATTTGTATACATCCACACTAACGTGGCATACAAAATTCATGGGATTTTTAAGGAGTTGGTCTTAACCAAATATTTTTGTGATTCTTAGGATAATGATCAATCCCTAGCTGATATACTTAGTGGTCCCAATTATAATTGATTGGAAATAGGATTTGGACATTAAGGTAGACTTTTTTTTTAGAATTAAGAACAATAGAGGTGTATTTTATTCATTAGTTGATACATGTTTAGTGGAGTTATCTACCGGTACCTGGAGTGTAGATACAAGATGCCATTAATCATGTCTGCAATTTATTGCAGGGTTTCAGGAAACCCGACAACTAAATGGGCACTACTGCAAGAGTAGCAGCTGTTGCAGTGGGAGAGGTTTATTCTCTAATAGGAATAAAATTTGGATTATTAGGAATTGTCTTTACATACTAAGTTTAGAAAGAACCTGATTTCAGTTTCTAAACTATTATAGAATAGATATTGTGTCTATTTTGATAACAAAGTTGTTATCAAGAAAAATAGGCAAGTTATCTATTCTGGTATGTTGGTTGACAATTTATAATCCAATAACTCCCACGATGCAACAAATGGAAATTAGTAACACATCTTCTAACTTAAGAGAAAGCAACCTTCGAAAATGAACCAATTATATCTTTGACATCTAAGGCTAGGTTATATTAACTTAAGTAGGATTCATTGGTAGCTGATGAACTTTTGGGTTCATTAGTAGTGGAAATCTTTCCAACCTGCGAGTCTTACTTGGAAGGAAAATAACCAAGGAGCTTTTAAGTCTAAGGGGTATGGAGCCAAAGATATATAGGAATTGGTTCATTCTGATTTGTGTGATCCTATGAGCATCCAGGCAAGAGGTTGTTTCAAATATTTCATCTATTTTATAGACAACTATTTGAGATACGGATATATTTACTTGATGTGCCGCAAGTCTAAGTGCTTTGATTAGTTCAAAGAGTACGAGGCTGATGTGGAGTAACGACAAAGTAAAAATATCAAGACACTATGGTAAGATCGTAGTGGCAAGTACCTCTTGGGAGAATTTAGGAGTCATTTATCAGAAGTAGGGATTCAATCCCAACTAACTGCACCTGGTACACCCCAACAGAATGGTGTAGTAGAAAGAAGGTATAAGGCTCTTATGGAATAATTAGATCGATGATGAGTTATTACCAAATTTGTTTTTAGGATATACACTAGAAACAGAAGTGAACATAATACCTTCTAAAGTCAGAACTCTTTACTCCCATAAAATTGCAGAATGGGCGTAAGCCTAGTCTGAAGTATATTCGGATTTGGGTGGTCTAGCACATAAGAGACACTGATAAGTTGGGCAGGAGTTCACTTGTTTGTGAGTTATCCTAGAGAAACAAAAGTAGGTTTATAGTCTTAAAAAAATCAGAAGGTCATTATCAATGACCGATTTTTTGAATAGGACTATGTAATAAACCACATGCCCATAAGTAAATTTGTTCTTAAGGAAATAATAAAGGACATGTCTAATCTAGTACCAACTGTACAAGATGAAATATCACAAGAAACTGCAACACGTATCATAAAAGATACACAATTACAGATAGTGCCTCTTCATAGTGGGAGGGTTGTCAAGCAACCTAAGAGATTCATGTTTTAGGAGAGTCTTTGGACTTGATCCCAAATGAACATGAGCCTGATCCCGGACATATGATGAAGCACACCAAGATAAAGATTCAGCATCTTGGCAAAGAGTAATGAATAACAGAATTAGAATATATATATTCTAATAAAATCTGGAAGCTTGTAGAACCACCAGATGGTGTAAAAGCCTTTGGGTGTAAAAAGGTCTATAATAGGAAAAGAGGAATAGACAGGAAGGTAGAAACTTTCAAAAGCAAGGCTTGATGAAAAAGGAAACTTTTTCACTGGTAGCCATGTTTAAGTCTATCCAGATTCTTTTATCTATTTGGCAAGTGGATGTCAAGACAGTATTCCTTAATGGAAGTCTTGAAGATAGCATCCACATAAAGCAAACCAGAAGGGTTCATTATAAAGGGCTAAGAGCATCTTGTGTGAAAGCTCAATCAGTCTATGGACTGAGGCAAAGCTTCAAGGTCTTGGAACATCCAGTTTATCAAAGTAATCCAGACCTTTGGATTTATTGAATAAACGGATAAGTCTTGTGTATACAAATGGTGTGATGGAAACGTGGTGATGTTTCTTGTACTATACGTAGATAACAATTTTGGTAGTTGGAAACAATATCAAAATGTTGTCAGAAGTAAGGGTATGGTTGTCCAAATAATTCGATATAAAGGACTTGGGAGAATGTATATATTTTTGTGATCAAAGTAATAAGGGATCGCAAGAAAAATATATATAGATATATCCCGAGTTTAATATATCGAAAAAATCCTTACTCGTTTTTAGCATGCAAAACTCCTAGAAAGGTTTCTTACCTTTTAAGAATGGAGTGTTTTTATCTAAAGAGATGTCTTCGATGACATCAAAGGAGATTGAGGACATGTAGGTAGTTCTTTATGCTTCGGCAGACAACCTAATGTATGCTATGCACGAGATCGAAATCTGTTTGCCAAGGGCATAGTTAGCAGATATCAAAGTAACCCTAGACAAGGACATTGGACTGCAACATATAAAGTACCTTAGAGGCACTAGAGATTATATGCTAGTTTACAAGGCGGTTATTTTGGTCCCTGTGGGTTGCATGGATTTTGACTTCCAATCGGACAGGGACAATATTAAGTCAACCTCGGGGTTTTGTGTTTACTTTAGGAGGTAAAGTCATAACTATGGAAGAGTGATAAGCATAGGTGTTTATCTGGACTCCACCATAGAAGCTTAGTATATGGCAAGCCTCTAAGGTAGCCATAAAAGCTGAATGACTCAATAACCTCAAGATAGATTTAGATATGATTTCTGGTTTGTCCAAAGATTATTACAATTTATTGTAATAATGTTGGTGCAGTAACAAACTCGAAGAAACCATAAGTCTATAAGGCAAGTAAACACAATAGAGCGCAAGTACCACCCAATATGAGAAATCGTATAAACGAGGAGAAGTTGTTGCCGCCTAGATTGCATCAGATGATAACCTAAGGTCCTTAAGGCAAGAGCTTTTTTGAAAGGCATGGGAATCAGATGTATGGCAGCAGATATGGCAGCTTAGTCTTTTAGTATAAGTGGGAGATTGTTAGAGTGTATACTAAAAGCCTAGCTTTTGGTATAAATATTTATCTAGAAATAAGAATCACATTGGTCAAAAGTCTACATTTATGATAAATGTAGTTGCTCAATTAATTTATATTGTAGATAACATGGTGTGTGGTGTCACACACAGAAGATCATGTTATTGGTTCCTTATAAATTATAAACAGTAGCTCACGACCAAGATGGAAAGGAACAAACCATTGGAAGGTCGTAGTGTAATTAGGTATTAGTATATCTTAACTATATAATTACACTAGTACACTTAGAGTGTATTGAGTAGGACCATTTGAGGTCGTTCCTTTTATACTGACTTTATAAAGGAACAAAGACCTCAGTTATTATGGAAGTGTGTGCTCTTAATCCTAATATAATAACAAGCATATATATTTGATATTTATTTCTTTAATTTATCAATGGGTGAGATTTAGTTCGATGAATCAATAAGCCCGATAAATTGGGAAATGATATCACTTATAGTGTGTGTTGTTGATTATAGAAGGAAACTGTATCCTAGTGATCTAGGTTGAGAATGTCCCCAAGAGGAGCTCATAAGGATTGTCATGTTAAACCCTGGTGGACTCAGTCCGACATGACGATGAAGTTGAGTGGTACTACTCTTGAGCTAGATATTAATTAAGTGAGTTGTCAGTAACTTACTTAATTAGTGGACATTTGTTATCTTAAACAGGGAGACTAACACACTCATAATAAGAAGGAGCCCAAAATGTAATTTGGGATTGGTGCGTAGTTCAATAATAGTTCTCTAGTGGAATGAATTATTATTGATAAAATTAAGTTGTGTGTTCGGCAACACGGATGCTTAATTTTATCGGGAGACCAAAACCAATTCCTCCTCTCGGTCCCTATCGTAGCCTCTAGTATATAGAGATTTATACCCACCGCATACCCACCTTCTTACCCATCCAATGGGGCCGGCCAAGCTAGCTTGGAACCCAAGCTAGGGCCGGCCAAGACCAAGTGGATGAGTTAAGTTGGTGGCCGGCCAAAGCTTGGGTCCCAAGCTTAGGTGGCCGGCCACTAGAATATTAAAAAGGATTTTTATTAAAATTATTTCTTATGTGGATATCATGTTTTAAAAGAGAGTTTAAAAAATTAAAAATTTCCTTTTATAGCTTTCTACAAAAGATTAAGAGAAGAGATTAATCCCTTTCCTTATTTGTAGTTTAAAAGGATGGTTTTAATTTTTGGTAAAAACTTTTCTTATTTGTAAATCATCTATATGTTTAAAAGAGAGTTTAAAATTTGAAATCTTTCCTTATTTGTTGATTAAAGGAGGATTTTAAATTTTAAGAAAACTTCCCTTTTAAACATGTTCATGATTTAAAAGAAAGTTTAAAAATTAAATATTCTCTTTTATAAGTTTCTACAAGAGATTAAGAAAAGATTTGATATCTTTCCTTATTTGTAGATTAAAAGAGATTTTAATTTTTAGAGATAACTTTCTTTTTATCCACATGTTTAAAAGAAAGATTTTAATTTATTAAATTTCCTTTTTATAAACCAATCATGAAGGGATAAAAATTATTGAGAAATTTTATAAAATTCCGGAAGCAAATAAGGAAGTTTTAATTGGTGTTTAAAATTTTATTTGCTTGGAGTTTTTTATTGTGGCCGACCATTATAAAATTGAGAAAGGAAATTATTTTAATTAAATAAATTTTCCTTTTCAATGGCAAAAGAATTAAGGAAGTTTTTATTAAAATTTCCTTATTTGCCAAGATCAAGGATTATAAAAGAGGGGGTAGAGGAGGCTTCATGGCTAACGAATCTATTCTATTTTTCTCTCCCTCTTTTCTTCTTCTTGTGGCCGGCCCTAGCCTTTCTCCTTTCTTCTCTTTTGGTGGCCGAACCATACATCTCTTGGAGCTCTTGTTGGTGGCCGGACCTAGGAAGGAGAAGAAGAAGAGGAGGAAGCCTCATCTTGAAGATCCCTTGAAGTATTGGTGGTGATCAAGTTCTTCTTCCTTGGAGGTGGTTCTTCTTGTGGCCGAACCTTGCTTGGAGAAGAAGAAGGTGCGTGGTGGTTCTCGTCTCGGAAGATCGTCGCCCACACGACGTCCGGGATAAGAAGAGGAATACGGTAGAAGATCAAGAGGTTTTTCTAAAAGGTATAACTAGTAATTTTTCTTTCCGCATCATACTAGTTATTTTTGGAAATAATACTAAATACAAGAGGCTTACGTTCTAGTGTTTCGAATATGGTTTTTCGAAGTTGTGTTCTTTTGTTTCTTTCTTTTCCTTGTGATTTGATTGTTCTCTTTGGTTAACCTAAAGTTATTTTAGGAAATTAAATATTAGCTTTCTATTAAAGGTTTTGTCTAGTCGGTGGTGGTTGCTCCCATATCCAAGAAGGCCATGTGCCTCGCCACGTCAGTACTGGGAACCTTTTATGGAAATTAATATTTAATGGAATTAATAACTTAAGGAGACTTGGGTCAAACGTGTTAAGTTCCGCAGGAGATCCAAGTCAAAACCTAAAAGAACAAATAGATTAAGTTTTGGATCAAACGTGTAAAGTTCCGCAGGCGATCCAAAATTTAATTTAAAAGAACACATGGTAGCTAGGAAAAGGTTCAGACCTTTGCACAAAAATTTTGTACAGTGGAACCTATAGGTTTTCCGAGTAGCAACCAACAGTGTTGTTGTCTGACACTTTGATCAAGTGTGCAGGAAAAGTCCAGCTAGGTCGACGGGCTGACCGGACAGCTGGCGAGAAGTCCAAGCGGGTCGACGGGCTGACCGGACGCTTGGCGAGAAGTCCAGCTAGGTCGACGGGCTGACCGGATAGCTGGCGAGAAGTCCAAGCGGGTCGACGGGCTGACCGGACGCTTGGCGAGAAGTCCAGACGGGTCGACGGGCTGACCGGACGTCTGGCAGGTAAGTAAGAGTGACTGTGAGGACGCGTTCCCGGGAAGGGACATTAGGCGCCGATCCGGCTTAGATCCATTTCGGATATCTAAGTCGAGATCGTGACTAGATTCCGGCCCCGGAAAGACGGAATCTAAGTCATACTCTTGATGCTAATTTTATTACTAGAAAATTGTGCTAAGATGTGCTATTTCTATTTGCTCTGGTAACATTTGGTTTTTGTAGGAGATACTATAGGGGCCCGGAATGGCTCCGGGCGCTGGGACCAGACGCCTGGAAGGGATCCAGCGCCCGAGGCAAAATTTATCCCAGACGACGTTGACACTTGGAGTATGCTGGTTGGGAGTGTTCGTCACCCGTGCCCGAAGGATCCAGCGCCCGAGCAAGATATAAAGAAGCCCTAGGCGAGCTTCAAGACATCGCCTTCCGAGAACTCGAGTCCAATCACTCCGCTCTGGCCCAACAACGCTCACAAAGCTCCGACGACTCCGGCTCTCTTTTTAATTCATTGTTTGTCGGTTAGCTTTGTTTTCTTTCTTTTCATTAGCAATATTTGTACGTAAATTGTAATTATCCGAATTGCTAGTGAATTGCCCAACGAAAGTACTCAAGGAGTACGGGCCTTCGAGTAGGAGTCGTCACAGGCTCAGAACGAAGTAAAAATCAACAGTGTTCATCTCTTTACTTCTTTACTTTTCCGCTGCGTCTTAACTCGAGATTTTCGAATCGATATTCATCCCCCCCCCCTCTATCGAATCTAACGGTCTTACAAGTGGTATCAGAGCAGGTACCGCTCTGATTTGGTGCAACCACCAATCAGACAGGGGGTGAAATTATTTTTTTTTAACAATTCAAAACTGATATTATTATCTTTTTGGAAGATTTTTTTCTCTCGTTGCATTTAAAATCTAAATTGGTACAACACCAACTTAGAGTTTCTATTTCTCCCGCACTGCTAATCCAAGACGAAGTCTTGGGATATTTTTCCAGTTAATTTCGTGTGTGTAGGTAATGATGTCTCAACAAGAAGGCTTCAGCACAGTACGTCCTCCTCTATTCAACGGGGATGATTTTTCGTACTGGAAGAGGAGAATGGAGGTCTACATGAAGACAGACTACGACCAATGGATGAGCGTCACAAGGGCTTACAAAATTCCAGTAGACAACTCCGGGAACATACTAGACCCTGAAGACTGGACAAATGATGTGAAGAAAAAGGCATCAATTGAAAACAAAGCCATCAATACTCTACACTGCGGACTAACACGAGAAGAACTGAACCGGGTCGGACCGCATCAAAACGCTAAGGAACTTTGTGATAAACTGATCGAGCTACTCGAAGGAACAAGCGACGCAAAGGTAACAAAAGAGATTTGTTGTTAAATAGAATTTTAATATAAAATGCAGGAAGGAGAAACGGCAAGTCACTCCACGCGAGGGTCAAAGATATCCTCAACGGTCTCCACGCCGATAGGCCACCAAATGGAGAACCGAGACTTAATCAGTATGCGTTAAATGCTTTTCCATGAAACAATTTGTAGGCATCAATCGTAGATGCCTACAAAATTTCAAAAATTTATCTAAATTAAAATTGACGAACTCTTTGTGAATTAGAACTTCATGAGCAAACTAACGGGTCGAGAAAGGTGTAGCTTTATTTGCAGTTCATCTAAAGAAAAGAAGAACAAGCCGAATCCAAGAAGATTCCGATCAAGACTCAAGACGAAGAACACCTGGAACGTAAGGAAAATGTTCACGAGAAGCTTCAGCAAACAGGATCTTCGAAGATCAGTTCGCCAACCGACTCAAGAAATGTCACATGTTTCGGATGTAAAAAAGGGCACTACAAGAACGAATGCCCAAGATTGAAACTTGACAAACCAAAGTCAACAAAGAAGAAAGCCCTCAAAGCAACATGGGACGATTCCTCCTCGGACGAATCGGAAGGAGAAAAGCACCAAAGTCACCTCGCGCTGATGGCTCGCGAAGACGAATCGGAGGAATCGGAAGACGGGTCCGAACCCGAATCGAGCCACGAGTCCGTACTCATTTCCAAAGGTTCCAAAGAGGTATACCTAAACTTAAATCGTAAATTCTTTAGAATTATCTCGTGTTTGAATAAAAAATTAGTTAAATTGGAAAATAAAAATAAATCGCTTCTTGAGGAAAATCAAAACCTCAAGGAACAATTAAAAAATTCGAATCCAACTCAAGATCGAACACTTGAGGAGGAGAATTTATCATTAAAAAATGAAATTAATAAGTTAAAAGAATTGTTGGAAAAATTCACAACAAGATCTAAAAATTTAGATTTAATTCTAAATAACCAAAAGGCATGCTACAATAAAACCGGACTTGGATATAAGTCAAACTCAAACAAAACCTTTAAATCATTGTTAACCCAACACAAAGCAACTAAACAAGCTTGGGTCCCGAAAGCGTGCTTAACCACGCAAGTAGGACTTAATCAATTCTATATACCTAAAGATAAAATACATTATATAAACTTGAATAAATCAGATCAAAAACTAAAATATAAATCTAAATTAAAATCAAAATTCAAAACTCAACAAAATTTAGATTATCACCAAGTTGATTATAACTATAAAAAGAATCGATACAAGCCTAAAATTAAAACTTAAATTAATGGCCAATAATTCAGGGGGAGGCTCCAGAATCAAAACTAACCTACCCGACAGGGTAACCCAAAACAAACTAACCCGGTAGGGTAATTAGAATTAGAGACCAAGTTTAACTTGAATCATGGTACTGGTGAAATTTTTGGATGATAGTACGTTAGGGAAACTTGGGCATCGCATGTCTAGAAAGATATGGTTTCGATCTGGTGCATTTGGCCAAGTGGAACTGACCGAAGCTACCCTTAAACGAATCCTAACCAGTTAGACCAAGATTTAGTACTAAGTTCCGTGGATAGGACTATTCGGAAAACCTCGAAAGGTTGGTTACTTCTAATGATGTCCTTGTGACTCACCAAGCTTAGAAGTTTATCCGAAGAATGCCTATTTGTGGAAACCAAAGCTAAGTCTGAATCTAACACAAGTTAAAACAAAACTCTGTAATCAAACTAATTTCATCTCACAAAATCATAGGATTCCTTGATTGATAATATAAATCGGGTGAGATGAATAAAACTTAAAAATTAATTTCAAAATGTTAATTTTAAAACTTAAATTAATTTCAAAATTTCAATTTTAAAACTTAAATTAATTTCAAAATTTTAATGTTAAATTTTAAACTTAAATTAATTTCAAAATTTTAATTTTAAAACTTAAATTAATTTCAAAATTTCAATTTTAAACTTAAATTAATTTCAAAATTTTAATTTTAAAACTTAAATTAATTTCAAAATTTTAATTTTAAAACTTAAATTAATTTCAAAATGTTAATTTTAAAACTTAAATTAATTTCAAAATTTTAATTTTAAAACTTAAATTAATTTCAAAATTTCAATTTTAAACTTAAATTAATTTCAAAATTTTAATTTTAAAACTTAAATTAATTTTAAATTTTTAATTTTAAAACTTAAATTAATTTCAAATTTTCAATTTTAAAACTTAAATTAATTTCAAAATTTTAATTTTAAACTTAAATTAATTTCAAAATTTCAATTTTAAACTTAAATTAATTTCAAAATTTTAAAACTTAAATTAATTTCAAAATTTCAATTTTAAAACTTAAATTTCAATTTTAAAACTTAAATTAATTTCAAAATTTTAATTTTAAAACTTAAATTAATTTCAAAATTTCAATTTTAAAACTTAAACTAATATTTTAATTTCAAAATTTTAATTTTAAAACTTAAATTAATTTCAAAATTTCAATTTTAAATCTTAAATTAATTTCAAAATTTTAAAAACTTAAATTAATTTCAAAATTTTAATTTTAAAACTTAAATTAATTTCAAAATTTTAATTTTAAAACTTAACTCCAAAACCTAAAACCCAAAAAAAAAAAAAAAAAAAAATGTCAGTCCAAAACCAGGGGCGGGCGCCCCTGGTATTCGCCCCGGAGGGGATCCAGGCGCCCCGCCCTAAATCAACCCCGGGCGCCCGGAGTCCCCTATAAATAAGGGGCAGCAGGCGGCCCCAACCTCTGCCCCACTCATTCTCACTTTTGCCAAGGTTCACTTTGAACCTCAGTGCGAAAGTACTCTAAATCAAAATTTTCTTGCGGTGAAGACGCTGTTGCGATTCAACCGAGGTCGTCAAATCTATATTTTTTTCGATGGCTCCTCGGTAAAACATTCTTCCCCTCTCAAAATTTTTTTTCTAAATTTTTTTTAATATTCTTTATATACAGTAGGAAACGAACAAACACTGGTGCTGGACCCTCCAATGCTAGTACAGACCCTAGGTTTCCCACAGACGAACTTAGGATTAAATTTGAGTCCACCATTTATAAGGTCATTAGGACTACCTGCATAGATAGACGTTCTTCCTTAGGTCATGTCCCTCTGCTTTAGAGGTTATAGGCCACTATAATTTAAGGAACCTTGTCGAATGTACCAGTCCAATAAACATAAGTCTATGTGCCGAATTTTGCAATAACCTAATAAAAGTAGACGATTTCACCTATACCACTAGGGCAGCAGGCACTGATATCGTATTTTCCCCTACGACTATCCGAGAGTTTTTAGAGTTGCGTCCATCTACTTGCTCCTTTTTGTGCTATCCTCCGAGGGATCTACCGTTCGACGATCCCTACTCACATATTACTCTCGATACGATCTATTCGTATTTTTTCGGGGGAGAGAGAGATCCCACGGTGACACAGTTTAGGTCAGTAGAACTGCGAGTCCAGGACTACGCTCTTTATAGGGTTGTAGTCCTTTGCATTTTACCACTGACTACTCGGGACATCGCTGTGATGCGCCCATTCCATTCGTTCTTACTTTATGCCCTGATTCATAGGTTAGACATTGACATTAGCCTACACATCTTCTCCACCATTATCCATTCAGCTGGATTTGTGACTGACAGTCGAGTCCATATACCATTTGGTCACGTTCTGACAGCCTATATGTCCTCGTTGCACATTGATGTCACTAGGGGAGACGTTGCCCATATGACCGAGTTCGATGTTATAGCCGCTCGAAACTTTTCTCTAGCCGGCATCCACATAGATAGAGATGACGGAACTATGTCTTGGCGGAGGGGGGCACAACACCAGCCCGATCCAGACGCACAGGTGGACGAGTTCATGCTCGCACTATTTCCAGAGGAAGCCGCACCGGCTCCACCACCACCCCCAGCTCGAGCACCACGACACGCTCCCTGCACTCTAGCCGACCGTATGACCGGACTAGAGAGAGCTATGGCGAGTCTCCAGCAGGAGAACTCTGACTTTCATCGGGACATGCGGCGAGAGGTTGCCGAGTTACGAGCTGCCGGAGTCACCCGACACACTGAGCTGATGACACTTCTTCGATCCTTGGGATCTGGACCACCCCCTTCATCATCTCAGTAGCCTTAGTGATGACCTACGTCTGTAGCTACACTACTTGTAAAATATTTTGGATTTATCTAGTAGCGTTTCAAACTTACATTGAATATGTTCTATCTTAATAGACTAGGAAATTTCAAAATACTTTCAAAAATGGTTTTATCAAATTATAGGTTAAACTTGTTTGTTTTCAAAACTTTCCATTTTTAGATTTTTCAAAAACAGTTTTGGCCTTAGACTAGTTTTGAATCCTTAGAAAGCATGTGCCCATAGGTCTAGTTCTTGAGCATCTCACCAACACCTTAGGTTTACCTTGCTTGTGTTTGATAAACATAGAAAGGGGTGAGATGCATAGGCCAACTGTCTGGACTTAAGATGCTAATTTCTGCATCACATAGACGTTAAATACAATTCAGATATTAATCAGATTAAAGTTCATCAGTCAAGTCAAACACTGACTGGTTGTAATTAACTTAATCTGACTAACCAAGTGAAAGCTACTATCTTCTGATAGTTAGTTAGTACCTAATTGGTTAGACAGCTGGTTAAAGTTATGTCAGGTTCAGGGGGAGGAATTAATTAAAAACTTTTCCTTTATATAAAATATTTTAAATTTTGTTTGAAAAATGTTCTCTTAAAAATTTCTTAAACCTACTTTTGAAAACTAACTCTTATAAAACTAAGCTGTTGTTAAGAATTAGGTTTTACATCTTATTGAAAATTGATTTTGAAAATTAGATTTAACTTAGTTTTGAAAATTGTGGAAATTAGATTTTCCAAAACTTAAGTTTACAAACTAAGCTTCTCAAAATCTTTTTCCTTAATTTTGAAAATCAAAGTTCAATAATCAATCTTCAAAATCAACTTGCTTAAAATTGTGAAATATTTTAAACTCAAAATTGTTTGTTTTAAATCACAAACGTTTTATCCTTTTTACTTAGTCTTTGAAAACTCAACTTTTCAAGTATTCTAAACCATGGTTTTGAAACTAATACTTTTGAACTTTAAAATTTTGATTTTTGAAAATTAGATTTAATTATTTTACTTTATCAAAATTAGTTCTACCAAACTCCTTTGAAAACTAAAAGTAAAGTTCAAAATCAATATTTACAAACTGAAATTTGATTTGCAAAAACTCAAGTGTTAAAAATTATGAAAGTTAGATTTTTTCAAACTTAAATCACTGTCAAAACTTAAGTTTTAAATTAAATCGTTTACAAACTTAGTGTTGAAAAATTTTTCAAACTTAGTTTTGGAATTCTGGTTTTTGAAAACATGTGTTTGAAAATGAAAACTTAGCTAGCTTTCTAAAAGCTAAAAGCTAATGCTTTAAACAAATTTTCAAAAGCTTAAACTCCCCCAAGTCAACTTGACTATTTTTTAACTTGCTGTTAAAAATTGTACTTTTATAGATTTGAATTTTTAACTAAACCTTTATTACTCTACACTATGCTTGTTTACCCGCTTACTTTTTGATGAACGCCAAAGGGGAGAAGGGTTAGGTGGTTAAGTTAGCTAAACCAATTTGAAAACACAAACGACTTTAAAACCACACAAATGCATGTTGTTTCATACATATGCTTTCACTAACTTAACCAGTTGTCATTCCATCAAAAAGGGAGATTGTTGTGCGGTAGCACTAACGGTCTAACCTGTGTTTTGATGAATGACAAATAGGTTAAGTTAGTTGTGTTGTTGTCGACACTTTGATCAAGTGTGCAGGAAAAGTCCAAATAGGTCGACGGGCTGACCGGACAGTGGCGAGAAGTCCAAGCGGTCGACGGCCGACCGGACGCTTAGAAGTCCACTAGGTCGACGGCCGGATAGTGGCGAGAAGTCCAAGCGGTCGACGGGCTGAGACGCTGGCGAGAAGTCCAGACGGGTCGACGGGCCGACCGGACGTCTGGTAAGTGAGGTAAGTCACCGGAGGGGAGTGAGGACGCGTTCCGGAAAGGGACATTAGGCGTCGATCCGCTTAGATCCATTTCGGATATCTAAGTCGAGATCGTGACTAGATTCCGTCTCGGAAAGACGGAATCTAATTCATACTCTTGATGCTAATTTTATTACTAGCGATTCTGTAAAATGTGCTAACAAAGGTCGCAGGTTTATTTGCCTGACTAACACTGCTTTACTGGTAGGAATAAGGGCGCCGAATGGCTCCGGCGCTGAAGTCCGGCGCCTGGAAGGATCCAGCGCCGGAGGCAAATTTATCCCGTGACGACGCTGACACTGAGTATGCTGGTTGGGAGTGTTCACACCTGTGCTCCGGAAGGATCCAGCGCCCGAAAGATATAAAGAAGCCCTGTGGAGCTTCAAGACATCGTCTTCCGAGAACTCGAGTCCAATCACTCTGCGCTCAAGGCCCAACAACGCTCACAAAGCTCCGACGACTCACTCGGCTCTCTTTTAATTCATTGTTTGTCGGTTAGCTTTGTTTTCTTTCTTTTCATTAGCAATATTTGTACGTAAATTGTAATTATCCGAATTGCTAGTGAATTGCCCAACGAAAGTACTCAAGGAGTACGGGCCTTCGAGTAGGAGTCGTCACAGGCTCCGAACGAAGTAAAAATCAACAGTGTTCATCTCTTTACTTCTTTACTTTTCCGCTGCGTCTTAACTCGAGATTTTCGAATCGATATTCACCCCCCCCCCCTCTATCGAATCTAACGGTCTTACAATAACTACCCGAGCGTAGAGGTTGGTGCAACAAAAGCAAGCAACAGCTGAATGTTCTTTGCCAAACAACTTGTTGGTATGGTTAGCACTAACGGTCTAACTCAGGTTTTGATGAATGACAAAGTAAGTTAAGTTAGGTTTGTTGTAATCTAACGATCTAACTGAGTGTGCAGGAGAAGTCTAGATAGGTCGACGAGCTGACCGGATTTTTGACAAAAAATCCAGCTAGGTTGACGGACCGACTGGATAATTGGTGCGAAGCCCAACTAGGTCGACGGACCGATCGGATAGCTGGCACGAAGTCCAGACAGGTCGACAGGTTGACCGAATATCTAGCACGAAGCCCAACTAGGTCGATGGGCCGATCGAATAACTGGCACGAAGTCCAGACAGGTTGACGGGCTGACCAGATGTCTTGCAGAATGGTAAGTGAAGGTAAGTCACTGGAGGGGAGTGACTTGGTGAGGACGCATTCTCAGTTAGGGAACTTAGGCGTCGATCCAATTTAGATCCATTTCAAAAATCTAAGTTGAGATCGTGACTAGATTCTGGTCTCGTGGAGACAAAATCTAATTACAACTCTATTTGACTATAATTGTGCTAACACTTTGTATTGCAGGGTAATATAAGTTTTATTTGCCTCGGGCTAACTTTGTCTTGCAGGAAAGCAGCCTGTTGGAAAAGAAGGTCCGGGCACCCGGAAGGCAAATTTTATCTCGACAGCTTGGTGTGCGCCGATTGGTTGGACGACGTCACTGTCCAGGCACCCGGAAGGGATCCGGGAGCCCGGAGCACTCCTATAAAAGAAGTCTTCCACCAGATCTTCTAACACAATCTTTATTTGTGATTGCTCTCGTGCGCGCTGCTTCCAAGACGCTCTAGCTATGCTACGAAGCTTCTCCGACATCCAATGATTCAGTCCTTATTTTCTTATTATCGGTAATTTCATTTTACAAGTTCTTGTACTTATTCTGTAATCATTTTGCGAGCTACTAGTGATTGCCCAACGAAAGCACTCTCACGTGTGGGACTTGGAGTAAAAGTCTACGAAGACTCCAAACCAAGTAAAATTGGTTTTGTTAGCATTGTGTTTGTTATTTTCGCTGCGTACTCGATTTGATTTTCGAATTTTCGATGATCGCTATTCACCCCCCCCTCCCCCCTCGAGCGAACTTTACGATCTAACAAGTGGCATCAGAGCAGGTACCGCTCTAAATTGGTATAACCACCAATCAGGCAAAGGAGGTCTTTTTAAAAGAAAAAATTATATATCATTTGCGTTTCATTTTTTTCCCTCCATTTTTTTTGAAAAATTCACTCTCATTTTTTTCACCATTAGTTAGAATTTGTGAAATATCACATCTAGTAAAATTTGTCAGAATACTTTTTATTATTTTTTATTATTTTATTAATTTTCTTAATAAAAGAAATTTGGTGAAATATCTTCATTTCTGTATCTCCCACACTGCTTACCTCAAGACAAAGTCTTGGAATTTGCTTCTTGTCTATATTTTTGCAAGTATATTAATGTCTATTCAAGAAGGACGGAGCATCCACGAACCACCACCATATGAGATATACGAGAGGCACGAATTCAATATATAGAGGATGCAAATAGAAAGCTTCATCTTTATGAACGACTTTGATGGCGACATAGCACTGAGACGATCAACCCAGAACTCGGAAGCAAACCAAAAAATAATAAAGTTAATTTCAGATCTATTACCTAACAAAGTTACATGCAGGATAGGAAAGGTCAAGGATGCCCACGAGTTTTGGACCTGCCTAACCAAACTGTTGGTGCAATCGACCTCTAGGGTTTCGATGTTTGACAATATACCTTAATTTGGTCAATTTGACCAAGGGTTGACTCAAATAGAACTTGATGTTTGAGAGAGAGAAGTCTAGTCAGGACTAGATGACTAGCAAAGATAAGTCCTAACCAAAGGTTAGGCAAAGTGGAAGTCCTGGTGAGTGAAGTTAGACCCTAATGAGTTAAGATAGGTGGTGGAAATCCCGGTGAGTGAAACCGGACCCTAGTGAGTGAAGCTAGGTGGTGAAAGTCCCGGTGAGTAAAGTCGGGCCTTAGTGAGTGAAGCTAGGTAGTGGAAGTTCTGGTGAGTGAAGTCAACCCTAGTGAGTGGAGCTAGGTGGAGAAAGTCCTGGTGAGTGAAGTCAGACCCTCGTGAGTGAAGCTAGGTGGAGGAAATCCTGGTGAATGAAGCCAGGCAATGGAAGTCCTAGTGAGTGAAGCTAAACACCCCTAAGGAGGTAACCGAGGTAACCCTAAGTTTATTGTACTATTTCATTTATTATGTTAACTCAGTGTTGCAGGAGAAGCCCAGACTGGTCAGATGTCTGGCATGAAGTCCATCTAGGTCGACGGACTGACCTGATAGTTGGCATGAAGCCCAGACTAGTCGACGGGTTGACCGGATGACTGGCACGAAGTTCAACTAGGTCGACGGGCTAACCTGATAGTTGGCACGAAGTTCATACGGGTCGACGGGCTGACCGGATGTCTGGCAGGTAAGTTAATGTAAGTCACTGGAGGGGAGTGACTTGGTGAGGACGCGTTCCCCGTTTGAGGAAACAGTAGGTGTTTATCCAACTTAAAATCATTTCGGAAATCTAAGTTGAGATCGTAACTAGATTCCGGTCTCGGTGAGACAGAATCTAATTACTACTCTTTTATTATATTTGTGCTAATTTTGTCTTGCAGAGTAATATAACTTTTATTTTGCTTCGAACTAACATTTACTTGCAGGAGGACTTTCTGGAGAAAAGTGGTACGGGCGCTCGGAAGGGATCCAAGCACCCGAAAGGCAAAATTTTATCTTGTCATCACGAGGAGAGCGCTGATTGGCCGGGCCTACGTCACGGTCCAGGCGTCCGAAAGGGATCCGGGTGCCCGGAGCATCCTATATAAGGAGGTCTCACCCTGGAGCAAAATACAACAACAACATCTTCCAACGACTGCTCTATTGCGCTTTGCTCTTGCGACGCTGCTTCTCCGACAACCTGCCGCTCAAGTTCTGTTTATTGTTATCGGTATTACTCGTTTTTTTTATAGTTCTTGTACTCAATTTTGTAAACCTGTTTGCAAACTATTAGTCCCAACGAAAGTACTCGACGAGTTCGGACCTTGGAGTAGGAGTCGACCAAGACTCCGAACCAAGTAAATTGGTTTGTGTTAGCATTGTTTTATTTTCATTTTTCCGCTGCTTACTCGCTTCAAATTTTTAGATCGATATTCACCCCTCCCTCTTCATCAACTCTCACGATCCAACACAAACTTCACGAGGAACCGTCGGAGTTAGAGAATCAAGTCAAAATCGAATCCAAACTCGAGTCAAATCCAACAGAGATACCTACTGAATTAGGGGATGCGTTTAAGGTCCGTATAATTTACCAAAATACCTCTGTCAATAGTAGTTTAAATTCTCTACATGATAATCTAGATAATTATGAAATTATTTCTAGTACGCTGCATGACAATCTAGATTTTGATCAACTCAATCAAGACTTTACTCAAAATGGCATCGTGACTTGGTTAAACAAAACATTGACTAAATCAATTCAATTCAGACACATTAACTAATTCAGAAAACTTAAAATTAAATAAAAATTTAGAAACAATTAATTCAAATTTAAATTTAAAAAATAAGATTTAGATAAAATCAATAAATATCTTAATATATTATTTAATAATCTAGACAATATCAATCTAGAAAATTCTATCCAAAATGAAGATAATTTAATTAATAAAAAAATTAAATTTTAAAGATAAGATTAATCTAATAAATTCAACTTATAATATAAATTTTAAAAATATATATATAAGGATAAATCCAAACACTTTAATAAAATCAAAATCAAAGTTAACAAATTCAAAATTAAATATTAAAGATAACATCTTAAATAAAAATAATCCAGAAAATTCAAAATCAACAATTAATACTTCAATAAAAATAATCCAGAAAATTCAAAATCAACAATTAATACTTCAATAAAAATAATCCAGCCATTAATACAAAGTTAAAAGATAAAACTTAAAAAAAAAATATAATTCAAACAATTCTAATTTAAAAACTAATAAAAACTTAAACACTAAAAATAATCTTAACTTAATAAAATTAAGATTGAAAGAAAATTTAAATATTAAATATACTATAATTTGATCAATTTAATTAATTCAAAATTTAAATTTAAATTATAAACATTAATTTTAAATAAAATTAACTTTAATTATACAAAAATCTTAAAAGGAAAATCAATAATTTAGGGGAGGCTCCAAATTAGTTGGCACATCCAAAATAACAACTTACCCGGCAGGATAATTAGGATTAGATCAAAAAGAGACAAAAGTTTAACTTAACATACGGTACTGGTGAAGTTTTGGATGATAGTAGGTTAGGGAAGCTCTGTCTACGCATGTTTAGGAAGATATGGCTTCGATCTGGTGTATTTGATTTAGTGGAACTAACTGAAGCTACCCCTTACGAATCCTAACTAGTTAGACCAATGTTTTGTAGTAAGTCTAGTGGATGAGACTATTTGAAAAATCTCAAATGCATGGTTACTTTAATGATGTCCAAATGACTCACCATAGCCCAGAAGTTTATCCAAATAATATCTGTTTGTTGAGTCCAAAGCTGAACCTAAATCTAAAACAAAGTTAAATCAAATCCTAAAATTAAACTTAACTCATCTTACAAAAATTATAGGATTTCATTGAAAACATAGATCGGATAAGATAACTAAAGACTTAAAATTAAATTAAATTAAGTTAAATATAAATATTAATTTAAATTAAATTAAATTAAAATCTAAATCTAAATCAAAATTAAAATAAATTAAATTAAAATTAAAATTAAAATCTAAATCTAAATCTAAATCTAAATCAAAATTAAATTAAATTAAATTAAACTAAACTAAATTAAATTAAAATATATTAAATCAAAATAAATTAACTTAAATTAACTTAAAAATAAAACTTAAAACTTAAAGTAACTTAAAATAAAACTTGAAACTTAAACTAACTTAAAAATAAAATTTAAAACTTAAATTAACTTAAAATCAAAACTTAAAATTTAAATTCACTTCAAATTAAAACTTAAATTAATTAAAATTAAAATCTAAAACTTAAAAATTAACTTAAACTTAAAATTTAAAACATCAAATTAAACTTTTAAACTTAAAATTTAAACATAAAATTAAATTTTAAAGTTAAATTAAAATTAAATTAAATTATACTTAAATTAAACCTAAACTTAAACTTAAAATTAAAAATAATTCTAATCTATATTATTCAACTTAAATTTAACAACTTATTTAATTTAAATTTACTTAATTCTTAACCTTAATTAAAAAAAAAAAAATAACCTAACCAACCTATCTCCTAACTTATTTAAAAATATTTCAAATATTTTTTTTTTAAAAAAACTTTTAAAAATTATTTAAAAAACCTTTTTAAAATTATTTGAAAATTATTTTTACAACTTAATTTAAAACTTAATTAATAAAAAAAATAAATCAATCAACATTGAATTAACTTAAACTTTAAACTTTATTAAATAATAAGTAGATAATTAAAACTTAATTTTTTAGTCTAATCTTATTTATGAACTTAGGTTGACTTATCAATACCTTAATTTAACCTAATTAAAACTGTTACTCTAAGTCATTGTAAAACAAATCTAACTGTACATTTGTACGTTAATCAAAATTTTAACTTCACTTTAATTAAATCATATCTCAATTAAAGATTGACTTAATTTGAACCTTAACTTTATTTTGTTTAATAATTTTAATAATTTTAACAAATTTAACTCTCAATTAATACTGACTTAATTAGTTTAAGTTAAATCTAATAAATAGGATGATGTAAATGAAAAATTAAATTATAACTTAGACACTCATTAAATCAATCAATTAATATGAAATATAAATTATTTTAATAAAATAAGTATTAAATTATTGAATTGAGTAAGTAAAAGTTAATCAATAAATCATTAATAATGATTAACTATTAATGAAAGAACTCTATTTATTAACCATTGATAAAGTTAATCAATTAAGTAGTACCAAATTATTTCATTCAACCTTAAACTAAAGATTAACTTCATACACCTAAACCTAAATCTAAAATTAATTATTTAATCAAACGTAAGTGAACAATCATAATAAGGTATAAATAATTTTGATGAATATTAGTATTACAAATAGTAAATTCCCTAGGCACTAAGGTAGAAATCCTTATTGTTAACAAAGATAACGTGCTAGGTTAAAGGGGAGTAATAGATTCAGGAGAAGTAATAAATTCAGAGGAGGAATAAATTCAGGAAGAGTAATAAGTTAAGGAGGAGAATTAATAATTTTAAATATTTAAAATATTTTTGAAAACTGATTCATTTTTTTTTTTGCATTTTCAAAATTGTAAAGTTATAACCTTACAAATTTCAAAAGTATTTTAAAAGATGAATTTTTAAATCCAGTTTGCTAACTGCTTAAATTTCTGAAATATTACTTTCAACGATATTTTTTTTTGAAAAAAAATACAACTTACCTACCGTTTAAGTTTTGAAATTTTGGAATTAAAAAAAATATTTTTCAAATAACTTGGCATAGTTTTCAAAATCTTAATTCAATTTTATCATTCCTTATATCTTTTTCAAATTTTTATTTCTTGAAAAAGACTTTTAAAAGTTTTCAGGAGTTATCTTAAAAATCGAGTTATTTTCATTATTTTTGTAAAAACTTTTTTCTTTTACAAACCTTATGAAAAATTAGTAGTTTTTTAAAACAACTTCAAATCTTTTAAGTTATTTTTACTTATCATATTCTTGCTTTTTGAAAATCTTATATTTTGAAAACTAAGTATTTGCAAACAATTTGAAAATCACTTTATTAACTTAGTCTTTTCAAGTCCATTAACTTTTTACCTTAGAAAAATACTTTATTTTCAAAAGTTAATTGACTTATTTTCTAATGTTAAACTCCCCAAATAATCCTAACTATTTTTCTACTGTCAAGTTTTTTAGTTGCTTTACTTAGCTAATTTTTTTCGTGACTTATTTCATTTTTTTTTTATCAATACCAAAAGGGGAGGATTAGGTGGATTAAGTTAGCAAAAATTTAGACAAAACACCAAAATAAAAAATCTCAAAAATCTAGACAAAAACACCAAAAATAATCTAAAACCAAAATCTATCTAGTTATTTTTGCAAATTTTTTACTAATTTAACCCAGGTTGTTATTACATCAAAAAGGGAGAGATTGTTGGTGCGGTTAGCACTAACGGCCTAACTCAGGTTTTGATGAATGACAAAGTAAGTTAAGTTCAGTTTGTTGTGATCTAACGATCTAACTAAGTGTGCAAGAGAAGTCCAGATAGGTCAACAGCCGACTAGATATCTGGCAAGAAATCCAGTTAGGTTGATGGGCCGACCGGATAACTGGTGCGAAGCCCAGCTAGGTCGACATACTACTGGATAGCTGGCACGAAGTTCAGACAAGCCGACAAGCTGATCAGATATTTGGCACGAAGCCCAGCTAGGTCGACGGGTCGACCGGATAGCTGGCACGAAGTCCAAACAGGTCGATGGGTTGACCGAATGTCTGGCAGAATGATAAGTGAATGTAAGTCACTGGAGGTGAGTGACTTGATGAGGACGCGTTCCTAGTTAGGGAACTTAGGCGTCGATCCAACTTAGATCTATTTCGGAAAATTAAGTTGAGATCGTGACTAGATTCTGGTCTCGTGGAGACATAATCTAATTACTACTCTATTTGACTATAATGTGCTAACACTTTGTTTTGCAGGTAGTATAAGTTTTATTTGCCTCGGACTAACTTTGTCTTGCAGGAAAGCAGCCTGCTAGAAAAGAAAGTCCGGGCGCTCGGAGTGGTCCTGGCGCCCGGAACTGGTCTAGGCGCCCAGAAGGTAAATTTTATCTCGACAGCTTGGTGCGTGCCGATTGATTGGACGACGACACGGTCTAGGCACCCAGAAGGGATCCGGGCGCCCGGAGCACTCCTATAAAAGAAGCCTTGCACAAGAACTTCTAACACAATCTTTCTTTGTGATTGCTCTCGTGCGCGATGCTCCTAAGACGCTCTTGTTACGCTACGAAGCTTCTCCAACAACCAACGATTCATTCCTTATTTTCTTGTTGTCGGTAATTTCATTTTACAAATTCTTGTACTTATTCTGTAATCTTTTTACGAACTACTAGTGATTGCCCAACGAA
The DNA here is from genome assembly GCF_018446385.1 of Zingiber officinale. NCBI lineage: Eukaryota > Viridiplantae > Streptophyta > Magnoliopsida > Zingiberales > Zingiberaceae > Zingiber > Zingiber officinale. The sequence continues at coordinate 145,467,822 of NC_055989.1, forward strand.
AGCACTCTCATGTGCGGGCCTTGAAGTAGGAGTCGACGAAAGCACCGAACCAAATAAAATTGATTTTGTTAGCATTGTGCTTGTTATTTTCGCTGCGTACTCGATTTGATTTTCAAATTCTCGGCGATCGCTATTCATCCCCCCCTCTAGCGAACTTTACGATCCAACAAAATCCAACTATATTAATGGTGGGCCCTAGCCCTAAAATCAAAGTTAGAAAAATCTCTTACTTTTTGAACTTAGTAAGGATACAAGTTAGTTAAACACAAACAATTAACATTAAAAGAAATAACAACTTATCAAAACAATAAGTAAGAAGGCTAGGATTTTTACTTGGCAACCTAGGTGGTTGTTAATCTATGCCAGTTGCAAAACTCCACTCAAAAGAATCTCCTTTGTTGAAGGCGGAGAAGCCTCTTACACTTTTTAATAGCTCATAAATTAACTAAGAATTGAATACAAAAGTTATTGATTAATTCCTTCCTTCGGAAGGCTTTTTATAACCTCCTGGAAAAAGTTATCATTGCTTGGAGACACCTCCAAAGCCATTCAGGGCACCTCCAATGTGGATAAAGTTTTATCAACGTTCCAACGGTTAGCCAATGGCTCTGTCTGGTTGGAGGCGCCTCCGAGCTTGCACAAGGCTCCTCCGTGCCTTTTCATCTGAGGTGCCTCAAACACCTTTGAGGTGCCTTTGCGCCTTTGCTGGAGGCGCCCTCAATCACAAGTGAGGCACCTCGGGTCTTCAAGATCAACTTCCAAGTTGGTATTCTTCGATCCCGCTCGCTTGGGTGATACTCAGGTCATCCGAAATTGAGCCTACCCAAATCCAACTCTGACATTCTCCTCGAGCAGGCTTCCTCCCCGATTTCTCGTCCCTCGAACGTTGCGCACGTCCTTCTCGTCCATTGATGTACTCTTTCACAACACCTCATTCCTCGAATGCACCGAACATGTCGACTCGCTTCCTGTGTCATCCTTTTTGCTAGCTGAAGGGATGATTAAGTCTGTTTCTGCAATCCTTTCACTAGCTGAAGGGGCGATTATCTTGTCCCTAATAGCTCCTTTTCGTTAGCTGAAAGGACGATTGCATAAAGAAAGATAAGTAACCACTAGTCTCGCCGACCGAGCACCACACTCAGTCAAATAATTGAGGACAATCGGGAAGCTCTGAAGGGACGAGCCAGCAGGCCTAACGACACTGTTGAGCAGGTGAAGCCCGGCCGAGTGAATGTCGGTCGACTGATCTTATCATATCCTTTTGAGAGTTTGTGTTGCTGACAGCAGGGCATGTCCAGCAGGTAAATTGTACTTTAGAAGTTTTCAGGTTGCCACGTCAAAGGATTGCATGGCTGCGTAAGGAATGGTGTCAGAGACACTTTTCGTCTTGAATTTTCCTAGGACACCAAGGAAAACATACATATGCATTGAAACACGTGTATGAGCACTACAGTGATACTATAAAAGGGGTTTTCCATCCACAGGAAAAGATATGCGCCTTTTGAATCCTTTAGCTACAATACTCCATTTCTTGAGATCGTCAGAGACAGACTTGAGCGTCGAAGGGCCAACGCCGAGAACCCTTTCCCGGCCCAGCATTGATGTTTTTGTGTTGTAGGGTTACGTGGAGTCATCACCACGTCAATCTCAAAGTCACATCCCCAGCTTGTCATCATCACTGTCTCTAGACAGGATCAACACATATGCAACAACTAGGGGTGTCAATTTGGATAGGTCAGGTGGGTTCTAGTCAGGTCGAAGCAAGAATATTATAAAAAAATCTCAACCTGAATCTTACTCAAACCTAAACTCAATTCGAAAACCCTAAACTCGACCAACTCAAATAACCCGACCAACTCGAATAACCTGGTCGACCCAAGTTTTTTTTTTTTTTTATCATTTTCTTATAATTCTTTATTTTTATCTCAATATTCTATTATTGTTATACTAACATTATACACACACTCTCTCTCTCTCTCTCTCTCTCTCTCTATATATATATATATATATATATATATATATATTTAATTTAATCTTAAACAAAATAAAGCTCCTAAATTCTAAATTCAGATGAATCCAGATCCAACCTAAACCTAAACCAATTCAAAAAAATCCCAACTTGAACCCAACTCAAACATAAAAACTCCCAACCCTAATTCGATATTTTTCGATCGTCTCAGATCGGATTGGTAGGACGGATTCATTTTTGACACCCATACCCCAACCCACTTGCCTTGATAGTGTATGTCACCTTCGTTTAGCTTCTTGTACATACTCCAAACACTGTAAATTCTAGTCCAAGAAGGTGAAGTGAATTTGGAGTTGTGGTTCAAAGAAGCTGCAATCTCAAACAGTTGAGAATGGCCTTCGACTGCTCTCCAACACCACCAGGAGCTCATCAGAATCAGCAGCGATGGCTGGAATTGTACAGCCAAGCCTTCCTCCACCAGTAAAGCTAAATTTTGCAGTTTGGAGCAGAAATACAGACCGAACAGCTTCAGTGTGACCACCAGAAGGAACACCCCACCTCTCGCAGTAGAAATCCTTCCGGCCATGGTGATTACCGCGCTTTTGCTTCGAAGTGGAATGCAAAACCGAGCAAGCTTCTCCGGTGGGCGATCCTTCTATCTCCGGAGATGCAAAGGCCATAAAAGTATCGAATTTGGAACTAACGAACTCTTCAAAAAGCTTCCTTGGTGACCTAAACCAGGTTTAATCCACAAAGCTACCCTTTTCTCCACGAATTAGACACGAAAAGCTTTGAATAACCGAATCCTCGAGAAATCTCTAACCTTTAAGCTCGAGCTCACTCCGAAGCTTGATCTAACCGAGTTCGTCCTTTCGGGACAGTCTAGTAACTAGCGCATGAAGTGTTATCATCAAAAGGTATAGGGTTCAAATCTCAGCAAAGTCGAGATAAATACTTCCCTTATTTGTTAATCACTATTCCAAAGACTAGTAGTCGTCCGTGATTTACCTCCTCCGAATTGACTCTAAGATAGATTGGCAGAGCACTAGGACGAACATATTCATCTTGATCTAACCGAGTTCGCCAATGATCAGACTCAAAATACAGGTAATTGCAACGAAATTACCTCGAAGCGAGGATCCAATTCCAACCTTCGTCACCGTCGCCGGACGAGACAGATCATGGAGATTGGGGAAGATTTATTTATAAATACGAAATGGACGGCTGGATATCACCGAAAGCATCTTAATTAAGGTCGCAGCACACGCCGAAGCATCTTAGTTCTCATGTCATAATTATGATGGACCGGAACACGAACCGCTCCGGCTCATTTTGTTCGGCCCGGGCCTTGGAACATTCCAACTGCCAAAACGAACCTAAGTCATTTTTTTTTAAAAAAAAATAATTGGTATAATAAAGTAAGAATATTAATATCTAATACGATTGACTCAACTTATTTAACAACTTAATAAATGTTCTACAAGACAAATTCATCTAAGCAAATTAGGCAAACTTGATCGAGCATGCCGGTCAACTCGATCAACTCATCCAACCAAATTCACGATCCACACTTGAATTGACATGTTTTAAGTCCTTCGCAATATCGAGAACTTGGCTCTAAGATCTCTCTCTCACTGTAGAGTCCAATTGATTGAGAGGACGGAATTGTAAGTATCAATCTTTAGATTGCCAAAACATCTACATTTGGTCCCAATCAAGCGATCCATCTTGGAATGCAATATCCGAGTGGTGAAGTCGGTTTCGCGCTAGTTTACTCATGACCGCAAGGCCTGAAACCGAAAGATTATGTTAGAAGAAGATAGTTAGTTAGTCGAGTTATTATCGACGATGATAGCATTCTCTGTTCGAACACATGCTGCATCAAAGATGAGTCTGAAAAGTTTATTTACCTTCGATCACTTTGTATAGCGAAGACCACCATCGGTCTCGAGAGACTTGATGCTCTTCCAACTTCTCTTCGATCTCCTTGTCGTGCTTCCCCTCTAGAACATTTTGCAATGTGATCACGGCATCCTTTGTTCGTTTAAGGATGCTGTTGTCATCCTCGATCTCGAGACGCTGGAGGTCGGTTTGTGAAGAAGTCAGGCTGACACCGAGAGCAAATTGGGCGGCGGCTATCCAGCGGGAAGAGGCCAACCATCTCCTTTGGCCTTCTTGTCGCTTGATATCTTCCCTCCGGGATCGATTCTCACCATCTACAAACACCAAACTCTGTAGATACACGAAAGCCGTTAGTGCTTACAATTCGTTACTCAGTACAATTTCTGCCAAACTGATCGTAAACATGAACTTAAGGAGAACAACGCCGAGTAATTCAAAACTACAATATGCGCAACATTGTAGCTTGCATGTTTGACGAATCATAAAACTAAGTAAACTGACACAAGATTTGACCTCAAAAAAATTGATAAAGAGAGTGTGAGAGAGCTAATGAGTACCCGGAGGTATTGAGCGTTGGCAGATCCAGTACTTTGAACCATTTTGGAGAAAGCACTTCCATCGTTCGATAAAAGATTCTCAGGGGTGTCGAACTCCAACACCTGCAGATCATACGAGATCACAAGCTCAGAGAAAGAACTAATAAAGTTTTACATGTCATGTCTTAGTTTAGTTGCACAAAGAGAGTTGTGAACCAATACATCGCTCAGAAAATTATTGCAATTTAAAGGCACGGATGTAGCCGTAGTAAGGTAGATACCAATGTCATTTGCCCCGGTCAAGTCCAGCTGGTGAGGCAAAGCACTATATTGAAATGGTAGGTGGTGAGGGTAGGAGGGCAAAGCACAATGATGAGGGACATACGGCAAAGCACAATGTTAATATGGGCTCCGGAGGTCAGGTCAGGTCAGGTTATGCGTAACAAAATTTAAAGAATTTGTCCGCCTGATCAGTCGATCTATTATCAATTTGGGATGATTATAAGTTATGAGTCGAACATTCTATCTTGTCGGAGATGTTGAGCTTTACGTGGACGAGATTGGCATTCCAATTTAGTCTCGTGTTAGAATATATAATATCATAATCTGACAATAAGGAGAACAAAAAGACTGCAAGTAGATTATCGGTTCATCCAGATGTATGGTAATTGAACTAAGGAAATACCTTGCCAGCACTGAGAAGAAGAAGCCGATCACAATCGATGATGGTATTCAATCGATGAGCTATAATGAGCATCGTGCAAGATTTGAATTCTTCCCTTATTGTTTTCTGGATAAGAGCATCAGTTCTAACATCCACAGCTGCTGTAGCTTCATCGAGGACAAGAATCTTTGATCTCCTTAACAATGCTCGTGAAAGACTGAGAAGTTGTCTTTGTCCGACACTGAAATTCTCCCCAGCTTCCGAGACCTAATTAATGGGTACGGCACATGTAGGTTAAATAAAAAAAATAAGCATGTTCATTGCTGTAGTTGCTGACATGATATCCAGAGAAAAAAAGTGTATCGAAAGACAATCCCGAGATGCTTCACCAATTAAAGGAATTCAAGAACTATCGCTTATATGTACAAGCCTGAACAACCACAGCACTCGTAACAAGGATTTAGTACATGATGATGAAAAAGTTATGCTTTACAAAAGCATCCAACAATTATGAAAGATGTCAATGTATATTGTAAGAATAAAATGAACTATACCTCTGCATCGAGCCCCAATGAATTCCTTCGAATCACATCTTTTAGATGAGCTCTCTCTAACGCTTCCCAGAGATCAGCATCATTGTGCTCATTGAAGGGATCCAGATTAAACCGAACAGTTCCTGGAGAGTTTTACGAACCAGACAGTTACATACACAAACAAAGAAGAGCTCGGTGGCATAGAGAAGATAGAAAGACATTTTCCACTGACAATGAACCCAAAGACTAACTTAGCCGAACAAAAATAATGTAGGTGCAAACAAACCAAATGGTTAAACATAAAATAGTTTACACTATATGAATCGACACAAATTTCTTAAACCAAATAAATAGGCCACAGACGCTTTCCGACACTCACTAGAAATGCAAAAAGTGAGATACTTATGTTTTAAAAAAAATAAACCCTAAACAAACTTTGAAACTTACCACCTATGTCACTGCTAAATTTAGCAAATCTTGCTAAGAAGGAAAATCTAGTTTTAATTCAAGGAATCATACTGACGTAGAAGAAATAATACCTGAAAAAAGAACCGGCGATTGTGGTATTATGCCAAGGACTTTACGCAGATCCCATAGACCGAATTTAGAAACATCATACTCATCAATAAATATTTGTCCTTGCTCAAGTTCCACGATACGAAACAAAGCATTAAGCATGCTGGATTTTCCAGCCCCAGTCCTACCAACAATTCCAACTTTTTCACTCCCTTCTATTTTAAATGATATGCCATGAAGAACAGGGGGAAGCTCTGGCCTATAACGAAGCACAACTTCCTGAAATCTAATAGTTCCGGCAGAAGGCCAACCTGGAGGAGGTCTACTATTTTCAATTACAGGTGGAGCTTCAGAAGGCAATTCTATGTATGTTCCAACTCGCTCAACAGCATTTAAACTATTTTCAGCAAGACTTGCAAGTCTTAGAACCGCTGTCAATAGGTTGGTGATGTTCAAAGCATAAGTAAGAAGTAAACCCATTGTAGATGCAAATGCTTTTTGATTTTCTGCACGTTGGTTTTGCACAACAGCAAAAGTTGCTGTGAACCATATCATAACACCTCCCAGCGTCTCCAACCGAATGGCAAGCCACCGATTAGCACTCATGTTAACAAGTGTGAATCTCACATTATTGTCCATTGACCTACCATTGATGTTGGCCATTCTGTCATAAGCTTTGTAGGCCCGGATGGTCGATAAACCATTCAATGCTTCAGAAAATTGTGCGTAAACTGGAGATCTGGTGATAGAATCAAGACGCTTTACTTCACGTGCAGTACTCTGGAGAATAAAGTTGTTTTTAAATAAGAATGATATCAGTGCTATCATTACCTAAGAAAAATAATCAGAACTGAAACTCTAAACAAATAGCCAGAAACCATTTTTCATACTTTTGAATGATTAAATTCAATAGAACTATGCTTTTGACCTCTGACACAATGGATATGGATTTTTGCATGAATAATAAGAAATCTCCTCATCTTTAAAACAGAATTTTCACCCTTCAAGACACCAATAAGGGAGCAAGAGTTGCATTACTATAGAAAATTAGAAATCCAAGTGAGCAAAGGACTAGTTAGACAAAATGGCAATGGGCTGCCAAAGTTGGCACGTCCATGATGTAAGCAATGGATGACAAACACTGGTGGCAGATTAGTCATTGATTCTTATGGAATCTGACATGACTATGGAAGACATGAGTAACTGGGTAGGTTGGGGAGAATACAAGGAAAACACCAAATGTTAGACACATATGCCTGCTAAGTACAAATTCCAAAGAGCTAGCATGATGAGAATCTTCATTTGTCCAGCTATGAAAAATTTTCACAAACTTTGTGCTGAATAAAATCGAATAGTTCTATGAAGGCAGAGAAGTCAAGCAGAACGACATCACAGTGTTAATCAAAACCTGATGAAGGTTAGACAAGTACAGTGAGAATGGGAAGAACAATACCCAGAGAAAGTGGTGCATCTTTCCTTGCATCTAGAAGATGCAACGAATATAGAGAGACAGGAATCTGATGCAATTGGAGACATGTAGCTGAGTGAAGATGGTGGTATACACAGAATGACCATAGCAACTTTTTTTCATCCTTGTGTGTGTGAGTGTGTAGCAACATGCTACATTGGTGACCTCAAACCATGAGTT